>NC_090923.1:343789302-344092333 GCF_040938575.1 Ambystoma mexicanum | reverse complement strand
TGGTGAAAGAGCTGATGATGTATGGAAACGGACAGGCTACCCTAGGGTAACCCTAACTAACACCTCCCATGACGGAGCGCCATTTAATAATTGTAGAGCAGCAGTGTGGAAGGCGGTGCGTACGCTATATCCAGACACTTCTGAAATGGGAGCTATAATGACACGAAAAATGAAAGAATCTGAGGATCCGTTGATTTATATCCAGAATTTTCAAGACGCGTGGGAACTCGAAACGCGTGAGTCTTGGGCGATATCTATCCCTGTATTTTACCATATATTGTGCCAAGGGTTACCAGAACCGGTGCAAAAACAGCTTAAGAAATTGGTAGGAATAGAAGCTAAACCATGGGCCGAAATACAGTTAACAATCGCGCACTATTGTAGATTGTTGCAGGAAAAGAATCGGAAAAAGGAGGCAACTTGTAAGGGAGAGGAGGCAAAGCTGGTGCAAAAGAAGCTCTCGAAGTATGCTAACGAGGGATCCATGCTCACCAGCCCAGCCGAACCAAGCACACAGCAAGCGACTAACCCATTGCAGAATAATCAGGGTAACACAGGATTTTACCCGAGGGGAAGGGGTTTTAGAGGTAGAGGATGGGAGAGCAATCAGGGAGGGTTTCGAGGTAACCAAGGAGGTTTTCAGAATGTTCAAGGTGGCTTTCAGAATGCACGAACGGGCGGTACAGCTATGCCGGATGGACAAATGGCCCAACCAGCGCCAGTGTGTTGGCTTTGTGGATTGACAGGACACATGGTGTGCATGTGCAGAAGCCAAGGAATGTGGCAAAACGGCCAAGGGATGGGGACAGGTATGGTGAATCAACCTGCTGCCCCGCAGCAGGGCGGTGCACAAAATTACGCAGTACAGCCGCAGGTGTCAGGCGCGCAGCAAGTTGCACAGCAAACGGTTCAACCACCGAACATAGGGAATTTGCCACAGGGACAACCACAGCAGGCACCGCCGCAAATGGCTCAGGGCAATAATCCCGGAAGGGGAATTAACCCTGGAAATGGGGGAAACCTACAAGTGTACAGTGGACCGAACTTATACATAAAATAGGACAGCTCTCAGGAGACTCTGATGTGTTCTATCCTATCAGTCACACCAGACCTTAACAGGGAACCAAGGGTGAATGTCACCATAGGGGGGAAAGAATATTCCTTCTTAGTTGACACGGGAGCAACACGCTCGTGCATACGTGTGGGGGAAGTTTTCCTTGTCCGGCGAGGCCATAGATACCCAGAGTTTCACTGGAGCTCATAGCAGAGTTCCCTTTACAGATGCACTCCCAATCTCAGTGGGAGAGCGCAAAATGAATGTACCTCTATTATATTCACGGCAGACCCCAGTAAATATTCGGGGTCGGGACCTGATGACTAAATTAAACATGACCATCTCGTTTACCGAGAATGGTGTAGTGTGCTCCACCCCAGGAATGCATTATTCAAACGTGTGCGAAATGATCAGAGCATATTCAGGACGTGTAACAATGAGGGCTACACCGTTAGAACCAGATGTTTTTGCATATGGCGTGCAGGTACATATCCCGGGATTGCCAGGCCTCGCAGACAAAACTATTAGAACCCCTAATGAGTTTCTATTCAGATCAAGAATACCCATGCACGAAGAGGAGGGACAGCTATTTCCCTTAATGATACAATCTGCCGCAGTGCGAGGAAAAGTGGTATTGGTTGAAGGAAATGATGATGAAGGCAGACAATGGTGTGCGATTATTGCCATTGAAAAAGAGTATCGAGTGACTGACGTCACCGATGACGATCTTTTCGAGGAACACCCTGACCTAGAAGAGACAAGGATGGAAGTGAGTCTCATATTTTGGGTCAAAATGATCAAATGGGAGGTGCCACAGAGAATGATGTTGGCACTGATACGCCCAGAGTACTTTCATGACGACATGGACCAAGTGCCTGCCGCAGTATGGACTACAGGGCCTTATGACATAGGTCTCCTAAAGGGGGCAGGTGAAGTGAAGATTAAGCTGAAACCAGGAGCAATTTTGCCACGAGCACGACAATATCCCATGTCCAGAGAAGCGGATGAAGGGATCGCAAAGACAATTTCCGCCATGATGGAGCAGGGCATCCTAGTGTTGTCAGAATCACCTTGCAATACAGTGATTTATCCTGTCAAGAAATCAAAAGGAAGGTCTTGGCGTTTAATCCAAGATTTACGAGCATTAAATGACCGAGTTGAAGCCGAGTTCCCTCTTGTACCTAATCCATCCACAATATTGTGCAATATACCAACTGAAGCAAAATATTTCACAGTTATCGATTCGAAAAATGCATTTTTCTCGATTCCATTGCACCATGACTCACAAGACCTGACGTCATTCACTTTCAGACAAATGCTTCTGAAAAGCACGAGGTTGCCACAGGTGTACTGCGAGTCCCCATCCATCTTCAACAGAGTCCTCCAAATGGACCTAAGCAACATTGCGGTGGACAGTGTTGTCTTGCAGTATGTAGATGACATTCTGATCTGCAGCATCACTGAAGAGCAATGCAGGCACGACTCTGTGCAGCTATTGACTATACTGGCTGAGAAGGGATACAAGGTTGGTAAGGAGAAGTTGCAGTACTGTCAGCCACAAGTGTTATACATAGGCCAACTGATCTCTCATGAAGGGAAAAAGGTAACCCCAGAAAGGGCTGAAGCCATCATGAACACGGCCAAGCCACGCACAATAAAACAGATGCAAAGCTTTTTAGGCCTGTGCAATTACGTCAGAGCATGGGTCTTTGACTACAGCTCATACACCAAGCCCTTGCTTCAGGCCCTAAAAAAGACCCAGGCAACAAGGGAAGATATTGAATGGACTGAGGCAATGGAAAAGGGATTTACAGAACTCCAGAGGGCAATTTGCAAGGCCCCAGTCCTTGGGATACCTAATTATGTTAAATGTTAAATGTTAAAGGTATTTGTAACGTGCACCATCACCAACGGAACTGGTCCCCAGGCGCTAAAGCGGATCTGTAAATGATAAAGGTGGGATGGGTTAGTAAGGTGAAGGAGGGAGTAGGATAGTGAGAGGAGTAGTGTTCTGTTGGCAGCTTCAGCTCAGTATACACTGGGTGCTGTGCTTTGGTGCGGGTATCGGATCGGAGTCAGTCCACGTGTGCTGTTGTTCCGGCTTATGTGTTGTTGCAGTGCTGTGAAGTGCGTGCGGCTTGTTGTGCGAGAGATGGTTGTGTGAGTTTTTTGAGTGAGATAAGTATGCAATGTTTGAGCTTATATTGGTTAGTGGGTTACCTGACCTTTACCATGCTAACATTCACAGTTCTGTCTGAGTGTGGCACTTGTTGGCCCTTACATTCCCATCTAGACGTGGTGTGGGCCAATGTTTAGGACTCCATCCAGGTGCAGAGGAGTTCTACCTGTTCTCACATTCCGATGGTAATTTTATGACGGCAGTGCTTGCGCAGCAAACCTTGCTGGGGTACAAGCCCCTAGCATATTACAGCGGGAATCTGGACCCAGTCATGAAGGGCCACTTCCCATGCGAACAAAACCTAGCTGTGGCCGCATTCACTATTGAAAAAGCATCACGCATTGTGATGGGGTGCTCCATGATGCTGTATGTTGAGCACTCACTGTTCGCCACACTAGAGAAGCCTAAGGGCACACTGACATCTCAGAGAGCATCCACCTACGAGGTGATTATCTCCAACCCATCGATTCAAATAGTGCAATGTAAAACTGTGAATCCAGCTACGTTCATAGCAGAGCCAGTCACAGAGGGAGAGCCTGCACACGACTGTGCAAATTATGAGGAATTCTATGATGAGATGCCCAGGGTAAAAGAAAATGCCCTGGCAGGTGGAGAGATAGTCTTTATTGATGGGTCTTCGAGAATTGACCAAGAAGACGGACAAAGGTATACAGGCGTTGCAGTGATAAAACACCTAGCGAATGGAGAGTTTCAAGTACTCGTTAGTGCACGAATATCATCTCATTATTCGGCACAGGCTGCAGAACTATTGGCACTGATACTCGCCATTGAGAATCATGGAGACCAGGAAGTAACAGTGTACAGTGACTCCGCCTATGTGACGTCCACAGTACATGCAGGTCTAGCGCGCTGGAAAAGGAAGGGCTACCTCCGTGCAGACGGCACACCAGTGCAACATGCAGCCTTATTGGACAGGCTGATAAAAGCACTACAACTCCCAGTTGTCATAGCGGTCGTGAAATGCGCCACTCATACCAAGGGGACGGATTTCGTGTCACGCGGAAATCACGAAGCGGACACGGAAGCCAAGCGCATGGCATCCAAAACTGAAACAATCATGGACGTGGAGGTGGCACGTACCCATGAGCGGATGTTGGTAGCGCGAGAATCTTATAGCAATATGGGACAGGCACAGCTAATGGAGCTTCCGGGGAGGCACCTCAAGAGGAGAAGAATTTATGGATGCATCAAGGGTGTTCTTTTAAGCCCCTCTGACGGACTGTGGAGGCAAGACAGCACTGGTAAACCAGTAATGCCTGTCACCCTCCTAAAGGTAGCGCTAGAACAACTTCACTACCCCATCCACATGTCAAAAGAAAACCTAGCTACAACGCTTGCGGAAGACTGGTTCACACCGAATTTGGCAGAGCATGTTGCATTTTTTATGGTGAACTGCATTATCTGCCAGCAGTTCACCGCTGGGCACACATTAAAAGTAGTGAGAGGGATCATTCCCAGACCAAATGGACCGTTCCAGCACCTACATATCGGTTATGGCGATATGATTCAAGTGTGCAATGGGTAAAGGTACTTAATTGTGCTGGTGTGTCAATTCTCTAGATGGATAGAAGCAGGTCCCTGCACACACCCTGATGCTACCTGTGCCGCCAAGTTCCTGGTAAGGGAAGTGTTCCCTAGATGGGGGTGTGCGAGGTAATGAGATCAGATAATGGGGCCCACTTTGTAAATTCAGTTTTCAAACAGATTAGTTCATTGCTTGTTATAAAGCACAAGTTCTCGCCGGCGTATCATCCTGAGGGGAATGGGATATGTGAATGAATCAACGGCTTGCTTTAGGAAAAGATAGCTAAGTTGAAGCTCACATTAAAGAAGGGATGGCTGCACTGCCTACCACTGGCATTGTATGCACTTCGGAACCAACTAGGCTCCGACCATCATCTCATGCCGCACGAGATAGTTACAGGCAGAAGGATGAGGACCCCTCTTACCCACCGAGATAGAGCTAGTTGTGATGCCCAGCCGACTAGAGATGTTCTGGGAACAGAGATGCAAAAGTACATTGACTGTATGACATCCAGTGCCTCTGTCATTACAGGCCAGTTGCAGCGACGGTGAAAGGGGGACGGCGCAGCACGAAACATAACAGGAAGTGCTGAAGCAGACACTGAGCAAGGTGTACATGCGCCCCTTTTCTTCCCTGGTGACAACGTGTTGGTGAGGAACTTTACCAGGAAAAGGTGGGATGAGCCAAGATTTAATGGCCCGTTCATCGTAGAAGACTGCACCCCTCCGCCGTCAAGCTCCAGGTCAGAAGGGCGCATGGATCTTCCTAATTGACATTAAACCCTACATAGGAGAGAGCTCTCCAGCTACATCTAACTATGAAGAATCTACAGACAATGGGGGAAGAAGAACCTCAGCATGTGCAGACAAGATCCATGGTGAGGAAGAAGGACGCATGAGCAGCAACACAAACGGCAAGCGAATCCAGTAAAATTGTGGCTTTCAAAACAAGACATTTCTTCAAACCAAGTGAAAAATATAATGATAAAGAGACAATAACATGGACATTCTGTGCAGTCAAAGTCACAGAATTAAGAAAGAGAGTTGCACATTCAAAGCAGCAGTAACGCTACATATATGAACATTCAAAGCCACAACCACATTGATAAAATGAACTTTTGAAAGCACGACATGCCCAAGTAGTACAGAGAATCAAGACTCTGATAAGCAGGAAATAAGACATTGCCTGAGAGTGTAACTCAGTATCCAGAAGCAATCAGTATTGAGACTTTGATCACAGAATTCATGGTACATTCCAGCAGAAGTCTCAAGTGGGATGTGCTCACCTATTTTCAACTCGTGGTGTTATCATACCCGTCACTCATAGGGAGAGGAGCCGGTGTCACAGACTTTATTCAAGATCCATCCAACAAAAAGATAATCGGGCAACTGCTAACTGTCATCACAGAGGTCTTCGCAGAGTTACCCGAGCATAGTGAGAGGGACACAAATGCTTCCACCGACGATAGACATTGATGGACTTACATTTAATTTGTTCTTCCAAAATAAGCAAGAAATGCCCAGGACCTGTAGGGAGAACTACTGATACACGCACTTATATCAGAGATCCAAGAAACCTAGCTCAACTTAACAAGCTGTGGTCTAAATTAAATTATTTGGTAGGGATCCACGCATCAGGAAGGTGCAAAAACTGTGCGAATCAAAAGAAAAGCTTGTGATCAGGACACAACCAAATAGGGCAAATGTCCCTGTCACCCGAGGACACCCGGTTGGCACAGAACATCTTGCTTAGATTAGTCACAGATTATCCAGAAATGCTAGGAAGGCCTGCAGATGTTGACGTCATCACCTTCCTTAGAGAGCCGGCCAACGCCCCACACATGGGAACACTTCTCCATGGTATAATGCCAAGTGGAGCTGTCCAACTTCCAGCGAGAATTCCTAAGGAGATTCCAGTGAGAATTTCTGCCGGGGACAGATCAAGGAGAGAAAGACACTGTTCTTCAACTTGTCGCCGAGAGACCGAGCAAAAGGAGCGGACACAAGAACTTCACCGTCTTATTTTCTTTTTTCTTAATTTTTCTCATTTTTTCCTATTTTTTCATATGTTCACTGTTGTTTTTATTTTTGTTTTTATTTTGCAACATTTAATTTGTGTGATTTTTTTTTTTTAGTACTTCCATCCTATTCATTCTTTCGCAATGAGCAAGTTCCAGCATGTCCTGAGGGCTGAAGCAAATTCGAGGCATGCTTTGGGACCTCACCTATTATCGATATGTTCAAATGAATGTGATTTATCAAAGTTGCTAGCCTAAACTTTTTCCCATAGCCTAGCAAATTAAACCGTGTTGCATACCCAGAGACTATCGTCATCACCCACAAGTGGGGGGACACTTGAAAAGCACTCAACACTTTAGTAATAACAAACTTTTGAACTGTGAGATCGGAGCAAGAAAAGAATAAATAATTGATTATGGACTCGATTGACATGGGGGCCCAGAGCAGTAACATAGTTTTACCCCCAGCAGGAGGGCGCCCCCGCTTTTCTGGGAGAAAATGCTGCCAGATGTCTTACAAATCTATCATGTGTATATGCTTTGTAATTATCATTGTCTTTCTGTCATTGACTATCAGAACTGCTCTCTCCATTGGTGCACGAAGCGCCCCAATTTCAGTGCACCCACCAGATAATGAACATACGAATCCCACGAAAGCACCCAGACCCTATATAGTGATTCCAGTTCCAAGAAAAGCTAATGATGAAGCAAATGATTTAAAATTGAATGTAATTAGCAGTGATACGTATACACATGAGGTGATGAATGAGAGAAAAGGCTGGAGACCGGGTCAGCACGGAATGAATGAATGATGTAGCATTGACCACGGCACGCACCCACACACAGAATGCACTCAAACAAGGGTAAGCGTCAATGGCTACAAGGCCTCCAACGAAGGCAGCAGAGAAGGAGAGACTGCATGCCGAACATTCAATTCTAGAGAATAGTGGAAGTGACCAAGAAAAGCCCAGGGAAATACCAAAGAAGGAGGGAATTGCAAAATCCCTCGAAAGAACAGAAGTGGCCACAAGAGAATTCACAGAGAAGACACAAATGCTAATAGACTACTTGTTCCCATTTATATTCAGAGCAAAGAAACTGCACAAGGAGCTGAAAGGCAGGACTATAGAAACTATCACAGCAAGCACACCAGCTCAAAAGCAGGGACAACCACCAGACCTACGACACAGCCACGCAGTGAAGAACTGGGGAGCCAATGGCGGTTAGGGGAAGTCTATGACAATATACAAAGAGGAAGGAAAGAAAAACAGACCCTTCTCCTACCACAGCGATGCTGTCGAGGCAGCCAGCTCCACCGAGATACCCATAGAGCAAGAGCAGCACAGATGCATTTAGAGATATAGTCATAGCAAACTACAGAAGAACGCTAAGAATCAAGAGAAGCCTGCACGAGGATAACAATGAACTTAATGATTACCTGGACAGCACAGCCCATCTCGGAAACAACATATGGTACCAGCACATGAAAGAAGTAGGACAAGGGCAGTAGGAAGGAGAATGCTTCGTCTGTGCTCTCCTACCATACAGCATGGCAAAATCCAAGATCTTCGTGGCTGTAGAAATTGATGTCCTTACAGCACACTGTATGTCACATGTAGCAATGTACAACACCAGAGGACAATTTATGGGAAGAGACGCCTCGTTGATATAGGCCAACGAAAAGGATTACCCAGATGAAGATGGCTATGTCCAGGACATTAAAACAAGAAACTGAGCGCACACCAGAAATCATCTAATCAGGTACGAGAACCCTGGCACCAAAGGATCAGGGATAAAAAGGGAAGTTAACCCGAGACTGAACGTTCGAGGGAAGACTGCAGAAGAGGCTCAAATCTGGAAGAACAGAGGCCAAATGCAGATCTGGGGGTCAGTGGTCTCCCCAGATGGATGGCAGGACGGAGTAGTAATCTGCCGAGCATGGATGGTCCTTGGAGCCTGCAAGGAAGCAATAGAGAATTTGCAGAGGTTATGCAAACCTCTGTGGCCCAAGCTAGTAAAGTTACTAACATGGGTCGAAGATACAGGGAGACCCCTGCAGATAGTGCCACTGGAGAGCCCGAAACTATGGCACAAGAAAGATGGGAGAGAATCAAAACTGCTGAAGAAGCTTTGAAGCCCCAGGAATGACACAAGGAACCACAGTTATCGACCATTACTGGGCATGTGGATCCAAGGCATATACATAAGGTTGCCGAAGAACTGGGGAGGCATATGCACACTAGTGAACGTCCACATTCCTGCGCTAGTGATCCCTAAGAATTACCTGAAGTTGGACAGTTTCCCGAAAGCAGATGCTCATCTAAGAAAGAGATCTGTAGAACTGGTATACAGGATAAAGAGGGAAAACTACTTTTCTCCCAAATCAGAAGAGGCATTCCATGCAATCCTGTACGAACACAGGCTGTTCAGGCTCACCTCAACAGTATTCACAACACGACTCCTGCCCCACATCCAAGTTGGAGTGAATGCTAAATGGTTGCAGATAAACAGATGGGAGTTATTACAGACCATCAATACCACTATAAAAGTGATCAAAGAAGAGCTGAGAGCAATCAGACTGATGACCCTCCAAAACAGATATGTGCTTGACATGATCACAGCGATGGATGGAGGTGTTTGCGCAAAAATCGGAAAATCATGTTGCACATTTGTACCATCACATGATGAAGAAAATGGAACCCTTACAGAGGCCATAAGTATGTTAACAAGCCTGAAAAACCAGATGATCGATGAAAGTGATGAAGTGGACGATGACAGCTAGTTTGGAGACCTATTCTCGTGGGTCCCACAATGGATGGCAGATATATTCAAGTTTCTGGGAGCTCTCCAACAATGTTATTGCTAGGAGTCTGTGTTATCAAGATAATCATTGCACAGTGCCAGAAAACTGCAAAGAAAGCCGTAGGGATGAAAATAATAGTCAATGTTGAACCAAGATGGAAGCCTTGAGACCTGACTGATGAAGAAATAAGAGACTTCGTGAAGGTCAGCAAATTTGCGCCAGAAGGAACAAAATTCACAAATCCTAAAAAACGAAGAAGGTATGAAGGAAAATTGATCTGTTGCAGTCCAAACGGACAATGCCAGCTAATGACCTGGAACAAAGATGGACATGTCAAAACAGCAGGGAGTTTGAAAGGCGTGATAAAAATATGGACTCCAAAGACACACATGTTCACGCCATCATGTGCCAACCCTGAAGACGATTAACAAAACACTGAAGAATCAAAAGAAATAGAGATGGAGAATGAAGCAGAGGTGGTCGATGAACCGACCAGAGGGGGGGGGGTATAAAGAAGGTCCCAGACATGACTTGCACTCCTGCCCCTCCTTTCGAGGTACCTGGAAGGTACTCGCCAAGGCACGTGACGTATGAGGAGCAAATGAACCAACAGAGAGTTGCACTAGGATTCTGCCCAGTATACATTAGAAGATCCGTACCTGTTGAAGCGCCCATAACCAGACAACTCTGGGCAGCACAGTACGCTATCAGACAGCCATACCTTCCACCAATACGAAATGAGGAGTGCCTACATACGGTCCACGAAGAGACCCCAAGAGCCCTAATGGAAGGCCAGTGGAAATGACACAAGGGCATGAACAGACTTGTGAATGAACAAAAAGTCACTAACGACTAGAACACGCCAATGTAAGTAAATACTAAATAAATATAATGGACACAGAGAAGAGACAATGTTAAAACGTGAGGAAACAGAGCTACGAGACAAGATGGAAGCAATCAACCTGATTAACCGTGTGCAAATAGGCTTGGAACGCAAGATGCTAAGAAATCGATACTGCTTGCAATGCTTAGTAGAATATTACAAGCGGCATGCGCCAACTATATAGCTACCTCAAGAGGAACGTTATACGTGTGCAACTCCGTTTTGTAAAGCAGAAATGGGCTCAGGCTGCCAGAGGCCTGCCAGGCCAAGTTTCACAACTCAGCCAGAACAGAAAGGAAGAGCGGAATCGAAACTCAACAGAGAGCGGCTCATGCCTGCGAAATCGAGGTCACCCAGAGAAGGGAGGAGAGCGTCGACTCGCAAAAAACAAACTTCGGAGCATATCAGCTTGCCCGTGAAGGTCAAGATAAGAGAGGCCCAGGCAGGTGGTAGAACCGAAACAGAATTAAATACAATAAAAGCTGCCCACTGAAGCAGATCCATGATGAACCGACACGTGACCAGCCAGGCGCAAAGAGGTACCATCGCCTGATGTCATGCACAACCCAGGATGCCATAACTTTTCCCAATAAGAGACTACGGTCTTGATCCAAACCCAGCCAACTAATTGACACATAGCCCTAAGATACTGATTGATGGAAGGGATGCAGGTTGAAACTTGGTACACCAGACCCGTAGGTGTCCATTCTGCATGCTGCTAATTAAAATGTGGATTTATGTCTAGGGGTGTAACCTGACCAATCACAATGGAACAAGTTATCTGGAGTCTTATAGATAGTAGAACCAATGAGACGTCGTACTTGTAGTGAAGTCAATCACGTGGGATTGGCGTAGACGCCCACCCGATAAGAGTTATGCAATCCGCATGCCCTATTATAATATACAGATATAGTACCTATATATAAGTTACCTTTCCTAACCAATTAGATTGCATGCCAAGTTTTTGTAGAGTTAGACGTCAATGATGACGAATATTGTCTATAAGAAATGCTGTTCAACTGAAGCTCGGGGTAGTTGGAGCGAGACAGGTGATCGCACTGCAGCTGATTCCTATTTGTTTCGCTGTTTGATGTGCTTGCCATTAAACAGACTTCCCTTTGCCAACTTACTGAGTCTTCCATATTGAGTCATGCTGGAGTAAGTGAATCTTGCACCCCCTGTCCTCACATGGTGCAGCTATCTTGTCTTACAAGTTCTAGAGGGTGAGTGCTGACCAATGGGCCTGTCAGCGAATTTCTCTCCTCCTAAACACCTCCATAAAAAAACTTTTTGACTTGATCCCTGTCAATGAGCAGTATGAGACATTGTCTTTTTATTTGTACCAAAATTACTTCTTTTTCCAACTTTTATTTGTAAGAAATATGCTATCATCACATTATTGATCTAGGATGATCTGTGTAAAAGCCATGGCAGATCATTCCTGGAAACAATAGCTTGTTTCTTAAATTCATGTATTCCTTCAATATTGTGTGCTCCCACATTTTTGTTAACTCAAAAATGTATTCTTACATTCCAATCAAATAACGTTGAGGTCATTATCAGCTTCTCTATCATCATATCCCAGAGTGTGGACAGAGGAAAAAGGGGCGGTTTGCTAAAATTATTGTGCGACATAAAAAAACAATCAGTGCTTCACACATCTTACTTTTAATGTACATCTTTTAGGAAAAACATATAGGCCACTGTACCACAAGCTTTTTTAAAACTGGATCTGTAATAAATTGTTAGGGTTAGATATTGTTGTAAAGCAAAATAAAATGTTATCCCACGGTTCAGAAAGAAAAATCTGAATGGAAATCTTGTCTCTCTGCTTCCTCCCACGTGCTTTTCAGGAACTCACAGGACGAGAAATGTCAACACGCTCATTTAGTTACATCTAAATTTCAATCCATTTTGTAACCCCCTGCTTTTGTCTCCCTATCGCAGCTAAATTTTATAATGTTTTCATTACTAGGAATTAGTTTCTACGAGCAACAGCAACACAGTTGTTTCGCTTACTCGGCTTTTCGAAATGCTACTTTTTGATGCTGCACAAGAGGACCCGCTGAATAAAAATATCAGGGCATGGATCATGGTGAGTCTTTCACAAAGAATACTTTTAAATGGATTGATGAAGCATGCACTTTACCCTACACTATACAGAATTAACAACCTTTAGAAAAATTGAACAAGAATGAATCATGATTACAACTTATTTGTTATATGTTATACTATCTTACATTTTTGCTCTAAACATTATTACAAAATGTTACTTTTCAAAGTTTAATGGACATGAAGGACCAAGGATCACCAATTCCTGATAAGATTGCCCATTCAAAACAACAAGTTGATTTCCAAATATATTGAGTTACAAAATGTGCCTGAGTGGGGAACAGAAGACAAGACTAGGCTAGTATTCATCTAGTTTGTGACAGTCTTTCGGAGAAAGCCAAACTATAATGCAGAGTCTCTTGCAAAGTTCCAACTGTCAGTTTTGGTCTGGTACTGCTTGTGTCTCCAATCAATGGCCTTGGCTCTTGTCTTTGTGTTTCAGTTTTAGTTTTTGCAGGGTTACCAAACCCTGGTTGCTCAGAGCTTCCATGGCCACAATGCCCAGGCTTAAGAAAATCCCAAAGAACTCCCCCTGAAAGTCTGGGTAATGTCTATATGCCTTCAGCTCAGGCATTGTTGTCTCTGGTCTCGGTGTCACGCTCAAGGGGTTTCCTATCTGCTGGGCAGCTCCCTGTTGGGGTTTGGTCTTCTCTCTGGCAGTTCTGTGACACTCTTTGACCCTAGTTCTAAATTCTTCCTTGGAATAACCTGCTTCACTGGTACTGCCTTATTCAATCTCTCTAGAAGGTGTACCTGACCTCCTCCCACACAGAGTGGTGGTGCCTGCTCCGCTAGGTGTCCTCTCTCTGCCACTTATTCTGAGGACCTACATCTCCTCTTCCTGCTTCTGTAGTCTTTTGTCTTTCTGGTGGTTCCTTTCCTTAAAATGTCCCACCCTCTTCCATTCTAGATGACATCAATTCTCCACCGGTCTCTTTACTGCTCTGTTCTTTTTGATAACCAATCCCTTTCTGCTTGAAATAAGTGTCTCTCTTTTACTTCTTTGATGGTCTCTCCCCAACCTCCTGGCAAAATTATCTCTCTGATGATCTGCATCCTCCACTCCCCAACAACTCTCTATCTTCTGGTGGAAACTTTAGCTTCCTCCAACCCCCGTAAAACATGTTTTCTCTATGATGACTTACACCCTCCCCTGCCCAACAAATCTCCTTTATCTGATGGCCTCCTCCACACTCTTCATCCAGCTTCCAACACTCTTATCCTACTCTCCCCTCTATACTCCTCCCTCTGTTCTCCTTCCTAGGGATGGTGCTAAATGCTATTGAAAACAACTGTGTATTAAGGGTTGTTCTGTTAAATGATTGGGATATGGGCAAGTGGATATGTGACCTGGTAGGGAGCTGGCCTAATGTTACAAGAAAGCCGGCCACCTTCTTGGACTCCAAAAGGGCCATGAGCATGTGTAGTTTCCCTGTTTCCTCCTGGAAGCCCTGTTGTTATTGCATGCATGAATCTAGGTTTCTCTGCTCTCCTGGCATGTGAATCTGAAGCTGGAAAATGAAATTGCTTGGTAAGCATGAAAAGCTTTCTGTTATGATGATACTTTTTCCATCATCTAAACCTTGCAAGATTGTATCCCATGGCATTGGGAGAATTAGATTTCTTTGTGAGCTCGCTTGTGCGTTCTGTATGAGTCAGCTTCTTTTTTTTTTAGTGTGACTTTGTAACAGTGGAACCTCTGCGTCCTTTGTGCTTGTGAGCCATAATGTAAAATGGTTTCTCTGGCATCAGTATCGGAGGAAGAAATATATTCCTCGCTTGTTGCGGACAGTAAAAGGATGAAAAGGATACATTTATAATTATCGAGACATCTGTGGGACACGAGTTTAGGCAACACAGGCGCGGGAGGGGAAAAAGGTGGGGGTCATCAGCACTCGTATTGCACGGTGCTGCAGCAGGGAGAGGAGGCCTGGGCAAGATAATGGAATTGAAAGTACACGTAATGGGTCTTGGGTGGGTTTCACACATGCAAACTCTACATATGATATGTGGGCGGGTTGGTTCAAGCTAAAGTTGTACTTTTACATGCATTACGTTACACTACCCTGGCCATGTCCACTATATAGCAAGATACCTTTTTGGTTGTTACCGCCCCTGGGGCCACAGGATTTACATTATGTCACAAGGTTCTTCTAACATCATACCTATGCTTACATTATATTGACAGCAATTGACCTAGACTGTTGGGCAGGGGCGCCTGGGCCCAAATCTCTTATCTACTACAATCAATCAGCTAACATATTTATCAAACGTTTGTTCAGACGCCATGAAGGCTACTTTATTATGTTTTTAGTACAAAGAAGGATATATGCTCACACGCGGGATTAGTGATAGGGGTGAATCTGAGTGGCACACAGTCGTGGGGAAGGCATCTGTTACATCAAATAAGAGGTGAGGTTAGAGGTTGTGTGAGTAGTATATCCTCCGAGTGGGGTATGTGAGTGCAGAGCAGGTTTGTGGAGAAGGATGTGGTTTTTCCAAGACCAGGTCTTGGCCCGGTCATTCACAGGGCAGTGATGTAAGGAGGACGGCGAGAGATAAAGTTTTTTGTTGGTAGCCTTTCGAGCCCAGCTTTCCGTGAGAACAGGACAGTCGCAGAGACACCAGAGGGGAGTTGGAGGGGGGAGTCCTTGGCTAACTGTGTGCGGACCCAGGGGAGAGGTGCGGGCCTGCGGGCTGGCATTTCTGTGAGGCTTACTAGAGCTGATACAAAATGTAGTCTGTGTTCATATAAAATGGAGTCAGTAATCCGCCCTCTTGTAGATGTTGCACCTGTATGTGTCATCCCGAGGCTGTCCGGCACCTTTGACCAGAGGCGCATGGCTAGCCATGGAATGAGCATAGGGTGCCTGCGGGGACGGGAATGGAGGGGAGGGGGCCTAAACAACCTCGCCTCCCACACATTCCCCGCTTTTGTTACTTAAGTAACGAATCTTGTAGTTCTCCTAACCTTTTGTGCTCATTCTTTTCCGCTATTGCTTCATCCCATGCGGGTGTTGCTTTTCGTGGCATCCAGGCCCTGCATACTGCCCTGAGGCTTTCCCCTGCCCGGGCATACTCATCAGTGGTACAGGTCATGTAGATGCAACCCCCATCCCCTTTCAGGTCCACCCAAACCTCATCATACCATTGCAATTCACGTGGCTCCTTGATTGTTGTGTGATACAATGTGTCTACAATATACCCGGTGTTGTATATGGCCGTCCATTCTGTATTTTGGCTCTGAGTCATCCCCCGTTTGTGCTTGCACCTTTGTGTGTTATCTGTACCACTCCTTTTGCACGGCCCATTGTCACCATCATCATTGCACTGTTAGGTACCGCATTTGCGCAGCACCTAAGGCCTAATTGACACACACACACACAAAATTAAAAGAAGAAAAACTATGGTGGGTATAAATAGCTTGACAGTCATTCCGAGCCAGGAAGGAACCCACCAAAACATGTTGTCGAACCAAGTGCTGGGCTGAACTCCTCCTTTTTCTTTCATGTGCTCGCCACGGGTGTGCATGACTGCTATAACATGAGATAATGTTCCATTGTTCGCATCTGCAGAAGGTACGAACGTGCAACATGCGCTGCTGATTTTTCGGCAAACACCTCCATCCATTGCTGTCAACAGGTCTAGAACATACCTGTTCTGCATCGTCATCAGCCGCTGGGCTCTTAGTTCCACCTTTATCACGTTAAACCCCTCTTCTCTGTCATTGGCCAGTTGGATAAGTTCCCAACGATTAATCTGGAGCCATTTTGCATTGGCCCGTGCCTGAATGCTTGGGACGAGGGACGCAAAGAACGTTTCTGCGGATGTGAACAGCCGAAATCGATCAGGGATCCGTGCCAGAAGTTCAGAGGATGCCTCGGAGATGTAGGACAATCTTGTTTTCGTGACACTGTGCTTTGCAGCTGCTCATTGGAGAGGGCGTATACAGGGGGTTCTTCAGTTGTTGGCAGGGGCTCTGGATACTTGGTTGTCGGCAGCCCCCTCCCCCCTTGGATATGACTTTCCGGTATCACCATCAGGGCGAAATGCAGATTTGCCAGAGCGCATGTGCCCCTCCAGGACTGTGGAAGGTGCAAGTATGCCTGTTTGCCACAAACCCAGTAAGTGTCCATTAATGCAGCTGTGCCTTTTTTCCTGTCTGGGATGATGAGAGTTTTATTGCAGTTCTTATTTGTGCCCAGATGGGTTCTTCCTTCTCCATAGAAGCACAACTCATACGGGATTTCTCTCTGTAGCTGGAATGGTTTTTCGAGGGTTGTGACCCATGTGAGTTTTACGATATGTTGTGTCCATATCGGGGCGCATGTTCTCTTGATCTACTGCAATTTTTCATCTGACATTCCTTGCAGTGCTTCTGCCTTGCATGTTATTTGCTCTTCTTGCCATTTATTGTCCAAGAATAATGTTCCTTTGATAACGAGAAAAGGCTCTTTCAGGCAGATCAGCCCTTGCGGTTTTCGGTAGCATGTCTTCTCATTTTGGAGCATTTCGAATGAAACTGTGTGTTCTTAAAAAGTGTTTTTTATTCTGCACAATGCGAGATGAAGGAGACATTGGGCCTCTGCAATAGGTGACTCTTGTGGCAACAGCACTTTATGAGTACCCGAGGCGGGAATTAAAGAGCATACGTAACAGCTCTCATTTATGGTTTGCTTTGCCGTTGTGCTAATGGCTGCGTACCATTTGTTAGACTTGTGTGGGTGCTGTGGATTTGAATTTTCTTTATTTGTAAAGCGCGCCTGGCCCTCGGGCATCTGGGCACATAATGGATCTTCTATTGTATCCAACTCTAGCCCATGGCTATTAAACTCAGAATCATTATAATGGGCCATAGGGTCGATTAATACAGGGGCGCGGATTGTGTAGTTTTCATTGTGTATGTCATTTGTATGGGCCTCGTGTGCCCAAATCAAATTAAATCTATCCCATATGAGATGAGTCCCCAGTTTTACTAATTTCATTCCTCTCCCCCCTCCTTTATGTCGATAGATATAAAGGATATCTCCCAATACAGCACAAGGCCGAACATCATGGAAAGAAAATAATCGCACAACAAAACAGTCTGCATTCGTAAGAATAATTTCTTAGATTATTTTCTCTGTTCCTATCTCTGTCTATACTATTATTGTTGACATTGGGGGCCCCCGTCGTTGCCATGGAAAATCCTACAGAGTGAAATACAAAAGGGTGTTAAGTACATATTCATATAAACATTATTTCCACAATTTACTTATATTTTATGATCCCTTTCTTTTACACTCTACTTTTTACACAACTTATTTCTTATTGCAGCTATTAAACACACATGAAACTATATCTTTCTATTGTTATGCAATAAAACAGAGAGGGAGAGAGTAGGGATAGAGATGGGAGAGAGAGACAGAGAGTGAGAGAGAGAGAGGGAGACTAAACCAAAATTATTTTCTTGAATGCATTAAGCTACCATCTGCGTTCATGTTTATCAAGTTACACTATTTACATTCATTTTTTCTTTCTTCTTGTCATACTTTCTTCTCATCAACTTTCGTCTGCATTTTCTCTTACTCCAGATGTTGCTCTTATTTTGTATTCTTATTTTTCACTGTTTTATGTCTGTGTTGCTCCTTCTACCCTGTCTTCCGCTTCACTTGTTCTAACACTATTTTACGCCGTACACATGTCAGTTAAATGTATCCAGTATTTAAGGCCCTTAACCTTCACTGCACTGGATGTACAATATATTGCTTCATATGGGCCATGAAACCTGGGTGCATTCCACCGACGTACGAAGCTCCGCAAGTATACCATTTCACCTGGCATCAAATGGCAGTTTGGGCTGTCTGTGGCCGGGGTCATTGTGTCACTCTTGTTTTCTTGTGTGAAGGGGACTGCTAATTGTTTTGCTATCATGCTTGCTGCATTGGTCAGTTTTCTCAGATAATCCTGAAATTCTTCCCCCAACACTGTTGCGCTCCTGTGTGCATCTGAGAGTCTTCTCAGGGGAGATATTGCTGTGTGCATACGTCTGCCTGTCACTATTTCATGCGGGGACAAGTGGTGGTCTTTGCTGGGCTGGTTCCTTAATTCAAATAGTGCCAACGGCAAGCAGTACACCCAGTTCTAGGGTGTGGCATAATTTGGACAGTCTGCTCTTTAAGAGGCCGTTGATTTTTTCTATGACGCCGTTGGCTTGTGGGTGATAAATAGAACACAATTTGTGGGTGATGCCCAGCATTGTTGTTACCTCTTTGAAAAGATCGTTGATGAAATGCGTTCCGTCACATATCCCCAGCGGGGGAAAACTTCTCTTACTAGAAATTTTGCTGTGCATTTCGCATCTGGGTGTGTGCAGAGACCTGTTTCCACCCAACGTGAAAATGGACAGACCAACACTATCAAGTATCGTGCTCCATTGCACCTTTCTCCCATGCCTGTGTAGTCAATGTGCAGTTCACGGAATGGCCCAACAGGGCGGAGCAGTGTTCCTCTCAGTGTTCTTAATGTTATCCCTGATTTATACGTTTGACATGTTGTACACTCTATTACCATTGTAGACACATGCTAGTGTAATCCTGGCACAAACCAGTTTCCTTGCATCTCTGCAGCTATGTGCTGTTTTGCATTGTGGCCTGGGAAGTGGAGCTGCTCGAATGCTATTTCTAGCAGTTTTACAGGCATCACTACTTTACCCGTGTTATTATGTGTCCATAGGAGGTCTGTCGATGACTCACTACATCCCCTTTTTCCCCACAACTCCTTCTCTTCGGGCGGTGCTTCTTGCTGCAGCTCAAATATTTGAGATATTGGCATGGAGTTATATCCCTCACCTTGCCCTTTCTCCACATGCTTTTGTAGAACAAATTCTGCTGACATTTCTTTTTTGAAATAGGCCGCCTCTTTTGTGGCAGCATCCGCTGCTGCGTTTCCTAACGAGATGACCTCACTATTGTTCGTGTGGGCTTGGCACTTAACCAGGGCTACCACTGTCGGTTCTTTTAGGGCCTCAATCAATTCCATCAGTAGTTCAGCATGCTGTACAGGGGACCTGTCTGCTCTCCTAAATCCTCTTCTCCCCCACCGTGCTAGTCCCCCATGCACTGTGGTTGTCATGTACGCAGAGTCGGTGTGTATTGTTACTGCACACCCCCGGGCTATATATGGGGCTTCAATCAGGGAGACCAACTTGGCTGCTTGAGCTGAGAAATGTGCACGCAGTCTTTTTGTACAATCACCTCGTATTCCCCCTCCTCTAGTCGCACCACTGCTGCCCCTACATGCCTTTCGCCTACATGCAAAAACGTGTTCCTGCCTTGTCCTTGTTTTAATCCTCACTAAATGTTAGACAAGGGGACTACTGAGGAACTCGTCACGTTTCTTTGTGTTGGTCAAGGTCTATGTCCGCTTCTACCGTTTGGACCACGCCTCTATTGTTTCGGGCCCTATATGTGCCAGACTGGAGACAAATGACCATGTACAACATAAGTGTGTTGCAAAAACAATTTATATAGTACAAGTGTATAATGCAGTAGCGAAAGGTTTACAGTGACACATATATACAGTGTGGAAAAAGTATAAAATAAAGTATAACCATGTTTCACTTTAAATTCTCAGTGCCAAACGTACGTGGACAAAAAAAAGGAACATAAATGCAGCTTAAAGTGGTTGCTAGAGCATATTTCTAGTGACATACAATCAAGCAAAGCAGTTATAAAAATGTCTGGGATGCCACAACAATTCTGAGGAACAGTTTCCTCTAGGGTTAGTCATTTGAGCAGGGTTATTATTGGGATAAAAGACTTTTACATATAATAGTGTTGCTTTCACTATTTCTTGTAGTCTCTCAACTCAAATATTCAGGTTGAATTTTGAGGTCTGGGTCTTTGGACTATAGGGATATCTCAGAATGTAGCCAACGTGTTCAAAGGACATTTGTTTAACACACTATTGAATGAAGGTTTTAAAAGTATTCTGTCCATAATCATCTTCTGTGCGCTGACTAGTGTGTAGATGTTTCGGTGCTTCTATGTACTAAGTACAAGGCATCTTCTTCAGGGCGTCCAGTGGGTAGACCCGGCTGTGCTTGGAGCGTAGTCGGGGGAAAGTTCCCAAGTTTCCTAGGAGATCCGGGTTGGGCACTCGCGGAGGACAGGAGGCAGATGGCTGCTTGTGCAGCCTGTAGAGGGCTTCCATGTGTGTTGGTGAGTACCTCTTAGTCGTGATCTCTGTGCGTCGACCTATTTTTCCGTTGAGCCCGAGGTGCCATCTTATGGTGGCTGCTGTGCAGTCTGGAGGGGGAGAGAGAGAGTGGGGGACCACTTCTCTGTAACGCTTGCCTCTGACCGGTAGGGGGCGCCTATCTGCTGCTGCCTGAAAACTGAGTTGTCAGTGTACGTTTTGATCTCTCAAGTTTGGCAAACAGTGAGTGCTCCACGAACAGGGTCACTGAGCATCCCATCACGATCGTGGCACTTTTTTCAATGGCGAACGCTGTGGCTGTGAGGGCTTGTTCGCAGGCAAAGTATCCTTGCATAACTGCATCAAGGATGCTGCTGTAATATGCCAAAGGTTTGTGGCCTAGCAATGTTTTTGCATTAGCACTGCCTTAATTAACGTTCCATTGCAGTGTGAAAACAAGCAGAATTCACAATCATAGTCTGGGGTCGCTAGGACGGGTGCTGTGGAAATCAGTTCTTTTAACATTTTAAAGGCAGTATGCATTTCTTGTGTCCATATTAAAACTGTATTTTCTCTCTGTGCCTCCTTGAGTGCATGGAGTAAGGGTAGCCAAACAGCAGAAGGTCTCATAGTGCCTGAGGCATATTGGCTATTGGATAAAACCTGCTACCTGTGACTGAATGTTACCAAAACCAAAATTGAGATTTTGATGATTGGGCATCATAAAGCTATCTTCCTCATGGCATCAGAAACTAGGAAGGAACTTCACTTCAACTCAGACAGGGAACAACCTCTCAGGCTGGGATTTAAAATAAAAAGATTTACTTTCTCTACTCTTCAAAAGCAAGCCATATTCAACAAAAACATACTTTGGGCTTTGCCCTTATGAAAGGGATAGTTGCTGGCTTCTAACCACCCACCCCAGTGTCTCTTTTCCATAGTCCCTTCCCTGAGTTCAAAGTCCCCAGTCTCTCTCCCCACTCAGGGGGTTCCTTGGTTCTTTCCCCACACTGGGCCTTGTCTCAGTCTTTCCACCCACTCTCTCTTTCCTCTTTGGGGCTTCCCTGTGTTTTCCCCACTCGAGAGCTTTTCTCACCCTATCTCTCGACTGGGTGGCTTCTTGCTCTTCTTCCTGCTCTGGGCTTCTCTCACTCTCTCACTCCTCACGTTGGGGTTTCTCTCAGTACCACCCACCTCCTGTTCTCTGGGAGCCACTGTGTACCCATTCGCAATGGGCAGTACCCCTCAGGAGGCTGGTGGGATCTGGGTGGCACTCCTCTTTCCACTGAACCATTTATGCCACTCCTCTGCTGCAGTTGGAGCCAAGCGCTGGATCCCTTTCCTGTGTGGCCTCTCTGTGTCGGGACCGTTCAGTGGGTTCTCTACATGTCCTTTCCTCGGGCCTCCTATCATCAGTGCCCTCACTTCTTTTGCAATGTGGGCCACCACCGCCCACCCTTCTGCGAGGTCTCGCTGTACTCGCTAGGGGCGCACCGCAGCCTTGGACTCTCGTCTGGTGTTCACCTTCTCCTTCCGCCTAGCACCTACAGTGTACTATGTCATCTTTGAACTCAGCAGGCTTTGTGGCTTCTTTGATTTGATTCGTCCATTCACTGACGTGCCTCCAGGAGGCTGTTCTCCCACTCTTCTGTGGTTTCCTATAAGTATTGAGTCAAATCTGGGTCAGAAACCATGCTAGCCATTAAAGGAGCCCTAGGATTATGATATCCCTTAACTCCTATATACCCTTGTAAAGGTGTTTGTGTCTGGGGGGAAAGGAATGGTGACTTAAATTCCTGTCTGGGGTTTTCCTGTCCCCTAAGGGGGAGTACCCTCCAGAGGGATCCTGCTTACCCTGTCCCCTAGGGGGTGTCAAGCATAGCAGGCTCACATCCCTAATCCCAAAAGGGTGGCTCCACCTTGGGGAGAGATGACGAGTGCCTTGTCACAGAATTCTGAAACTCTCTTGAGTCTACAAGCGGGAGAATACCACCCAGCATGCCATGCATTAAAAGTGCCTTGAAGATGAGCCTTTTCAGGGAGGCATTAATTCCACAACACAACAGTGCAAGACTACACACCCCTTCCAAAGGGATTGGGCTAGACCAATAATCATTGGCAGTATTGGGTTTCACCAATAATCATTTGTAGTATTCCTCACCTCCACTGTTGGGAAACAGGAAGTACCTAAACACCCTCCACCTCCATTTAGCAAAACTACTTCTCAACTTTAAAGAGAGTTGGCTAGTGGCAACAAAAAAAGTGATTTTCCGCAATTGAAGCACATTGTGACTATAGAAGAACACGTATATTTAATCATTTGTATATTTCTGGTTTGATTTAGGTATTCATTGTATCCTGTTTCTTTTATAGTGCTGGATTCACAGTTGAGCAATTACAAATAAATATTTCTGTGTTGTATTGTTAATATAAACTCTTTTTTTGCCCTTCCAAAACAGGGTTGCTTTGCGTTCTCCATAACATGGTCCATTGGCGGGAGTTGCGATACTGACAGTCGAGACAAGTTCGATGTCTTCCTAAGAGAGATTGTTTCAGGGAAGTCTGAAGACAATCCAGTACCTGCATCCGTCGGCAAATGGGAGTGTCCGTTTGAGGAAAAAGGCTTGATTTATGACTACTCCTATGAGGTACACATTTAATAGAGTTCACTTGTCTACATCCACATGCACATTGTAAATACTTATATACTTAGATTCTGCAACTATCATATTCTGCTACCAACAACCAAAGTGATTGTTGAGATTATATCTCACTCGTTTAATATGTATTCCCGGTTGCTAGTTCTGTATCTGCTATGTGTAGTTTTTCTTTGAAGATCATTAATCTTTTAAATAGTTTCAGCCAATATATGGGGACACTGCAAATCTCTACAATATTCATATCAAACACTACCCAGTGAGCGATGTAAAGTGTCAGAGATATACTCAAAGGTACACTGCAACACTGTCAAAGTCACTGGATGTCGAAAAGCCAATGTTACAACTGCCTATGCCTTGTCATAGGCCCATGCTTAGATTTTTTAAATGAGATGGGATTGGGGGTCTGTTCCGGCTGCGTCAGATTTGGTTTGAGCAAGAACCCTTCATTAGAGCTGCCGCTGACGAGGGATCGTCTGACTCAGCAGAAGTGGCAGGTGTTCCATCCTTCTCCATAATTACTGATCTTAAGAGCTTGCTACCTTAAGAGCCAACATTCGCTCATATGAGCATTTCTAAAAAGAGTTTGAAAGTCACGACAGCTGCCAGGACTGATTCCACAATGAAGTAATATATTAGGAAATGGTTACGTTTTTGCTACTGGGCTCTTGATCAGAACTTAAACCCACTTCAAGCATCATTAAATAATGTCATGTCATTCATGTCTTATTTAGCCTCTACATTACCTGTCAGCTATAGGTGCCTATGTTAATAAACACAAAAATCCTTTTCCCTATCAAATGAGAAAATTCAATGGCATTTTTAGGATTTACTCTGATTGTACCCTCCTATTTGCAAACCTCCACCTGAGTGGGATCTAAATCTAGTATTGGCGATGTTAATGCACAAACCTGTTGAGTTTATGGCCTATTATGATGCTGATTTAGTAACCTGGAAAACTTCCTTTTTACTGGATATTACTTCAGCAGGAAGAGTGGAGGGATTGTAGCTCTGTCTTCAAAGGAACCTTAACTGTTTTTTCATAGAGATAAGGTAGTCCTTTGTGCACAGTGCCTTCCTTCCTACTAAAGGTATTCTCAAGAATTTCACTTGAATCAAGAGATTTTCTTTCAAATTGTTCATCCCAGACCGCATTCCTCTCTGGCCAAAGAGGCCATGCGCACTTTGGATGTCACTAGAGCTCTTAAGTTGTATTTAGAGCAAACTAAGCTGTTCAGAAAATCAGATCAATTGTTTGTATCATATGGTGGTCTATTACCTGGTAATAGGGCGTCTAAGGGGTCAATTTCAGTGGTTCATCTAGCCAATATTTACGAGATGAATGCTGTATCAGTGCCCTTTATTAGGCACGTTCCTATTATGGAAATGTGTAGGGCTGTCCATTGCGCTACCTCAATTGCTCTTGCAAGCATTCTTTTTTAGACTCATCATAATGGAGGAATGATACTTTTGGCTAGGAGGTGTTCCACAATCTGTTTCTTTGAGTCTCAATTATATGCTGTCTCTGCCACCCTTCTATTATTAAGGCTTTTTAATCTGGTCCCAACCAGTTGGGAAGGAGGGGAGCAGGGCGACAGAGAAATAAAAAATTACCCTCATGGTGATTCAGGTTCTCTTAGTCCTTGCACTTCTCCAGAGTCTTCAATCCTATCCCTGTCACTATACTGCTGAATTCCTTGTAAACCTATGGCAATCTAACCCTAACCTAGTCCAGACAACCGACTTCGAAAAATGTATCCAATTACCTTTACTAGTCGCTCCACTCTATATATCACAAATCATGCAAACATTTGAAGTGAAAGTAGTGTTCACAATCTCTTAACAGAACAGACGCACACTTCAAATTGAAGTTTCCAACTGAAGTAACTCTGACATTACTCAAGTGCTATCTGTCTCACTTCTTTTCTGCTTATCAAAAAGGATGTTTTTCTCCCAATTCAGAAACGTTGCCAACAAGCAGGCTAAAGCCTTTTGTGCAACCACCATTCAGAAGAACAGTAGTTGTTCATGTATGATGGTGGGAAATGCCCAGTATGCTGCACTGCTAATTAAGCAATATGACCCGAGCGGCGGGGGCATTACCAACTGAGGTAATGCCCCGGGGCCCATAGTTATAGGCCCCCGGGGCATTACCTGAGTCAGTAATGCCCCCGCCGCGAGGGTCATATTGCTATTAGTAACCCGGCCCACATTAAAAGCATTTTTTTCTCTGGACAAAAAAAAAACGACCAAGAAAATGGCCGCCATGCAAAGGGAAAACAGAGTCCGTTTTCCTTTTCCATGGCGGCCATCGGGAGCGGATGCGCTGGGAACACAAGTGTTCCCAGTGCCTCCGCTCCCGAAAAAGAAAAAGAAGCAGAAGGTAAGTGGGATTGGGAGGGAAGGGAAGAAATAAAAAAAATACGTACCTGCGACCCCAGCGGGGGACGATGGAAGGTTCCAGCCGTGTGGAGGCACGGAGCGGGGATGGCCCCGCTCCGAGTCTCCACACTGCTGGGGGCTGCTATCATCCCCCACCGGGGACGCAGGAGCAAGCAGGTAAGTGGGGTGGGGAGGGCAGGGAGGAGGGAGGGAACGGAAGAAAAAAAAAAGAAGCTTACCTGAGTCCCCCGCGGGGGACGAAGACAGCCTCTCAGCCGCGTGGAGGCTCGGAGCAGGGATGGCCCTGCTTCGAGCCTCCTCATTGGCTGAGGGGCTGCCAAGCCCCCCGCCGAGGACAAGGCAGCTGGAATCCCGGCCGAGAATCAAAGGATTCTCGGTCGGGTAAGGACCCGGCGAGAGCCAATCAGAATGCGTGTTACATTCTACTTGACTCTCGCCGGGTACTAATTGGTATTATAGAGAGTGGCTGTGAGTCATGCTAGAGACTGATTGGTTGTGTTTCCCTCTCACACCTCTTGAAAAAAGCCAAAATATACTAACACATGGTCTCTCTGGGCGCCTCACTCAAAACAATTGAAAATCAAATGCCAATCTACTTCAATATGTTGTGAATGTATTAGAGATAATGATAAATCATTCAGTGAAAAAACAAGGAGCAATTTATGACATTAAGTGTGTTCTCAGTAATATACACAAAGTATTAGTGAAACTTGTTCAAGGCAAACAGCAAATCCAAAGATCACATTTATTCAACCAATATACCACATTTGACACATTGTCAGTGATACACACAAGGTGTTAGTGAAAACAATTCAAGGCAAACAAAAAATCAAAGGAGCACATGTATTCAGCTAACACTTGTTTCAAACTAAGTTCTTCCTCAGGGCTGTTACTGTCATTTGTATTTTTCACAAATAAATCATCGTGCAAATACTTAGCCAACAATTATAACAAACAATGAAATAAAACATAGAGAGATAAACAATAAAGTCAGAATGCTTAATTATACATATGCAGGTATTGTCATTAATTAATATGTAATTGTATAAGTCTGACATTTCCTGATATCTATAAATATTTGGATTAGTTTACCCACATCTTGTTGACGAATAATGATCTTAATGTTAAACTATGTCGGTGGAATTTTTCAGTGCAGTTAGGCAGGTATTAATTAGTATGTTTGCCAATCATCATCTTATACTGATGTTGGCTAGGGCTAGAGGATGTGTGGAATGAATAAGTAATCCAATCACCCATATTGAAAGTTAAGTTTGAATTATTATTAAGTTGTGGCTGTACAGGGCTGCTACATACCTCAACCTACAGATATTCCTTGAATCCTGTGTTCAGGAAATAACAAATATAGGAAATGATACCGGTATCTGAGGTGGGTCAAGGCAGAGAAATCTAATTGATGTGCGAATGCTGCCAACGTGAGACGGTGTTTAAGCCAGCTTGGTAACTGGAGTGAACCCGGGGAGCAATGCAGTGTATACATTAGTACACTGCTTGAGGATGCTATTGCTATGCATCAAAATTATGAAAAAAACGTGGAGTAGGAACTGCTACGTTCTCCACAAATGCCGGTTCAGCGTAAATGAGGTGCTAATGTTGGTTCTGCAGTGGAAATTAAACCACTGCAGATGACAGGCTTCAAATGAAAGCATTATCTTAGTTAATGCACCGTGCGTACGGAGTAGTGATTGACTAAGACTTTCAGAGGAAGATTACAAGGCTCAAGAGTCACTTACCATAGTTAATAACTATTCAAGGATAGTAGTAAGGTGCAAGTGTTTCTGGCATCCGCGTTATGATAGCTCTGTCAGATTGGGATTGGTTGCCCAGCAACATAAGCCCGGACGTAGTGAACATTGAAAAGGGACTAACCTAGGTCTCATTGATCTGACTATGGAAAGACTTGTTTCCATGTTAGCCCATACTGAGGTCAAATGGTGATGATTATCCAATACTTCTCCGCAATCTAGTAATGAATTTTGGGGAGTGTTAACTCATAACATGTGCATTACCATGTGAATAATTCAAGCATTAAATAAACATGGTTATCTGCATGCTACAGTGGTCCGATGCTATTATATCGGAACTCATAAATTGTTCTATTTAACCAATGGACCGTGTACTCTCTAAGAGGGGGCCTCAAGGTCTTGGGGTCTCATATTGGCAATATAAACTACACTGAGGAGATTGTTCTACTCCCCTGATGGCAATCAGTACGATCTTTAGAAATAGTAAGACACTCCTGAGTCGTAGTCAGTAAATAAACGGACCCATGACGGAACAGAATTCAAATAGCTGCAGATATTCCTGTAAATTTGTAGTTGTGCTGTCTTTTTGGATTACTATGTTGATAAAAAGGCTGACAGTTCTTGATCAAAGTAAGGTATGTTATCCGTGACTTAACATGATAAGAATAAGCATTTTATTGCACTGCTGGGCTGCACAGACATTTCCACCGATTTGCAAAAAGCAAAGTTCATAATGAAGGGGAAAACAAACTGATGTATTATAGATGAACAATTATTGTTGACGGATCATGGATTAATGAACATGTGTAGTTCATGATCTGTGTTCGGGCCCTCTTTAGTGGCCTGAAACTCAAAAATCAAGCTGGCTTCTTTTTGTGTCATAGCTAGGAGTCTGTTATCATACCTGATATTGCGTTTAAAATGCTGGATACCAAAACATCTGATTCAACATATATCATGACTCCTACGCTCTTTATTCCAGTGATTAGCAAGAGGGTTCAATGTATTTTGAATTCTAATACCATATAGATGCTCTCGTATTAGGAACCTCAATCCGCGTTTGGTGCTGCCGATATAGAATTTCAGGTGAGCTAGTTATTTATGCACAATATATTTCCTTGCTTCAGTATTTCAATTTGACCACCCCACAGTATGTTACTCAATTTATGAGTAGGAAGCCCTGTGTAAAAGCCTCATTATGAGTTTGGTGGTATCATAGCAGTAAATCCAACCGAATACCATCAAACTGTATTATCGTTACCGCCACTTGATCCAGCGGTATTTCAACAGTATGAAAAAATTGATCCCATGTACCACCATCTGAATGACCTCTAGTCACTGTTGTATCTCTTCAGGGATGGGGACCCCATAAGGGAGAAACAGCACTAAGGTGCCTGGTCTCCAACAGAGAACATGTTGCATATAACAATTCTGGATCTTGGTTTTCTGGCAGTGATATCAGGAAATCCTTTAACATAAACTCAGACAAAAGCACAATACAATAGCTGCCTATTATGCCAGAAAGCAGAGCGGAATATGATCTCACCCACTCTCCGTAGTAAAGTTAAGTCCCTGTTTTATTGGGAAGTGATTATGTATATCTTTCTCAAGGACTCGCATACCAAGAGAACAAAACACTACAGTAGGCACTGTGATGATTCATAGGATCTCGTCACTTCTCCCCAGAGGGCAGCAAGGCTAGGGAGGTGAGACCGATATGCACCATTCCTCCTAGGGGTGGCAACAAGCGGGACCTCACAGGAAGACTCCCCTCCTGGGGGTGAGGACTCCCGGTCCATCAATGAATGCCCTAAAACCCTTGAAACCTCCCCCGTATCACCAGCACTTCCTGTGGACCATCATACATCAGTTACTGTTTGTTATTGTAACATCACAGAAAACCAACAACAGAAAGTCAAATATACTAAGAAGAAGAAGAGTATGAAAAGCATTAAGAACAATCAATGGCTGGAAGCCAATGATACTGAGATGAAGACGATCGAGTGAGTATTAACAAACGCTCAAAGGAGAGAGACAAAGGGCTACAGATCTACGCAGGGGACATCCCAACACTTCCTCATAAAAAGAGAGAAATGACCAATGTGCAATGTTGGTGGAGCCTGGTAAGTTTAAACCTGGGAAGAGAGATGCACCAGGAGAGTCTGGGAGGTCCTCTGTCGAGAGGACGCAAACAACCACAAATAGAAAGAGGCACGGAGCAGGCAGAAGGCCAAACCGGGGTCCTGTGAAGCAGCTTGAGGCAGTGGCAAGAATCAAACAGGGTGGACTGGCTGGTCCTTAAACTATGCCGAAACTGCAGGAGAACGGGCTGCGTGGAGCCGCGCATAAAAAAGGAAGAACGAAGAAACGCAGACCGCGTTCGTTGTAGCAGAGTGAGTCTGACCCTGCAGGAAGAACCAGTGACGCCAACACAATTAAGAAGAGGTAACAGGAATGGTGGGAGACCCGGGACGGGAGACGGGCTGGAGAAACATATGAAAGCAAGTAACGAGTGCAGCAGGACTCAACATACTCGTCCCAGTGGTTGGGAATACCTTAAAGCAAGCAAAGAATACAAAGGGACTCCTTATACTCAAACCAGTATTTGTGAATATGATAAATAAAGTGAAGAATATAAAGGTGCTCCTCGCCCTCGTCGCAGTGGTTGTGAATACATAAAGAAAGCAAAGAATACAAAGGAACTCTTCACTCTCGTCCCAGTGGTTGTGAATACTGTACTGAAAGCAAAGAATACAAAGGGACTCCTCATACTCGTCCCAGTGTTTGTGAATATGATAAAGAAAGTGAAGAATACAAAGGGACTCCTCACCCTTGTCGCAGTGGTTGTGAATACCGTAAAGAAAGCGAAAAATACAAAGGGGCTCCTCATCCTTGTCCCAGTTTTTGGGAATAAAGTAAAGAAAATGATGAATATAAAGAGATTCCTTGTACTCGTCCCAGTGGTTGGGAATACTCTAAAGAAGTGGAGACTGTAGAGCTAATCAGTACACTCACCTCATCGAATGGGAAGGTCCTAAAGAGTGTAATGGACACTTTGAAGCTAAACTCAGGCAATCCATAAAGTAGCTGATATTTCAACTAAGTGCAGGAAATAATAAAGGGACACTGCAAGATTCCAAAAGGAACATGGGCAAAGACCCTATCTTGGTAAACCAAAGAACAGCATTTAAGGAACAAAAGGGGAAAACCAGGAGGTTGAAAAGTTCCATAGAGGAACTAAAGGAACTGGTTCAGCGAATCTCAAAGAATTATTTGAGGATACCATTACGAGGCTCAAGGAGCCTTTCTAGGAGAACAGAGTTAACAGAGGTCTCCCGGGCCCCTTTTCTTTGATGTTTTGTTGAATAGAGGTAGGGTCAGAAAAGGGTAGTTTTTGGATAGAGGACGGACTGTTGTTTTCTACTACATTCCTGACGAGGAGCACCCTAGTTAGTTTGTTAGATAGGGCAATCCCTTATTGTTAGGTATAGACAGGATCTTTCTTTATTAGTTTTTAAAATAAAACATTGGGAGAATGCCACCATTATGTCTGTCTCCTTCTTCTGACCTACCACAGCACTCTAAGCAGAATTATTTCAAAAGAGCACCTTTGGATACTAAATTCTTTTTTTTTTAAAACACTCTTTATTGGCATTTTATAATAACAACCCAAGAACCCGTAACTCCTCCCCCTCTCTTCCCCCCTCCAACCCCCCAGTTCCCTTCCCCCCAACACATTTACAGGGTAATTCATGGAATAAATGTGTGCCGAAAAGGGGAGCGTAAGCGTGAAAATCGCAGCGCACGCATGCCAAAGCCGCGCACGCAGCCGTTCATCGCTTCATGGAATGCACTGTGCTAGTAAAACCTGGGATGTGCGCCAAATCTGTGGATGGCGCACACGTCACTAAATGGCGTGGGCTATGTGCACAGTGAAAGCGCACATCATGTAGTGCACACAAGAAAAGTGGGCGGAACACGGGACGTAACACGCGGAATGGGCAACAACGTGTGAAAATGTGGCCGTTACGTGGGAAGTACAGGAGGTAAATGCTTGCAACGCCCACACGTGCGCTAACATCACGTATTCATGGAATCGAACAGGGGAAAGCCGTGCGCCAAAAAAGACGCGCTAATCCGGAAACATGTACGCCAGCAGGAAGCAAGCGTAAGCGGGCCCGCGCAGCATAAAAGTGCACGCAAACAACAAACAAGCTCAGACGCTACGATGAATATACCGTTCCTCACAGCAGTGGTCGTGGGACACCACAGGAGGAAGAGGATAGCCAGGCCCCGCATTTTTTTTACCCAGAACCAGCCTTTTTGGGATGCCTGATGACCAGGTGTATGGGAGGTACAGGTTTCCACCACACATAATCCTAGAACTGGTCAGGGAGTGGGAGGATGACCTCAAATCACCCTCCATGTGCTCCCAAGCACTGAGCCCCTTGGAAAAGGTGCTCAATGTACTGCACTTCTTGGCTACTGAGTCATTTCAGCGGACAAGTGCCATAGTGGGGGGGGGTGTCACAGGCCACGCAGTCACGCTGCCTACACTAGGTGTTGGCCGTCATGACTTCGCGTCCCTGAGTCCGCAGGCACATATACATGCCCAGAACACCTGCAGAAAGGCAGGCTGTTGTCCAGGACTTTTACGGAGTGGCACACTTCCCCAAAGTGCTAGGTGCAATTGATTGCACCCATGTGGCTCTACGTTCTCCCAGGGCCACTGAGCATATCTATCAAAACCGCAAGCACTGGCATTCCATCAACGTGCAGGTTGTATGTGATGCGAAGGGAATCATCACCTCAGTATATGCCAACTATCCAGGGTCCAGCCATGATAGTTTCATATTCAGAATGTCACCCCTAAACCGGGACCTGGAAGCTGGGCGTCATGGTGACACATGGCTAATTGGTGAGTATAAATGCCTCTGCACATGCATGCATTTCAGAGACTGAGAACACCCCACTAATGACAACCATGATCACCTCCCCAGGGGACAGTGCCTACCCTCTGAGCACCTACATGACGACACCAATTCGGAACCCCACCACACCATCCGATGTAAGATACAACACAGCCCATATTGCAACCCGGGGCATAGTGGAGCGCACATTCGAAGTGCTCAAGTCACGCTTTCGCTCTCTTGACCGCTCTGGTGGGCAGCTGTTATATGCGGCCCCAGTAGTGTGCAGGATCATAGTGGCAGCATGTGTCCTGCACAACGCTGCAAACCGGTGGGGCGTGCCGGTGGACATGGTGGTGCCCCCACATCCCCAACCACATGCACGGCCGCTGCGCATGGGAGGCGAAAGGGCACGTGGTGAGGTAGCCCGTACCCAGCTTGTGGCAAATTACTTCACCTAAAATCCCACCCCTGCGGAGTGCACACAGGCCTGGCACATACCAATGATGATGACAAAAGGGACAGTCAACTGTCACAACCATACCAGCCTGAGATTGTTTACCTGGAAGTGCTACATTGTGTGCATCCCTAGCTACTCAAATACACCCAATGCTGTGTCAGAAAAAGGCACACATTCATGCAGCATGAAGGACTACCCCCTTGCAAAATACCACATCAAAATAGTGGCATGTCACCCAACCCCTCCCCATCTCACCTACCCAACACACCATGGCATGGCATGCAATGTGAAAGCAACCAAATGAATGCACAACACATGACACAATTGTCACAAAGTGCACTGTCCCAAATGGAAACGGGCCACAGACAATTTGCTCTCAATAAATAAAAAAACAACACACATGAACACATACTTACCAGCAAGAGAAAACATCAGTACATGATCAAACAGTGGCAATATATGAGAATAGAAAATGTAAGTAGTGCAAGTGTCACAGCCTGACTTAGGCAGCACATCGACCCCTTCCAACTGCAGAGTGTTGTTGGTAGGGAAATGTTTCAGTGTACTGCATACAACATGAACTGCATCTGCAAAGTAGACAGGCTTGTTAAGACATGAAGAAGATACATGTATATAAGGAAAAAGTCATGGATGTAGAACCATACATAAATCCACCATGCAGTGGAGATTTCAACAACAATACCCACTAGGGGTGTATACACAGTTTTGACTACAGACTGTCCACACAACTTATGTAAAAAAAAAAAATAAATAAAAATGGCCATGTGTGGACGAGGGGTGGGGAGGCCACCCAGGAGGGACGAGGTACAGGGTGCACCCCAACACCCACATGCGTGGATGTTGAGAAAAAAACCCTTCATGGGCTCATGGCCTGCACGGCCATGCTACAGTGTGAGAACTGCCGTCGCTGTCATCACCCTCTGGTGGTACATTAGAAGGTGGGCGTGAAATGGGAGGCAGACCATGCAAAGCCCTGGCATGCTCCTCCATGGCAGCAAGCATGGAGGTCTGGAAGGTTTGGTTCTGCAGGATGATGGTACAGAGATCGCCATGCAGCACCTCACGGGTAGCACGCATTTCTGCCTGCATGGCTTCGCGTGGTGCCTGGATCTCCTGATGGGTTGCCTGGAGCTCAGCTGAGAGTGTGCATGTGTTAGGCAGAAACCTGTGCTACCAAGTGAATCTGTGTGGTACAGACTGCTACCAAGTGGGTTTACTGCCTAACAGGGAGCTGTGTTCCAACCTTAGGGCTTCCCTGTGGGCCTGTTACTCTACAGATATGGCTGGGCGCAGAGTCTCCAGTCCGTCGCTCCCTGTCGGAGGCCAACATGTCCTCCCTGTGTGAGTGGCAAATGGACTCTGTTGCCTGCTGCTGGAGCTCCATCTGCTTTTAAGGGGGGAGAATGGAAGTGGCCACCCTATCCATTGCCTGAGCCATCATTTCACACAATGCCCCCTGTTGTGCTGCTATAGTGTAGATGGAGTTCTCCCACACAGTATTGCCTAGTGGCGCACGGCCACCGCGTTGGCAGGCACCACACCTGTTTGGGACAAGGTGATGTGCACCTTGCTGTGCTGGCACTGCCTGAGGCTGCAGGACTGCATTCCTCCTTTGATCTGCTGGCCCGGGACAGGAGCAAATATTATGGAGTGAGACCCTGTATCCGTAACCGCCACAGGCAGACTTTCCAACACTGAAATACCCATAGAGGGGTCTACCCCCGGTGCAGGTGGGTTGGACAGAACAGCGTCCCTGCCAGAAACACTCACCCGCGACGGGACATATGTCTCAATGTCCGATTCTGCACCTGATTCATAGAGGTCTCCGGAGATGTACCCTGAGACACCCGTGGACAGTATGGTCTGTAGGAGGATTGCGTTTTCACCCACCACCACCCCACATCCTCCACTGGTGCCCGGTTGTGGCTGTGAGTACTCCTGGCTCTACGCCATCTCCTCCTCCTCAACAGCATCAAGTGCCTCATCACCTGCAAAAACATGAAAAATAACTAATGAAAACAGGCATGAGCACCATAGCACACACACATAGGCATAACGTGGCAGATACACAGTACATAAATGACACATGTCACACATGACGATAAATCTGGCATGCATGCACTGTCAATGAGTTGGAAGGGGAGGCAAAAAGCAGACACTGATGACTCCAAGATGGAAAACCAACACATGTGCTGCATGCTGGATAGCACTGGCATCACACATTAGCCTGTGTGCTGGCATGGACAATCCACATACATGACACATGCCAGCACACAGATGGCACGTAGCATAGCCATGGCGGATTTGACAAGGACACCCAGATGGTAGCTGTTAGGGAGAATTATCATTTTATGGCTAATTTCCCTTACCTATAGAGTCCCTACAGTACCCCTCTAAAAAGTTTCTGGCTGGTGGCAGTGGTTACTACCAAAAATATTCGACCGTGAATATTTCTCTATGGGATTTTCCCATTGTTTGAGGCTACCACTTTTTCTGACAGCCTCTAACATACCGCTGGTGTATTTTTATATTAACTTTGCTCTGGTAAGTTTTATTTGCCAGAACTTTGATATAACTTCTTTTTTGTGTCTTTTTCTACAATCCTAACCCAGGTCAGGGATCCTTTGTTCATCCTTTTGGCGGGCTTCTGCCAAGAAGCCCTCCTTTCGGCGCCACTGAGTCTTGGGTGGGTCCATTGTATGGGAGGGGGGAGTAGGACCCCTGGACATGTTGCACTCTATCCTGATAGGCTGGAGGGTCTACCGCCAAAATGACCACTCCACTGTGTGAGTGACAGCTAGGCTGTATGAATGGGTCTCTTTCTGCATTAAAGCAGGGTCCTAATGACTGGAAGAGCAAGACGTTGCCACTGGAACTACGGAACCGAAGGGGAGAGAAGCCACAGACATCTTCAGCATCTACACCAACGGTGAAGCCCTGCCGGATCGTCTCACCACTTTTCTTCCACACGACGAGAGGAGATCTTCTTCGAAAGAGCCTCCTTCCCTTGAGCTGGTTGGAACAACCAGTTCATCCATCGCTTCTCCAGACCTGCCTAACTATCGACCCGGACCGCGATTAAAGGAGCATACTTTTTAAACTTTGTTTGACAGCACCGCAGTTGGTTTCATCCCTGGGTAGTGCAGTGTCTTGAATCTTCCTCCACGACGAGAGCCTCTCTTCCTCTGCTGGAACCCTCGACCTGTAAGGACTACCAGGAACAACCACCACCGCAGGAGCCACTACTCCACTTTTAAGGCACATTGTTCTGCCAGGTCGCCCTTTCTCGCGGTACTGCTAATGGTGTTTTAAATCCTTTTTCCTACCTGTTGAGTTGCCCCCCCCTCTTAACATTGTCTTTCGCTTTGTGCATCCACCTTTTCAACATCGTTAACCAAAGACTTGACTGCAGCTACAAGAACATTTTTGCTCCTGGGCCCTTGCCCTGTACCACTAACTCTGGCACAGGCCTATTGACTCTGGTCACATTTGTTAGACCTGCTTTCTCGAGATTGATTCTCCATTCGAACTGTGTGGTGCAACCCTGTCTTATAACTACCCTTTCCTTCCCTCTGCATAATAATTGTGACATGCCATTTTGCTCAGTTTTCATTCTAAGTATTGCTTATATTGATGCACTGTCTTGCCAAACTGGTTCACAACTGATGGGAAGTGTCGCTAGGGTGTATAAAATCCTATTTCTAGATAACTTGTGTTTTTCCTCCCTTGTGAGAAATTGTTCGAGAATCCCTTGTGTGTAGTTGTCACTGTGCCATTTTGCTCAGTTTTCACTTTGGCTCGCTTGGTCTACAATTTATATAGGGAATGTGTATATTTTTCTGTTGACTTAATTTAACTTGCTTGATATTTGTGATGCATGTGTTTACTTAGAAGTGTATAAAATAAATATACATTAAAGCTTTGGTCAGTGTTTCCTTGTGCCATAGTACAGTAGGCCTATTGTGTAAACCCTCAATACTGCTCATCTCCCTCTTGAGATAAGTCTGACTGCTCAGCCACAGTTACCAACTAAATCTTTGTGATACAGACTGATACCAAAGGGGATTTATTGCTCTCACCTGTAGTCCTAATCTGGTGTAGTGCTCCCTAAGGGAACTGCACTGGATTCTGCCTAACACTGGTGTACAGCGGTGAGGATACAATTATTGTATTTACATTTTAGAGTTCTGCTAGTGCTTTGGTTCAAATAACCACAAGGCTAACTATCACAACAAGTTTATTTTAAACAAAAGTCAAAATTATGGAAAGTTACAGCCAGGAGACCCTCCTTACTAATACTGCTGATTATTTAAGGGATCTGTGTAGACAGACAGGTCTTCCTGTCAAAGGCAAGAAACAAGAAATGATTGATAGACTGTTAAAGAAACAAAGTCTGGATAGTGGTGCTGTAGTGCACCCTTCTCCAGCAAATGTAGCAAACAGTAATGAGGATAATGTTGAAGATGTTATTGTTGAAACAGATGAGGAAGAGGAGGATAACTGTGTCACCCCCTCTGGCCCTCTACCTGCTCAAGGGCCTCAACCTGTAGCTACTGGACCTTTAACAGGTCCTACATTAAGTCCTGAATTTATCTCTCTAAAAAAAATGAGACTTGAATTCAAAAGAATTAGTGCCTAATCTGAACAGAGACACCAAGAACTAAGGCTCAAAGAAATGGAGCTCAACCATGAGCTTGAGATGAAGAAATTGTCTTTGGAAAATGCTTCTCTCCCCGAATACTCTAGATCTTCCAGTCCAAAAAGACCCCGGATGCCTAAAGAGATTGTGGGTATGTATGAACCTAAGTTGGATGTATTAGATTGGCTTGCTATGTTTGAATATAATCTTGGGCTCCAGGATATCTCAGGGAATTAGTTGATCCCCTGGATATTCTCGAGGCTCCCCCCGTTGCATCTGATGTGGTAATGGCGTTGGGGGAGGTGGATAGGATGGATTACGACTGTGTAAAGCTAGCTTTAATAGCTAGATTTGGGAAGACTCCTTCCCAATACTTTAAGAGGTTTAGGACCCTCAAAAAGCATGATAGTACCCCTTGGGCTACTTGGGTGAATGAGTGTTTGAAGAATTTAGAGGGATGGATTAAGGGTTATAGAGTTAACACTTATGAAGGAATGAGAAATCTTGTTATGATGGAGTCTATCTATGATGCCTGCTCTCCTGAGCTCAGACAGCACTTGGCTGATTCAAAGGAATTAGATCCTAAGAAACTAGCTAAGGCTGCTGACTTGTGGGTTGCCAACAGGGCTACTCACAAGGATTCAGGGGTAACTCAGAAAAAGGATGAGGGGAAGCAGCCAAAGAAAGACAACAAAGAGAATTCAAATTATTCCAATTCCAAAGAGGGCCACAAACAAAATTCTAAGGGTAAGCCACAAGGGAAACCTAATCAGGCTAGTGTGCCTTCTGGTCCCAGACCAGAAGGGGGTCAGAACAAGGCACCATTCATAAAGACATTTGGAAAATGTTATGTTTGTGGCTCAACTGATCATGTGAAAGGGGATCCCAGATGTAAGGGTAAACCTTCAGGGTTCCACACTGTCTTCTTAGCCTTCGCTCCAGAGGAGGAAGTACATATGGTCAGTGGAAACTTTCAACTACTGGCTGATGATCCCATTGGAGTCTCAGCTAGTGTATCTTTAGTATCTCTAGTGTTGTTGGAACAACAGAATTTAGATGTGTTTAATTCTATCCCTCCTAATACTAAAGAGTATTATAAAGACTGTGTCCTAGTCAATGGTCAGGAGACTTCTGCCATTAGAGACACTGGGGCCAGCATAACTGTGATGGCCAAATCTTTTTTCAAGGTGGAGGATGTTGCCAAGGCACCCAAACGCCTCACCAAGTTAGCTGGAGGGCCTATGCAGATGCTTCCCCAATTACCAGCTCTCATCCAGTGCAATGAAATGACTGTCAGGATACCTGTGAGTGTACAATCTGAAGTACCAGGAAGGGTGCTGTGAGGCAATGATCTGAAAGGCCTGGGAGTAGTGTCAAGTACTCCCAGACCTCCTAGTAAGAGATTACAGGAGCTTACCAGACCTGCAAGGGAGAGGACCCTGAGGGGCTCTCTTGATGAGATGATAGAAAGAGAAATCACTCCTACCCCACTGGAGTTACTATCTGCTATTTCAAAGCAACCAGAAGCAAAGGGGAAACCCAAGTCTTCCAAGAAGAAACCAGCAGGAAGCACTCCAGTGCTGCCAAACAATAAAATCTCGTAGGTTAGCAAAAATCACACCTGTGATTCCTCCTCCGGCTGAGGCAGAGAGTGAGGTACAACCCTGCGTGGTTGAACTAGAACCTGAAGATTCAGATCTAGTAGAAGGCCAGGAACTCATTGGAGATCTTGGCCATGTGGACCATCCTGAGCTGCAGTCTTTACTGGCAGAAGGTGGACCCCAAAGGGCAGACTTCAGTAAGGGACAAAGGGAATGTCCAACTCTGGAAGGTCTTCGCCACCAGGCAGCTTCTCAGCTTGAAGGGCAAGAGCCTGGGAAGTATAGGTTACACTGGGAAGATGGCCTCTTCTATAGTGAACCAACAGAGTCACCCCTGGGGACTACAAAAGGCTTGTAGTACCCCAAGCAAACCGACTCCAATTCTTGCAACTAGCCCATGAGATACCTTTTGATGGTCACTTGAGCTTCAAGAAGACCAAGGAAAGGCTCTCTCTCTACTTTTATTGGCCCAAAATGGGGGCTGAAGTAGATAAGTATTGCAAGAGTTGCCACACTTGCCAAACCTCTGGTGAAAGTGGCTCCAAGAACGTGGCACCTCTAGTGCCTCTCCCTCTGGTGGGAGTACCATTTGAGAGGGTAGGAATCAACATTGTTGGTCCCCTTGATCCTCCAACTTCTTCAGGCAACAGGTGTATACTTGTTGTAGTAGACCATGCTACTGGGTTCCCTGAAGCAATTCCTATGAGGACTGTGACAGCTCCGGCTGTGGCTAAGGCCCTCCTTGGTATTTTTTACCAGGGTTCGGATTCCTAAGGAGTTAATATCCGACAGGGGGTCCAATTTTATGTCCCACTACATGAAGGCCATGTGGAAAAACTGTGGCATTACCTACAAGTTGTGAACAGCATACCACCCTCAGACAAATGGGTTGGTAGAAAGGTTTAACAGAACCATGAATAGCCTGATAGGAGCTTTAGAAGACCCTCTTAAGAAAAAGTGGGATGTTTTACTGCCATACCTTCTCTTTGCATATAGAGAAGTCCCTCAGTAGGGAGTGGGTTACAGTCCCTTTGAACTTCTCTATGGCTATCCGGTCAGAGGTCCATTAGCCCTGATCAAGGAGGGGTTGGAGAGTGCTCCTTCCCCCCACACCAGTCAGAGTCACTGACTATGTGATAGGACTCCGGAGGAGAATGTCACACATGATGGCTGAGGCAAACGATAACTTGAAAGCAGGGCAGGCTCTGGTCAAGCATTGGCATGACCAAAAGGCCAACATGGTTGTGTTCGCTAAAGACTAGCTAGTTCTTCTTATGGTCCCAACAAGGCAGAGGGCCTTGCAGGACAAATGGATGGGACCCTTCAAGGTTGTGGGAAAACTTGGAGAGGTGAACTATCTGGTGGAATTAGGCAATCCTAAGGAGGCTCTTAGAGTCTTATGTCTCGAGACCAGAACTGGGAGCTTTGCTTCTAGCTTCAGCTCAAGAGGAGGAGGAGAGTGAACCTCTACCTGACCTCCTCAGAGCCAAGCCTCTAGATGAGAAAATAGGAGTTAATCTCTCTTCTAACCTGACACCTGAGCAACAGGAGGAGTGCAAAGTTTTGTTGAATCAATTTGCCTCCCTCTTCTCGCTAGCACCAGGTTTGACCCCTTGGGGCCAACATGATATCCAAACTGGTTACTGTCTACCTGTCAAAAGCAGGGGCTACAGGATGTCAGAAAATGTAAGAACCCACATCAAAGGAGAGGTCAACAAGATGCTTGATCTCGAGGTCATAGAACCCTCTACTAGTCCATGGTCTAGCCCAGTTGTGTTAGTACCAAAGGCAGGATCCAAGGAGTTGAGATTCTGTGTGGACTATAGAGCTCTAAATGCAGTCACTAAGACTGATGCCCATCCTTTGCCAAGGACAGATGAGCTGGTGGATAGACTTGGTTCAGCCAAGTTCCTCAGCACATTTGATCTCACGTCAGGCTACTGGCAAATAGCCCTGACTGACCATGCCAAGGAGAAAACTGCATTCTCCACCCCAGTTGGCTTATACCAATTTAAGTTTATGCCTTTTGGATTAAAGAATGCACCTGCTACATTCCAAAGGATGGTTAATCAGGTTCTGAATGGGATGGAGGACTTCTGCATGGCATACATGGATGACATTGCATTGTTCAGCCCTACTTGGAAAGAACATGTTGACTACCTAGGATATGTTTTGCAGGCTCTGCAACAGGCCCATCTGACCATAAAGGCAAACAAATGCCAAATTGGTCAGAGTAAAGTGGTCTACCTTGGGCATGAGGTAGGAGGTGGTGAAATAAGGCCTTTGCTCAGCAAGATTTGAAACTGTGCAAAAGTGGACAACCCCTTCTACTCAGACCCAGGTGAGAGCCTTCTAGGGCCTCACTGGGTATTACATGAATTTCATTGAGAACAATGTGACCATAGCTTCTCCACTGAATGTAATCTCTTCTCCTAAATCACCTAAAAAGGTCAAATGGAATGAGGAGTGCAATCAGTCATTTGAAAGCCTGAAGAAAGCCCTTTGTCAAGCTCCAGTTCTCTGAGCTCCTGACTACCACCAACCCTTCATTGTACAGACAGAGCTTCCAATATAGGTATAGGTGCAGTACTCCGTCAACTGGATGAGAAAGGTAGGGAGCACCCCATTTGGTTCATCATTAGGAAACTGAAGGAACCTGAAACAAGGTGGGTAACTATTGAGAGAGAATGTTTTGCCATTGTGTGGGCTTTGAAGAAGTTTAGACCATACTTGTATGGGTATACTTTCATCATTCAAACAGACCACCAACCCTTGAGATGGTTGATGCAAATGAAAGGGAAAAACCCAAAACTGCTAAGATGGTCAATCTGCCTTCAAGGGTTTCATTTTACCATTGAGCACCGGTCAGGATGTCACCACCAAAATGCTGATGGTCTCTCTAGGATGTTTATAACCGACTAGAGGTAAGAGACTCATCCACGAGTGGATTAGATCCTCCTGTCCCTTAGTCTGGGGCGGGGCGAGTGTTAGGGAGAATTCTCATTTTATGTCTAATTTCCCTTACCTATAGAGTCCCCCAGCAGCTTTGCTAGATTTGAAGGGTTTGTTTCTTTTTACCTGCTAAGAGTGAGACTCTTTTTCCCACTCTTAGGCATTTTTTGCTATGTGTGTTGTAGGCTACTTTTGTGTTTAATGCCTATGGGACTTTCTCTCCCCCATAGGAATCATCTTTATGCACATGTGTTACACAGCACCCTCCGTGCAGTACCACAGGGGTGTCGTAGCGACCCCCAAACATAGACTCCATACCCTGGGACTGACTACTGTCTCCCAGGGCATGTAAAGTCCCCATTGACTTTACTAGTCAATTTCTACGAACTTAACCAGTACAACCCATCTTACTATGGAGGTACTGGAAGGGGTTAATAGTTTTTCCCCTAGATTCATTTTCGAGAGTGTACCCTACAGTACCCCTCTAAAAGGTTTCTGGCTGGTGGCAGTGGTTACTACCAAAAATATTCAACCGCAAATATTTCTCTATGGGATTTTCCCATTGTTCGAGGCTACCACTCTTTCTGACAGCCTCTAACATACTGCTGGTGCATTTTTATATCAACTTTGCTCCGGTAAGTTTTATTTGCCAGAATTTTGATATAACTTCTTTTTCGTGTCTTTCTCTACAATCCTAACCCAGGTCAGGGATCCTTTGTTCGTCCTTTTGGTGGGCTTCTGCCAAGAAGCCCTCCTTTCGGCACCATTGAGTCTGGGATGGGTCCATTGTGTGGGAGGGGGGAGTAGGACCCCTGGACAGGGTTGCCTCAGCAACCCATGTCGCACTCTATCCTGATAGGCTGGAGGGTCTCCCGCCAAGATGACCCCTCCACTGTGTGGGTGTCAGCTAGGCTGTATGAATGGGTCTCTTTCTGCATAAAAGCACGGTCCTGAGGACTGGAAGAGCAAGATGTCGCCACTGAAACTATGGAACCGAAGGGGAGAGAAGCCACAGACATCTTCAGCATCTACACCAATGGTGAAGCCCTGCTGGATCGTCTCACCACTTTTCTTCCACACGACGAGAGGAGATCTTCTTCGAAAGAGCCTCCTTCCCTTGAGCTGGTGGGACCTGCCTTGGTCGAACCGACAGTGCCCAGCACTTGCAGACCGGATAGCCAGGCAGCTATCGACCCGGACCGCGATTAAAAGGAGCATACCTTTTAAACTTCTTTTGGCAGCACCACGGTTGGTTTCATCCCTGGGTAGTGCAGTGTCTTGAATCTTCCTCCATGACGAGAGCCTCTCTTCCTCTGCTGGACCCCTCGACCTGTAAGGACTACCAGGAACAACCGCCACCGCAGGAGCCACTTCTCCACTTTTAAGGTACTTTGTTCCGCCAGGCCGCCCTTTCTCGCGTTAGTGCTAAAGGTGTTTTAAAACCTTTTTCCTACCTGTTGGGTTGGCCGCCCCCTCTCTTATCATTGTCTTTCGCTTTGTGCATCCACCTTTTCAACATCATTAACCAAAGACTTGACTGCAGCTACAAGAATATTTTTGCTCCTGGGCCCTTGCCCTGTACCACTAACTCTGGCACAGGCCTATTGACTCTGGTCACATTTGTTAGACCTGCTTTCTCGAGATTGATTCTCCATTAGAACTGTGTGGTGCAACCATGTCTTATAACTACCCTTTCCTCCCTCTGCATAATCATTGTGAAATGCCATTTTGCTCAGTTTTCATTCTAAGTATTGCTTATATTGATGCACTGTCTTGCTGAACTGGTTCGCAACTGATGGGAAGTGCCGCTAGGGTGTATAAGAGCCTATTTCTAGATAACTTGTGTTTTCCCTCCCTTGTGAGAAATTGCTAGAGGATCCCTTGTGTGTAGTTGTCACTGTGCCGTTTTGCTCGCTTGGTCTATAATTTATATAGGGAGTGTGTATATTTTTCTATTGACTTAATTTAACTTGCTTTATACTTGTGATACATGTTTACTTAGAAGTTTGTAAAATAAATATATATTTACTTTTTAACTACAAAGCTTTGTTCAGTGTTTCCTTGTGCCATAGTACAGTAGGCCTATTGTGTAAACCCTGAATACTGCTCATCTCCCTCTTGATATGAGTCTGACTGCTAAGCCACAGCTACCAACTAAATCTTTGTGGTACAGACTGATGCCAAAGGGGATTTATTGCTCTTGCCTGTAGTCCTAATCTGGTGTAGTGCTCCCTAAGGGAACTGCACTGGATTCTGCCTAACAGTAGCAAATCAGTACTGTCACCCATCCATGTGAGATGGACATCATGAAAGTAAACATGGATAAAAGTGTGACAAAACACGCATGTGCCACACGCTGCAACAAAGCCAGTGTTCACTGATGCAGTGATGGCAGGCACATCGATACATCTATGGTTGCTCACTTCGACATGACAGAATACAATTGTCATGTTCAACATTCAAACAGGGCCCCAAAATAATTGTGTGCAGGCCATGTGTAGGTGCACATTACTCAATCAGCCTGATTGTTCAAATCAATCCCATAATAAATTGAGAAATGTGGGCCATTGTGGGGTGTAATCTATGACTGAAGTATGTCACATTTGGGTCAGTAGGCCACAAAAATGTGTGGTAAAAATGCTAATGATTTCATCAATCAGGCAGAATGAACAGGAAAACAGTATGAACAATGTTGTGTCAAGTGGGCAGTTGAAGGGCAAGTGTAGTAATCATGTGCAAATTGTCAACTGCGGTCAGAAGGTATACTGTGAAACGGAAACCCAAGGCCGGGGAATGGTTTGGAGGGACCACATGGGTGACCCATAGCAGTCATGACTAAACAGCCTCACCTGGCACTCAATCAGAACACATCACCCAAACAACATACACATGGATTGCACACACATGCATGGTCACTCACCGGACATTGCTTCAAGATCTGGTAGGTCTCCCACGCCTTGGATCTGATCCTCTCTGATGAATGCTCCAGCGATAGACTCATATTCAGTTAGTTGTCCCTCCTCTGGTGGAGACCCACAGCCAGTCACCAGAGTAGAGGCATGATTGGAAGCCAGCTTGTTCTTTGCTCTGCGTTTCAGGTCATTCCATCGCTTAGAGCAATCATCAGCTGTGCGCTTCACAAATCCAAGGGAACTAATGTGGTCCGTGATGGTCTGCCAGTGGGCCCTACGTGAGCAGTCGAAGTCTTGCACCCTGCAGTCACCACCATTTCGCGGCCATGAGCCGACACGTAGCCCACAAGTGCATCTAGTTCTGCATCATTGAAACTAGGCTTCCTTGACGTGCCGGAGTGGGTAGCCGTGTCTGGGGTCCCAGCCTGTACCGCAAGAGCACCCTCTTCCTCTTGGAAGGTGGTGCGGACCCTGAGTGGCTTACGCCGCTCTGGTTGGTAGGGGCAGAAGCGCAGTTGGACTGGGCACTGGAAGTAGCCAAAGGCACGATGATCAAAGGTCTTACTGCAGGCATTGGCTGCTGGGTGATGTTGGCAGGACCAACCTCGGTGTGATGGACTTGGACCAACACTGTCCCAGCTGGGAGACTCGGAGCTGGGGTGGATTGAGCTGCAGCTGCCCCTGCAGCCTACTCACCCTGGCTACTTGGGGCAGCAGATGACATTGCTGCCCCAGATCCACGTGGCCTGGTGACAGCAACTTTCACCGCCACATGTGGCTTCGACTTGGTGACACAGAAGTCAGCCTGGAAGTCATCCTGTGCTGGTTCGGTTGACAATATGGGCCGCGTTAACAAGGCCTGAGCTGGGATGGTGTCAGCTACATCTCCCCGACCCATTGGGGGTGGGGGGCATAGGTGTCCCTGATTGGTTCTCCACACACTGGCCTCGTGGGCCATCCTGCACATCCTGACCACGTCCCCTACCGCGCCCACCTCTTTGAGGTCGGCCACCTTTGCCTCCCTTACTGCTTGGTCCCCTCCCAACCATGGCACTGATGTTATTGTGTGAATGGGAGTTGCAGTAAACAATTGTCCTGGGCAATTGGTGTGAAAGGAGTAGGGTACTAGATGGAATACCTACCCTAGTGCTCTAGCAAGGCTGTCTGTAACCCCTGGGGGAAGATGACGGGTCACGCAACGCGCAGGCACCCCGAAAACAAAATTTAACGTGCAAACGACCCCCTGGTAGACCACGTGCATGGAATAAAGAACCCGCACTACGCTGTGACAACCCAGAAACACAAAAATAAGCGTACGTGTGGTACACGCAGCTTACAATGACCTCTGAATGGGTACGTGACACACGGGGGCAACCACAGTTGAAAAATGGGTGCGCGACTCACCGTCTGCCTGGAAAAAGAACGTGAAAAAGACGCGCTTGCGCGCATTGGCAACATCCCCGCCAGAAGAATTGAACGCTGTCTGAGTTTATAGGGAGTACCAACTGGAACCGTTGTGAAGTAATCGCGTGTGAACCGACAAGAAGTACAAGAATCACCCGCTCGCTCTCCACAAAAAGCACGTACAAGAAAATGGCATCCTGCGCGTATTTTTTAACCCAGCCCACATGTGCAATGTCTCTTACGTGCGTATGCGCTAAGGGCCTTTCCTCGAATTACACGCAGACATGCAGTTTTTTCACATGCCAAATCACTCCGTATCAAGCTGGCCACGCAACAACACACGGAAGACCACTCTCCTGCCCAGAAGACCATTTTCCTGCCCCCCAGGTCTCCCAGCACACTCCCACCTGCCATCTGCTGCTGCTGCCTGCCTGCTGCCCACGTGCCCTTATGTTTGGTGCCTGCACGTCAGCCATTTGCAGGGGTGCAGTTGCTGTGACCATCCCTGCTGGAACAGAAGACTCCCGACTGGTATTCCATCTCTCCACAGCCCAGCCCCAGGACCCAGTTGCCCACCCACACCTGCCTCTGGGGTTGCCATGTCGGACACAAAACCATCTGGCACCACTGGCAACCCCCAGCCAGAGAGTCGGAGGGCTACCAGCTTCAGTGCCAATGAAGTTGGTATCCTGGTGGAGCAAGTCCTGGGGCAGTATGATGCCCTCTTTGAAAGTTCGCCGGCAAAAATGAAGGATGGAAGAGGATCTGGATGGACATCATGACTGCCATCAATGTGGAGGGGGTGGCGGCAGTCCGCGACATTCAACACGTCCGGAAGAGCTGGGAGGACTTCAGTTCCAGGACCCTCATCAAGGCCCGGCGCCTCTTGAAGGCAGCGAATGCTGAGGGGTGCCGGGTCCGCCTAACCAACAACTAGATGAGGGTCCTGGAACGTATACGCCCAGCGCTCCACCTCCAGGTCCTTGAGAGGCAGACCTGTCTGGAGTCGAGCGGTAAGTGTACATGCGTACTGAATGGAAGCTGTGCATGTTTTATTTTATTTTAGTATTTGTATAGCGCGCTACAACCCACGGGCATAGAGGCGCTGAGAAGAATATGTATGCAGGCTTGCTTAAGGGTTACAAGATAGCGGCCCAGTACAATGGATTAATACAGTTACATAGTTTACAATGGGTTACATGTCAGGTACAGTAAGAAATACAGATTCAAGTGGTGGAGATAGAGGGAGGGAGTCATAGTTTTACAATGGCTTACATGTCGGGTACAGTAAACAATACAGATTCAAGTGGTGGAGATAGAGGGAGGGATTCAAAGAGCTTAGTCTTCAAGGCTTTACGGAAGGTTGTGTGGGATTCGATCATCCTGAGTTGGGCAGGGAGGGTGTTCCAGTGAGTTGCAGCCAAGGTAGGGAAACTGGAGCCACTGGCTCGCACTCTTCGTGTGTGAGGAACAATGAGGCGATTAGCGTAGGCAGACCTAGAGGGTGTTTTTTTGGTGATCCTTTGAGCTAAGTAGGTAGGTGCCAAACCATGGATGCATTTGTGTGCAATAGCCAGTATTTTGAAAAGGATCCTTTTTTGACTGGCAGCCAGTGAACCTGCCTTCTAACCCCAGAGATGTGGTCCCTACGGACTGTACCAGTTGCGGCCCTAAGGGCATTATTCTGCACCACTTGAAGTTTTGACAAGTTCTTTTGGGATTTACCGGCATAGAGTACGTTACAGTAGTCTAGCCTAGTTCTGATAATGGCCCTCGCAATGGTGATGCAGTTGTCTTGTGACAGGAACGGCCTAACTGCATTGATTAGTTTGGAGTGGTAGGCAGCTGAGGATGCGACAGCATTCACCTGTCTTTCCATGGTCATGCTAGGCTCCAGGTATTCACCCAGTTTCTTGATGGCTTGGGACACAGTAATGGGAATGTTATCGATTGTAAATGAGCTGTATTGCGTACCAATTTTACTGAGTGTGGCTGTTGATCCAATTAGCAGGAGTTCCGTTTTCTCACTGTTTAAGCAAAGCCAGTTTTCAGCCATCCAGGACTAGATTGTGGAGTAGATGAGATTGAGAGTATTCATATCTGTAGGGTAGTCACCAGTCAGTGGGATGAGCACCTGGGTGTCATCAGCATAATTAGTATATGAGATGCCCATAGCGTCAAGAAGTTGGAACAGTGGCCTAGTAAAGAGGTTGTAGAGAGTTGGTGATATGCAGGATTCTTGAGGGATGCCGCTTTTGATCGGGCTGGGGGCAGCACTCGCGGAATCAGAGAACACATTCATGACTCTCTCTTTGAGGAAGGAAGATATCCATTTGCAGGCTTTTGGGGAGAAGTTGGCATTGGAGGATAGATGATGACATAAGGTCTTGTGATCTACCAAATCGAATGCCGCAGACAGGTCTGCGAGGTGTGGCAGGAGTGTGCAGGTTGCACAAATGTCTTTGTAGGGCCATGTATGGATGTGTATGTGCAGGGACATGAGCCTGCCGCATGTGAGTCCTCTCATGTGTGAGACACATCGATGGTGTATGTGTTGGTAAGCATGCTGGCCAAATGCAGGTGTGGGTGTACACATTTTTTAATTTCTGTGTATGTACTGTGGCATGGTTGTGGTGTCACACATGGATGCTGCTTCCACCTGCATGTATCTGCACTATGTACATTTGCATGTCTGTGTATTTGACAAGTGTGCAACTGTGATACACCATGGATGCATGTGACACTGACATGTAGAAGGCTGATTGCCAGATGTGACATGGATGGCGAAGTTAACACTGTGACAGGTGGTGGAGATGTACAAATGCATTTATGTCTGGTGGTGTGTGTGCATTTGTTCTGCACTCCCCGTGTTGCATGTGACGTCAGGCTCACCTTCGGCTGCTCATGCTCTTGTTTGTATATGGATGGTGCTGCCTGGTGCAACATTCCTGTTGATTTGCTCATGTGTGTGAGTTGGAATGACATGTGTGTTGGGGAGTGTGATGCCATGTCTGAAGTTTAACACCGCCACTCATGTACAACTGTCATGTATGTATCAGACCATTGTACAGTGCCCTGATGCCTGTGTTCTATCTTTCCCTGTCTGCAGCGTCAACTGATGAAGAGGGCGGAGACGATGCTGTGGAGCAAAGCTGCAGGGATCGCACTGCCAGCCGGACACTCAAGGCCCGGCTCCCCTCCCATGTTGTCATCTCGTCGGGGAGTGAGGACTCCTCAGCAGCGGAAGGGGCAGCTGAGACTCTACGGGGTCCGATGGAGGAAGATGGCACGTATCATCCAGTTTGGCAGGGGGTTTGGTTGAGGAGGAGGCCGTGGAAGGGATACACACGGGGTCTGGAGAGGGGGGATTCCACTGGTGCTAGTGGTGCAGTCCAGGGGCAGGGACAGTAGGCAGCACAGGCTGCCGGGGAGGTGCCTGTGTGTAATCCTGTCCCTGATCCTGTGACTGCATCATCCTGCACCAGCAAGGATGCCTACGTCCAGACCTGTTCTCAGGGAGGGGATGAGCGCACAACAACTGGCCTTCCTCTCCCTGCGGACATGGCAATCTAGGACCGTGTTGAGCCTGTCCTAGCTGGGATGGCGTTGCATTAACGGGGCATGCGAGATGATCTGCAGTGTTTTCGTGAAGACTCTGCACGTCATCTCGGATGCCTCTTTGACCGCATCGACCTACTAGGACGGGTCACCAGTGCTGGATTCCTCCGTGTGCTGGACCTTCTACCGACCCCCTCCTCACCTGAACCCCCTATGCGCCAGTCGTCCTCCGTGCCATCTTCCGGCCCATGTATCACCTGGGTACCCTGTGGAGCTGCCTCTGACCCAGAGGCCAGGCTGGTGGAGGACACATCCCTGCCACAGTCGGGAGTCGAGGTTCAGCAGGGGTGGCCACACCAACAACTGCACCCCAGCAGGAGGAGGACGTGCAGGCATCAAGAGGCAGGGCACAGGCACAGCAGCAGCAGGCTTAAGGTGGGAGTGATGATGGCTCGGGCCATCAACATCAGAGGGGCAGGCATCGGCCGGAGGGCAGGAGGACCCTGGATTGGGAGTGTCTTACGTGTGGCAGCGTTTGGGCCAGCAAATAGATGCGGAGCGGCAGCGGGCGGAAGAGGCACGGCTCACTATGGTCAGGGCGGAGAACTCCATGCGCAGGGCGCTGAGGCGGGCTGAGTGCCTCGAGGCAATTTGCAGAGAGTTTGGAGGTGGACATGGCTACATCCCTGCAAAACCTCGGGGCCATGGAGCAGGCCCGCCTCCAGGACGTGGAAAAGGAGTTCGATGATGCCCTGGCCCAGGAAATCAACAAGTAAGCCGTAGGACTTGCCTGCCGCCATTGTATATAGTTAATTAGTGTTAGGTTTCCTTTCTGTTTTTATTTATTTTGGGGCGCTTGGACAATGCCCCACCTTTTTGTATATAGTTGGCCATTAGGTAGGGTTTTTTGTAGGTTTCCTTTCAATGGTTGGGCTCATGGACCCTGGATTTGTACTTTGTATATAGTTGAACACTGGATTTCACTTCTTTTTTTTTTTTTTTTCATGGTTCAATGGTTTTGTCTTTATTTTTTGACTTTGGATTTGTTTTGACGGACAGACACTTTGGACCCATGTGCTTTTGGATTGATTTGGATTCTGCTTTCACACATTTTTATTTTATATTTTGGACATGCAGCTTTTTCTTTATTATTTCCATTATTGTGTGTTTCAATTCATTCCCCTGCTTTTGTGTTTAATACATTTTTATTTCATACTTCAATGTGTGGTATTCTCTCTTTGGTTTCATGCATGTCACAATGTGTGTTTTCTCAATCACTTGCACCCATTGTGTGTGTGTGACAGACATGTGTTGATGTGCAAACTTGCCATTTGGGATGTATCATGTGATGGGGATTTCAATGTGTGGTGGATGTAATACTTGGTTGTGTGTTTGGACTGGGGTGGCGTGGGGTGTGATTTGGGTGGCCATAAGGCCCATGATTGTGGATCGTGATGACGTGTTGGGGGGGGGGCATGAGTCAGGGCCTGCTGGCAGGTGCCTGTCACTGCTGAGTGTGTGAGTGGTTGGGGGGACATGAGTCGGTCCTGCTGGCAGGTGCCTGTTACTGCTGTGTGTGTGAGTGGGTGGGGGGACATGAGTCGGGGCCTGCTGGCAGGTGCCTGTCACTGCTGGGTGGGTGAGTGGGTGGGGGGACATGAGTCGGGCCCTGCTGTCAGGTGCCTGTCACTGCCGGGTGGGTGAGTGGGTGGGGGGAAATGAGACGAGGCCTGCTGGCAGGTGCCTGTTACTGCTGGGTGGGTGAGTGGGTGGGGGACATGAGTCGGGTCCTGCTGGCAGGTGGATGTCACTGCTGGATGGGTGGGGGTGCTGGGGGGCATGGCCAGGGTGGATGGGCTGCCTGCGGGGCATGGCCAGGGGTGCAGGGTAGTCCCCTGTGTTGTGGGCTGCCTGCAGGGCCTGGGGAGCGGGGAGAGGGCACACCTGGGAGGACGCACACCACACTGCCAATTCACATTGGGGCACCCCAGGAATACACGTAACCCACTCGCCCAGCGAAATCACCTGTGAAACTCCCTGCACACCCCTCAGAATACACGTACTCCGCTCGGCCAAGGCCTATCACGTGTGATACTCCCCGCGCACCCCCACAATACACGTACCCCGCTCTCACAAGGCCTATCTCGTGTGCAACACCCCGCACAGCCCCAAAATATACGTACCCCGCTCGCCCAAGGCCTATCGTGTGTACAACTTCCTGCGCACCCCCAAAATACACGTACCCCGCTCGCACAAGGCCTATCGCGTGCAAAACTTTCCGCGCACCCCCAAGATATACGTACCCCGCTCGCACAAGGCCTATCGCGTATGAAACTCCCCACGCACCACCAGAATACACAAACCCCGCCCGCTCGCACACGGCCTATCGCGTGCGAAACTCCCAGCGCACCCCCAGAATACACGTACCCCGCTCACACAAGGCCTATCGCGTGTTAAACTTCCTGCGCACCCCCGAAATACACGTACCCCACTCGTCCAAGGCCTATCGCGTGTAAAACTTCCTGCGCACCTCCAAGATACACGTACCCCGCTCGCACAAGGCCTATCGCGTGTGAAACTCCCCGCCCACCCTTCAGAATACACGTACCCCGCTTAGCCAAGGCCTATCGCTTGTAAAACTTTCTGCGCACACCTAGAATACATGTACCCCACTCACACAAGGCCTATCACGTGTAAAACTTCCTGCGCACCCCCCAAATACACTGTACCGGCCCTGTGAACTGGTGCAGGGTTAGCGCGGCCCTTTGCGCTACATTGGGGATTTCAATGCCTTATCCTTGCGCAAGGGGCGTTCTTGGGGGCGTAACTGGCACTGCGGGATGTTCTCTGCGCCAGTTCTCAAAATGGCTTTCATATTCCATGAATACGCGGTGCGCCAGAATGCTGTTTAGCGCACATGGCTGGTGCACGCTGGCGCACGCTGCCTCTCTGCGCTGCTCGCGTGCGCTGCCTCTGCGCTGAAATCTATGAATTACCCTGTTAATAACTTTAATAGTATCAGCAAATTCACAACCTCACCGACCCCCGCCCTTTACCCTCCCCCCCTTCCAGTGTCCAGATTAGCCCTCCAGGTTTCCATTCCCTCCATCGGTCACGGCAAGCAATCCTACATTGTCTATGGTATCCTTGAGGATTGGGTGGGTCCACTGCCAGTTCCCTGGTTCATGTCTTCCCCATTTATCCTTACCTCAAACCCCTACCTATGCTTCTTCACGGCGGTCGTAAATCGTTGTCCTTTGACAGGTCATTCAGCAATTGGGTCCAATGGATCGATACATCCTCCCCTTCCGTCTCAGGGTCCACATTCTGCAAATTCGTTAGTTCCACCATACCCCACCTCCGAACATCCTTCCGCCATAAGTTGATCGTCGGGCCCTGTGGGCATTTCCATGCTATCGCCATTCGGCGTTTAGCCAGTATAAGCAGAAACCGGCACATTATGTTATGTATTTTGTGCCTTTTCCTCCTTGGGAGCTTACCCCATAGACAGGTTTCCGGACACCGTTCCAATCTGGTCCCCACCAACCCATTCACTCCTTTAATAACCTTGTCCCAATACTCAGCTATTATCCCGCACTCCCATGTCATATGCCAAATCCCTGCCTGCGCCGTACCACATCTAGGACATTCATCCGACAGTTCCCTGTTCATTGCCCGGAGTACCACCGGAGTCACATACGTCCTATGTAAAATACTAAATTGGACCAGCAGGAAACCGGAGTTCCTTGATGTCTTCCGGACCAAATCCCAGACCTGTACCCATTCTTTTCCCGGTATTTGACGTCCCATGTCCGCCTCCCACTTCTCCTTAACCTTCAGCTCCCCCTCAGAGTTCCCCTCCCGCAGGGCCTTGTAAATCCGTGACTTTTGCACCTTACCCCCCTCCATGTTTGGTCTAGCAATACTCGGAGCACCAGACACGACTCTGGCTCCTCTGGAATTCCCTCTCATATCTCCGCTAACCTACGAACCACTGCCCCATGCGCTAAGAAAAGCCCCTGCTGTAGGCCAAACTTCTGGCACTATTCCTCGCAGGTAAGTAGTTTCCCACCTTCAGAGATCCCCCACCATTTCACACCCCTTCTCCCGGAGCCTCTGTATTCCTACCCTCCCAATCGCTTGACGGAGCTTCGGATCAGCACCCCATGGGAGCCACCGACATACTTCCTCCACGTCTCTCTCACCGCCTCAAACACTACAGTTCTCCCCTTATTACCCAGTGGGTACCAAAGTAGTTCAACCGGCCTACGATTCGGCGGCAGATACCCTATCAATCCCCTAAGGGTCCCCCCACCCCGGGATACTAAATTCCAAAATGGATAATTCAATTTTTAAAGACTTCCCAAAATTAACCTATTTGTAACTGCAGACGACACATAGAAGCAAAGACTTTCCACCAAATAAACCAGAAAAGCATTTAATGGTTAGGGAAATGTTCAGAAACATTACAAAAACACAAGTTACTGAAAAATAGCATGATTTGCAATTCCCATATCTGGCCTTTCCAGTCAAAGTTCTGGGATCTCCTCTATGTATGGAACAGCCACGTGGAGGCTGGCATGCAGACATGATCTGCTTTCTAGCTTTCAGGTAAAGATATCTAATCACATCAGTAACGCATTCTACATAGCAGACTGGCTTCTGAAATACTACAATACTGCCATTTAGATTTGACTCAAGATTTTATGCAGATGCTTAAGGATTATCCAAGGCCATTCACAATGAAGACATTTGCCTTATAATGAAAGTGATTTGATTGTGGGGGTGGGAGTTTAACTCTAATTGTTCAGAGGGTCTTAAACTCAATGAGGCTTCGCCAGTGCCTTTCTCCACTCATCTTAGTATAACCAGAGGGGTTATGTATCTAACCAATTAGGTAAACAATGTAGTCCTACGAGGTTGCATGACCCATGTGTTGGAGATCATCTTGTACTGTTCTTTGTTTTTCAGTTTGAAGTGGCTGTACATGATTTAAATCCAGCTATGACCATGATAACCCTGGACAGAGGAGGTTTAACTCTCAAGTGGAACAGCTCATGTTCCAGATTCATACATTTGTTGACTGAAGCTACCAATAATTCTCGAGTGTTGGTCAATAAATCTTTGACTTCTCATGTGGTGGTTGAACATTTTAATAAGATTGTTTGACAGTGTTTAAAAAAAAACAAGCACTGAAAAGAGGATTGCCTGCTCATTGTCATGATTCCAGAATAGCAGCCTCAAACAGGTCTAAACGGGCAGGACTCAAAATCTTACAGGAACTGGGTCTTTGCTATGGGGATTATATGATGGCTAGAAGGGCCATCCTTCAAGCCCACATTAACATAAATGGCAATCAATCGATTTTCAAATTAGTTATCAGCACTGATTTAGGTCAGTTTTGGGCCACTGTAAATGCTACAGGTTTGGTTAGATCACACATGGATTGCCCGATTACCCCTCAAACTTGGGCACAGTACTATCAAGATAAATATGCAATGTCTGTGGTATTTTCTGGGCACCCGGATTTGACCACAGGAGGCCCTGATGACCTAGCACCGATAGTTATTAAGAGTGCCCTGTCTATATGGATTCCTTTCCTCAAAATCCTTTTTGATAATATTTTTGAAACAGATAACCTACCTAGTAGGTGGTCGGAATCCATTGTTATACCTATATTTAAAAAGAGGATTCTAGCAAACCTGGCAATTATAGGCCTATAGCCTTATTAGATGCTACAAGTAAAATGTTTGCATCACTATTGTTAAGAGACCTGATGTATCTCTTAATCAACTTGGCATCTTGACCCCTTATCAGGTGGGCTTTAGACCGAAAATAGGGACTGCTCTAAATGCCACTTTGATGGCTGAAATACACAAAACTATTAAGAAAAATCAAACTGGGCCGGTCTATATGTCATCTTTAGATATGTGCAGTGCCTTTGATCAGGTTATAAGATCTATCCTCTGGACAAAATTACTCGATCACAAGGTTCCACCAAAATTGGTTCAGTTTATGACACTGTTACACAAAAACATATCAGTTATGATTAGACTCACTAAAGAGGGTTCCCTATCTAAGACAATTGTAGCTTCCATCGGATTAAAACAAGGCTGCATACTGGCACCAATGTTATTTAACATATATGTAAGTGACATCGACCAGCTTTGGCAAGGGTGTAACACGTTTGCGGTCAAGTTGGGACATCCGAAGGTGCATTGGATAGCCTTTGCGGATTACCCTGTTTTCTTCTATAGGACAGCTTTGGGTTTAAAGAGGAAATTAGACTTGTTCTCTCAAAACACCTCCACTAACAATCTCCAGGTCAATAGTTTAAAGTCAAAAGTAGTTATTTTTTCCAGCAACTCCAAACCAAAACTATGCATTGAATTTTGGGTAACCTGAGACTGGACATCGTGTTCTCATTGCAGTATCTTAGTTTTAATCTTACTGACACCTGTTATCTGGTTTTATGGAAGGCATCATTGAGGGACAAGCTTTGTCCCTATGTTACCCAATTGAAATGCCTCCATCATAAAATATGTAAATTTACTATCCTACCGAAACTTAGATATTACACTATGAATCTCGAGTCAGTCTTACGCTATGGTCTTGATATGTCTATAGTAGATCTAATCAACTACTTACATATTTTACAAGGCCAGTTGTTGAAATAGGTGTTTGGTCTTTCCTCCTCTGTACCTAATGAAATCATGAGACATGAGTTAGGTTTAACTTCTCTCCAATATTGGTACCTGTGGAGGCAGTTGTCGAATTACGTTAAAATCATTTCACCCTTCCCAACTCTCTTTACTGTGACCTGTGCAGAATGGTTATAGAGTCTTCTGTTGAATCGATCAAAACATTCAGGTGTAATATGTTAGAACTTCTTCCGTGCATTGGTTCTTAAGAGGAGGAACTCACTAACTGTTCAGGTACGATTGGCTGGTCACATTAGAGCAAATTAACTCCTACAGTTCGTACAGGGAATTTGCTAAGTTTCCCCTGAAAAGGGATAAGTTGCCATTGTATTTACATCACTTCTGCTGTAATAATGCTCAGATAATTTTATCTGTGTTTTCGACTGTACCAACTACCCAAAAGGGAGCAAACTAGGCTTTGGAAAACGTCCTTGGTGCAAGATTCTGACTGTCGTTTTGTTAGAGGCCAGATATTATGGAAACATTGAAAGATTGGGTAATCTTTTGTCCAACTTTAGAATTCAGCACTTCAAGGGTAACACCCCGTCTGATCTTTATTCCTCTAGGGAATTATTTTGGGCACGATTGATGTGGGGTGAGAATGTTTAACTGATATTAGCCCTGTATCATTTTCTTTGTGAGGTTCTTTAGCTTCTTGATTAATGATTTCAATTTTCCTTTTTTTTAATAGCTTTTATTGACCAGGCAGTCGTTTCATAGAAACTGTTGTTGGGTGATGTTTTTAATTTTTTTCTTTCTTTTCAGTTGTGTACATATGATGTGTATATATATTGTAAAATATATGTTTTATTACATTGAGAAAGATTTCATGTAAACCATACCACAAATTTTTTTTAAAAGTAATGGAAGAGATTTTGACTAGAAGTAGTATTTTTGGCCTCCTCTACATCTGAAAAGTGTGAGAAACCTCAAGGTATCGCCCTGGCTAGCCCCAGGGGATCTGTCATCAAGGTGGCCAGGATACAGCCATCGCTATTAGATCCAGTTCCTGGGGGTGGACCAGTGAGGGGGGATCACCTGGATGGGGGTCCTCGGGGAGTGGGAGTGGGACACCGATGGGTGAGATGCAGTATTCCCCTACTTTCAACACCTTTTCCCCATCCTACAACGTAGGACATTCAAAACCACTACCCCACCCCGTTTCCGATATAAACACTCTTACACGACACACCAGAGAACGAACTAACACCAGTGCAATTTACCTGTCATGTCCCAATGCATGGGTCGGGCAAAGTCAGGCACTTGATCAGAATCACACACACCTGATGGCCCTTTCCCTTCCCCACAGGGATAAAAGGTGGAGTGTTAGGCAGAAACCTGTGCTGTTCCCTCTGGGACCACTGCAAAAGATTTAGGTCTACAGGTGTTTGGCAGTAAACCCACTTGGTAGCAGTCTGTACCACACAGATTCACTTGGTAGCTGCGGCTGAGCAGTCAGACTTCCCTCAAGAAGAGTTAGGCAGTATACAGAGTATTCACAATAGGTCAAGAGAACACAGTAGAACAAGTAAACACTGACCAGGGCTTGGTGTAAAAGAGAGATAATTATTTATTTAAAACCACATCTAGAAAAACACACAGGCACTAATACTAAGCAAAAAAACAAGGTCACTAAAAGATATACACTCCCTTAAAAGAATATTTGACAAGTCTTATGTAAAGCCCCACTTATTTTCAGACAGCGGTGAGCGCTTAACGTAGATTGCACTCTAATAGTTCGTTTTAAAAAGGGAGAGAAGAGCAGAGAACAAGTTGAAACAGATCCCAACACTTTTATCAGAACATACTAGAGGGAAAGGCAAAGTAAAACCGTGAAGTTAGAGTTTAAGCGGCCGGATCTACTTTCAGAGGATCCAACGAAATGTGTCCAAGGTCACACGGTTGCAGTGCACAAAAGTCTTGTGAAGGTTCAAAAAGGAGTTGGACCAAAGAAAGGGACTAGTTAGAGGGTCAAGGCGTCCAGCCCAGTCCATAAGGTTAAGGGGTTATTATTACCTTGTAGCAATCTTTAGAAAGTGAGGCCTGGCGGACACGGTACCTTAAAGTGGTGAGAACACTCCAGCGGGGGCAGTTGTTCCTGTCAGCGGATGCAAGTCAGTGCTTCGTCCGGGGGAAGAGAGGATCTCGTCGTGGAGGAAGACAGGAGTCCGTTGCACTGCCAGGGAAGAAACCAGCCGCAGAGTTTCTCAGGTACAAGGAGGGGTCCGGTGATTCGCGGTTCAGTGGTGAGTGGCTATCCGGCTACCGGGGTGCTTGGCACGGGCAGTTCGACCACAAACCGGGCTGGGGTGCGAAGAAAGGAAGGTAAACTGGTTGTGCCCACCAGTTAGGGGAAGAACCTCTCCAGCCGGGAGATCTTCTCTGTCGTGGGGAAGTGGTGAGACGGTTCTGCAGGGCTCCACCGGTGGTGTCGTCGTGGTAGGTCGGCTCAGCTACTCCCTCGTCGGATTCTCAGGTCCTGTGGCGACTTCTGAAGTTCCAGTCCCCAAAGCCCTGCTTTTATGCAGAAAACCCCCATTCACTCAGCCTAGCTGTCACTCAAACATGCTAAGTGGTGAGCCGGCCGGCTCACCACTTGGGCCAATCACACAAGAGTGCGACATGAGTTACCAAGGTAACTCAGTCCAGGGTGCCTAAACCCCCTCCCACACCTCCTGTGGTACCCAGACAGAGTGGCACCACTTTTGGAGGCTTCTGTGGAGAAGCCCGCCAAAAAGTGGAACAAAGGGCTAGACTTGGGTTGGAGTCACAGAAGAGAACACAAACGCCATTTTAGAATCGAGTCTTGGCAAAAAATACCAACCGGAGAATTAATATTAATTAAATAAACCGGCGGTATGTTCGAGGCTATGAGAATTAAATAATTAAAGTTGGTAGCCTCGAACAATGGGAAAATCCCATAGGAATATATTTGCGGTCGAATATAAAAAGTAGTTTCCACTGCCACCAGCCAAAACTCAGTCAGGGGGGACGGAGACGTGCCCCCTCGACTAACAGACTCCGGGGCAATCGAATTGCCCTGACCAGTACGTCCACAATATGATGGTTTGTACTGGTTTCTGTTAATAATTTGGGACTAGTAAAGCCAATGGTGACTTTACATACCCTGGGAGACAGTAGTCAGTCCCAGGGTATGGAATCTATGGTGGGGTGTCACTATGACACCCCTGGGTTACTGCACGGATGGTGCTGTGTAACACACATAGGAAAAACACATGAGACCCTATGGAGTAAAGGACCCCATAGCCCATAAAACACATTACCTGTCAAAGGAATACCATAAATCATGTCATGAGTGGGAGAAAAAGAGTCTCACTCTTGGCAGGAGTAAAAAAACAACTCCAGAAATCCAGCAAAGCTGCTGGGGGACTCACTAGGTTAGGAAATTCAGCCTAAAGAGAGAATTCTCCCTAACATGGAGCAAGAGAGCATAGTACGAACACGGCAGACAGCACAACGAGATGGCTAATCAGGCGCTTCAGTTCAAGAGAAGGAGAAAGACGGCTGGGAGCGAGAGGGTGGCGAATAGACAAGCAACCTTGCCCCTTTTGTCCCAGGCCAGCGGAACCTTCGTGGAAGAGAGCCTAAGACCGTGAACAATAGCATAAGTGTCTTGCAGCAGATTTCAATGGTACACGGAGTGTGTCGATGCTGATAAGCGGGAGCGAGGTAAACTCCTGCTACCGTGATACTGGTCTAGACTACAGTTACGAAGAAAGCTAAGCTGTTCATCCCAGCCTGTGAGTCGAGGGAAGAGCCAATAAGAGCCGGGCTGTGGTGATTGAGAGTCACAAAGTGGCAAATTGAACTAAATTCCAAGAACTGTAAAAACTGTCAGAGGGGAGACCAGCTGCAGAGGGAACCGGCACCACATGGGTGTTTACTCAAGAGACTCTGTTTGATTCCCGTCTGAGTGAAACTACAGATACCAGAAGGCCATAGGAGAGCCGCCAAGATAGGTCAAAGTGGTCCTAAAGGAGGACAAGCGAAATCCCTGTACAATTGAAAGTCTTTGATGTACAAATTGTTGAAAAGCAAGGTAAGTGAATCCCTCCACAATTACAATTGAAAGTCTTTGATGTACAAATTGTTGAAAAGCAAGGTAAGTGAATCCCTCCACATGAGAAAGTAAGGGAAGTGAATCCTGTGAACATTGAAAGTAAATGTGATTGTGAAATCGGCACGAGTGAACCAAAATGAGGGGGGCTAACGAGAAGGGGACAAAGTCTAAAGTCCAGAGAAACAGTATGCAGACAAAGAGAATCCCGGCCAGGGGATGTCCACCAGAACTTTTTAAAAAGGCCTTGAAAAATTGTGAGTGAAGGGTCTGCGCCGGGAACAGGGGGACCCAGGGGTGAAGCCATCCCCCAATATGAACTGTGGAAGAGAACTTTGTGTTTGTTTGTTTTTTGGACACATCAGGCCCTCGAAGGCAAGAGACTTTCAAGAAGAACAAGACTTGGCCATCAACGGTTCTGATTGCTGCCATTGGAACTGTTAACTCGTGCTGGGAAAGCTCAAGTGTGTCCTGTGCTCCAAGCTCCCATCTGACCCTATGTACAAAACGTGGGGAAAGGAGATCCAAGCTACCGCATCCAGATATATTATTTGTGAACACTTCTTTCAGCCTTCGGATCAGGTCTGGAAGGGAACGTGGGGAGTGGGACACCTTGTTTATGACACAACATTGACGTAAGGAACTTGTATGTATAAGTACGTGAAAGGTGAAACCACTATTAAGCACACTCTATGGGGGTGCCACAGGTTGTGCTTCTCCCTGAAGAACACATGATGTGATGTAATCAGTGTCAGTGAACCAGTCTCGCGGCTGCTCGTGAGAGCTCGTAAAATCCAGAGAAGCACTCCCTTGACACTGAGGCAGTCCTAAATTGCTCTTTGGCCAGCATGTAAGGGGACGGTGAGGTGGAATGGAGACATGTTTCATGAAGAACCAATTAGATGGTAAGTTCTGGTGTCCCTGGAAAGTAACCAGCCCCCAGAGTGTCCTACAGTGTTAGCGAAGGTCGCTATCTTGCAGGTGCCATGTGAATATCTCCATTCCCACTAGTTCAGTGTGTCTCTTTTGTTTGTTTGTTTATTTATTTGTATAGCGGGCCAGACCCAGGGGTAAAAGGGTGCTTAGGTAAGTGGTTATAGTATACAGTTTATACATTTAGAAATGTTTTATAATTTATACAATTTGGATGGTTTATACACATTATGGAAAAAACAGTACATTCGAAACGTAGAGTGTATGTGGTGTCATGAGTGGGACAAGGTAGTTAGTTTTGTTCAGTATCCATGTGATGGCATGGCTTCTGAATGATTGAAACATTGAGATGGATTTAATGTGTAGTGGTAAAGTGTTCCAGAGTTGGGAGGCTAGAACTGGGAAGCTGGTTTAGGGTGAATCTGGGCACCACCAAGCATAATGTGTTGGTGGATCTTGTAATTCTGGCAGAAGATTTCAGGGAAAATTGGTAAGTGAGATATAGAGGGGCTTGGTGGTTCAGGGCTTTGTATGTGAGGCAAATAGTTTTTAGGTCGAATTTTTGTTGTATGGAGAGCCAACTGCATGATTTTCTAATGGTGGAGATGTGCTCTCGCCTGGGAATGTTTAGAGCCGCTCGTAATGCGTTGTTTTGGAGGACTTGCAGTTTGTTCATTATACATTTATTTGTGCCCAAGTATAGGCTGTTACAGTAGTCCAATTTGGACTATATAAGAGCCCTGGCCAGTGTAAGGCAACTGTTGGAGGACAGAAAAGGTCTGCAAGCCCTGATCAGCTTGCCTTTGTAGGCAGTGGATGAGGCTGTCATGTTGGTTTGTTTAGAGAGGTTGGTATTAGCATCAAGGTAGAAACCGAGGGTTTTTACACTTTTTGCAATAGGTATGGTATTTCCATTGATGACGATACTGTTGTAGTTGGGGCTAAGTTTCCGCAGGTTGTTAGGTGAGCAGACAAGGAGCAGTTCAGTCTTATCATTCAGGCAGAGGCCATGTGTGGCCATCCATTCCTGAATGATAGTGAAGACTTTGTTGATCTGGTCGACGTCAGACCTGTAGTTACCTGATAGAGTTAGGAGTATCTGGGTGTCATCTGCGTAGTTGGTGTAGGTGACACCCAGATGGTCCATTTTGTCGAATAATGGCTTTGTAAAAATGTTATACAAAGTTTCCGAGACACATGAGCCTTGTGGGACACCACATGTGATGGGGATCGGGTCAGCCGCCGCTGAGGGTCAGAAGACCCGCATGGTTCTATTTGCGAGGAAGGATTGAATCCACGTGACAGCAGAGAGGGAGAAGTGTGCTGCCGACGACAGGTGGTTACAAAGGATTTTATGATCAATCAAGTCGAAGGCTGCTGATAGGTCTAGGAGGAGTAGGATGGCTGTATTACCTTTGTCTTTAAGTTCATCAATCTGACTTTTGAGGTCAACAAGGGCCGTTTCAGTTCCATGTTGAGGTCTAAAGCCAGATTGACAGATTCCTAGTAGTTGGTTTGTCTCTAGATAGTCTTGAATTTGCAGGTAGGCAACTCTATCTAGGATTTTCAGCAGGAACGGGACAGTAGTGATTGGTCTGTAATTGGTGGGTATAGACGGGTCTAATGTTTGTTTTTTTTTAGAAGTGGGAGAACCCATGATTGTTTCAAATTGCTTGGGACAGAGTTACTGGTAAAAGATGAGTTTATTAGTTTGGTAATGAAGGGGGATAGGTCTCAAGCTGCGTCTTTTATAATTTGAGCAGGGCAATTGCCCCCTTTACAGTTGGATGGTTTCAGAGAGGCTATCATTTTTTGTACTTCAGGTATAGTTACCTTCTTGGAGGTGAAGCCTGAGTTAGGGTCAATGGGAGGTGGTGTGATAGGGCAAATAATCTTGCTACAGGTAAGTTGTTGACGTTTGTTCTCTATTTTAGGTTGGAGCCCTGTGATTTTGTTGCCGAGGGCGTTCTGGATGCTGGTGCACCACGGTTTGTCCTTCGTACAAGTGTCTGCAGGAAGGTTAGGGTTTTCTAGTTCCTTTAGAATGTTAAATAGTTATTTGATGCTATAACCTGCCTGCTATATCCTGGAGTCGAATGTTTCTTTTTTGGTCCGTATTATCTCATTTTTGTATAGGGATGTGATATTAGTGAGATGGTTCTGTTTTCTGTAGAGGTTGTCGTTTTCCACAGCGTCTTAAGTTTTCTTTTTTTTTTACCTAAGTAGTTTGAGTTCAGGGGTGTACCAGGAGTTCAAGTGTGCTCTAGGTTTCCCTTTGCGTATTTTCAGTGGGGCGATAGTGTCTATGGCTTTTGATATGGACTCGTTATAGGTGTTGACCAGTAGGTTAAGGTCAGCTGTGGTCGTGTTCCTTCCGCTTTGGTGCTGACCAGTGGCAGATGAAAAAAGTACCGGAGGTCTTCACAAAAATGCTATTACTAATTGCAAACTTTTTGCGGGTAGAGTGGGAAGCAATGGGGCACCACATGGGGAGGAGATGAGCTCAGAGAGGAAGGATCTGTTTGCTCCAATCATTTTTGACTAACGTATGTCTAGCTTTAGGGGTATGATGTATTTTAACCATTAAGCTTCGTGGGAACAGCAAATTACGTGAAGTTTGAAGTGCAACTGTTTCTTACTTCAACAATAATGTTCACTGTGTGACAGTCTGTCAGCTTTCATCAACCATTTCTGTTCCACTATTCTGTTTGATTTGTGCTCACTAGCTGTAATAAACAGCGTTACTGCTTGCCCGGTGTGCACTCCTTTTTGGACTACTTGTGGTAGCTATTTATTACAAGCTTAAGAGGACCCCTGATACACCTGTATGCCCCTTAGTATTGAGTTTGTAAACAACATATATAAAAAACTTGCGGTCAACATCTATCAGACTAACTGAATGAAATCAACCCATAGGTAGATGGCTTACAAGTATATGTTTGTATTATCAACTTTTTAATTGGTACCTTCCTGGAAAGCCTAGGGGGCTTTGTATGAGAGGGAAAGTCATAGCACAGAAATGGTAAATGGAAATAAAATCATACTTTTTAAAATCATTACTGGAGAGATTGTTTTGGAAGATAACATTTCCAAGTAGGGCAGGCAGCGATCAGGATTCTTTTTTAATTCTTTTGGAGGTGCTGCTTGCTACTGTTTTTAGCAGCTATAAAACATGATGGAGATTCCATGATGGAGAAAGGAAACTTAGTTACCTGTATTTGTATTTCTCCAACATAACGTCTTAATATTCAGAACCAATCTGCCCTACCTCTTATGAATCTATGGGCCTCATTACACGGAAGGCGGTAAACCATGCGGTAAACCATGGTGCTCTTAGCACCATGGTTGCTGCTAGTACCATACCGGTACCACCATGGAGAAAAGCGGAATTACCACCCCATTCCAAGGTTGGCGGGGGCGGTAATTCCCCCTTTCTCCATGGCCCTTCCTCATTCCCATTTTTGCCCCATAGGGCATAATGGGAATGGGGAAGGTGGTATTTACGGTACTGCAAATTGTGGTACCGTAATTAGCACCAAGGTCCCTCTGCGGGTCCCAAATTTAACGGCTGGTCTACACCAGCCGTCAAGGTTGGGAACCGCAAAGGGACCTCGTAGTAAGGCAGTAAGGGTTAACAGTCACCGGTACCCTTACCGGTGACCGTTAACCCTTATCGCCTTCCGTGTAATGAGGCCCTATGTATCTGTGAAATATCTGCTGTCTCTCACTGAACTTCAAAAAGCATTTACGGACTGGTACCATGCAGAGCTAGGGGGCCAGTGGCTTTAAAGGGTCTGCTCTGAATTCAGTATTCACCCTCTGCAGAAGGAAATACAACATGAAGTATACGTTTTCTACATTCCTATTGTTTGAGTAGTCAACATTATTTAATTGTATGTGTCCCAGTATCCCGCCAGGTCAATGGGATTGTTTTAGAGGGTGATTATCCTTCTGATGTCTGTGGTACAGGATTACAAATAGAGATTACAAATTGAGATAAATTAACCTTTGCTTTTTATCAAAGCATGTATCGGTGTATTCTGTTAATTAGTTCATTGAATCTTCTGTCTCAAATGTACACTTCCCAAGGGAAAAGAAGAATTCATAGACTTGCTCATCAGATCTTTCATTACATTGTGTTGTGATGAAGCAGACTATCTCTGGCTGGAACCTAGAACATATGGTTCTGCTTGAGAAATTGTTATGTATTAAAATAATGATAATGCTCCTGAGGAATAATTTAATTTCTTTGTTGGGGAGAAATGTGATTTTTATATGTATGGAATTTCATGGCTTGTGGTATTTACTTGTTTGTTGAATCTGTCTTTTCAGAGATTGTAACCGAAAATCAATTAGTCATGCATAGGCCGGTGCTTTATTTATAATAGAAGAGATTTCATATACAGTAGTATTATTTGGTAGAAAATTCAGAGATTAGTGCAGTTGCAGTTTGTTTACCTACAATATCAGTGTTGTGGTCATTATCCGGCTCATGCCAGTTAGGAGGACTCTTGCAAATTAACAAGGTGATAAATGGATGCATCACGGCAGTGCTTGACATTCCTTGGATCTTGGGATGTTTATTGTATGATTGATGCGAGGACATTGTGTTTATACACTGGAGACATCCATTCATGTTGGTATGGAGGAACTTTTGTCTTAAAAAATATACGCGTCACGTTGGTTAAGAACACTTTTAAAGCCTATTTAGAATAAATGTTTGTCTAAAGCCAGATTTTCCATCATTGCCAGAGCCGTCATCTGCTCCAAGATTGATTATTGTAGCAGTCTTTTGGCTGGCATGAGCTCTGATAATCGTGTGAAGCTCCATGGTCTTGTTCGAAGGGATCACATGGCAAGTGCATGTTGTCAGCTTCACTGGCTCCCGGTTGAGTCACGGGTGGTGTTCAGAATGCTTACCATCACCCACAAGTGTGTGTATGGGTTAGTTCCAGCATACCTTAAGGACAGAGTTGGGTAGCAGCCGTTGGCTGCCTGTTTGTAGGGTGCTGTGCTTGAATAATACCTGGCAACTATCACTGCCCAGAATTCGATTGGAGTGAGCTAGTAAGCTTGCCTTTGACCATATGGGATCGATGGTGTGGAACTCTCTTCCGCCTGAACTAAGACGAATTAAAGCCATGCTGCCGTTCAAACGTGCCCTTAAGACTCATCTTTTCAAGTGATTAACCCGCAGGGGTGTTGCTATGGGGGGGCTAAGGGGGCTATAGCCCCTGATCTTTTGGTTGTAGCCCTGGATAGAATCTCAGGAGCTACAGCCAAAAGACTAGCTAGCCCCCAGTCCCAACAGTTCCGACATCACCTTAGCCCCAGGTCTTTTCCAGACCTAGCAACTCCCCTGTTAACCCTCATATCTTGCTGCTACCGGAATGTGCTTAAAGATTACTGATTTGATACAGTCTGCGATTCTTTTTCTTTATGTTTCGTGTCTGTCCTGTATTAATTTGTTTGGTTGTCTTGTTGATGTCTTGGTGTTAGGAGTTTGTGCGTCCTGCTGCCTACAAATAAAAAAAAATCCCCCCCACCCTTGAGCGATCTGATGACCTTTTCCACTAATTATTTGACCGATTGAGTGACTGTTGAATGGATTGAAGAATTTCTAGTGTACAATAACAAATGACCATCTGACTGTCAAATGTTGTTATAATTCAATTATTACTGTGACTTCCAAAGCGCAAATTCCTTGTAGAATTAATGAGCTCACTGAGATATAACATTATATTTTTATTTTAGTTGAAAAGCCGTGGACGCTGGATACATTGGAATGAGTTCATAAAGAGTACAACTGTTGGTACTAAAAATACAAAGATTCAAGATATTATCGTGCCAACAATGGACACAGTCAGATATACCTTTCTTATGGAACTGTGTATCAAATATGCAAAGTAAGACATATTTTTAAGTGACATCCATTGCTTATCCTGATGCTATTTTACATAATTGTTTTGAATCACTCACACTTTTACCTTGATTGAGAAATTACTTTTTGCAGCTATGTCTGTACGTTATGTACATTTGATTGCATTTTGGAAAATGTATCCAGCGTTGTTAGCCTATGCCAACTGCCCTAGGTGGTAATTTGTGTTTTTTAATTTGTCAAGGAACATCTGGTGAAACTAGGAAGCAGCCTCTGTATGTGAAGCCACCCAAAGCCAGGGGGCATTTCTTCTTCTCATCTAAAGGAAAATCATTGAACTAAAATGATCACACAGAAATGTGTCCGATACACATTTTGAACGGGTCAAGAACGGGCCAAGAGCTTTCACCCTTGAGAATTGTATTTTTCCCAAGAACGTTCTGCCTCCAGTGAAATTTAGAGCCTGGGATCAACATCAGGCTTGAGCCTCAGTTGCCTCAGTTGCCCCAACATGTTGTTGAAGATATTTCATAAAGAAAGTTGTGTGTCAAGGTAATATGATAGAGTGCAGATTTTCAGAACATTGCTAGCCTCCACAATCATTCATCTCAAAGAGTTTGATATGGGAGATATGCATCTTACTGTAGTATATTTAGTATATTGAGGAACTTTTGTCAATGGCCAGAATTCAGTGATTTTGATATAAGAGCTATAAAACAAGTGCTTTGTCACTCAGAGCGAATGGCGCTATTACAGGTACTTCCGATCTCCAATAAAACATAATAAGTAATTATCTCCAAGAAAACATAATCATTTTCATCGAGCTGCATTTAGATACGTTATAGTTTGGATGTGAAATTAGAGTGTTGGAAATGTGCGGATATAAGAACTGCTGCACAGAATAGGCAATGTCAATGTCCCATCACCAGGGCTTTAAGTGGGCCGGTGTTAGCCGGGGCAAGTCCACAAAAGTCTCCAAAAAGGGCTCCCTGAATGGGGCCCTGCCGCGGTTCATCTCTGACTAGCCCCATCCACGCCAAGCCTTCAGGCAGCCCTTTAACCAAGCAGTGCTGCATGGTTAAATGGCTGCCTGCAGGTATCAGCACCTTGGATTAGAAGAAAGAAAAGACATTGCCTCTTCTTTTTTTCATCGGAAATGCTGACACCTGCACTCAGTCCTTTATCTGTGCAGCATTGCTCAGTTAAAGGGCTTCCTGTTGTGTGTTGGGTCTTGTGAGAAACCAGAGTGTGTCTCCCCTGCTAGTCCCCAGGGATCTCTCTCTCAGGTGGCCAGGGCACGGCCATTGCCTTTGGGGGTAGACCAGTGCAGGAGGATCACCTGGGTGAGGGGTCTTCAGGGAGTGGGGGTGAGACAGCCGATGGTGATACTCGGTATTCCCCCCCTTTTTTGTTCATCTTCCCCATCCTATTTTGTAGGATTCTCCAAGGTCCCAATCCCCCCCCCCTTTTTGCCCAAACACTAGGCTGAGTAAGAGGGTGACTGAGAGTAACAAGACTAACTCTCACACATTGTACTGGACATGTCCCGTTAATCGGGTCAGGTGAAGTCAGGCACTTGACTTCAAGTGCATACACCTGATACCAATTAGCTCTCTTCACACAGATAAAAGGCAACACTTAGAGACACACTCTGAGCAAAGAGCAACACAAGTACGAGCCGGACTTCAGGGCAAAGCGACTGAAGCAGAGCTACGGACCAAGGGACGAGAGCAGCGGGTTGAAAACCCCAAGAGTTCCCTACTGGAGGTCGTTGCCTCCAACAGGCCACGAAAGACACGTAGAGAAGGCCAGATCCCGCAAGTGAAGACTGCATTGTGTTTCAAGGATGTCAGCAACCCTCCCGGGGGAACGGCAGATTTGGGCAGGCGAGTCCAAACTAGTGGTACTAACCTTGACTTGTGAATTGGAAATAGTAAAACCAAGAAAGAAACGCACAGCAAGTTTTGTTGAGCTTTGTGTTTGAAGAGTTATGAGCTCGACAGAGGGGGACCTACGTAAACTTTGTGTTTGAAGGCGTCTGAGCCCGACAGAGGAGGACCTAAGTGAACTTTGTGTTGAAACATTATTTGGAGCTCTGAACAAGAGACTTTAAGGTGGAAGGCCAGGCGGGCCTCAATCTACGTTTTGAAAATGTGTACTGTGTTGAGAACTCAAGCCAGAGTGTGTCATCCTGTCTACAAGGACCGCCTTAGTCTGTGTGGTCTAACGTGTGGAGGAGAGCTGATTCAGCTATGTTTATTCTTTTGAACACTCACTTTTCCTTTGCATACATTTCTCCTTTATACACTTTTTGAACAAGAGATAGGGCAGGCATTAGGTTTTTCCAACCCCAGAAACTTGAATAAAGGTTTTACAAATTGTACCCATTCTGTCAGTGTCATACTTGTGATATCATGCCTTCCCTACAGTCTTTACCCAGAAACAAAAGGAGAGACTAGCCCCCTCCTTCTTCTGAATTAACAGCCGACACACAGCAGGTGGCCCTTTCTTTGAAGGAGCCGTGTGATTAAAGGGTTGCCTCCGGGGGGGGTCAGCAGCCCTCGCAGGCAACCCTTTAACAACAAAGCTCCTTGAATGAAAGGTCCACCTGCGGGATGTTGGAGGCACAGGAGAGCTGGTTGTCACACCTTTGGTGCACCCAGTCTCTCCTTTTGTTTCTTCATCACAGGCTCTGACCCCGTGATTTGGACCAAAAAGGAGGAGCTGAGCGCATTAAAGGTTATAATGCCAGTTTGCCCAGCTCTCCTGCTGTTACAAGCCCCCCCTTAGGCGAGGGGGTGCTCTCATTAGGAGGTGTGGCCTCACTACATCCATACTTAGGCCACGCCCCTAACAAGAGCCCCCCTCAATTCAGCATCCCACTTAAAGCACTGCCATCGCCCTTATGCTGACTGGTAAGGGATTAGCAGGCACACTTTTCTCATTCTGTCATTGTCTGCTTGAAATAAAAAAAATACTAAACCCCTAAGTAAATACCCTCAATTCTAAATGCTGTTTTTGACTCAATTTATCTCCTCATCTAGGATACTTCCTTTTAAATGTGTCGCACATCTTTCAGCACCTCTTTAGATCCAAATGTACCTCTGTGTTTGTAACACCTGTTAGTTTCAAGGGTACTCCTGAGCGCCTCATGTAATCTGTTGTTAGGCAGAAACCTGTGCAGTTCCCTTAGGGACCACTGCAAAATTTTTAAGACTACAGGAGTAAGCAGTAAACCCAATTGGTAGCAGTCTGCACCACCCAGATTTACCTGGTAGCTGTGGCTGAGCAGTCAGACTTCTCTCAAGAAGAGTTAGGCAGTATATAGAGTATACACAATAGGGCTAAAAATACAGTAGCACAATCAAACACTGACCAGAGCTTTGGTATAAAAGTATATACTTATTTATTTAAAAACACACTTGTAAAAATACACTGGCACTAATATGTCAAGCAAGTTCACACATTCACTATAAGTATATACACCTCCCTAATTAATTATTCGACAAGTCTAGGTTAAGACACCACTTATTTAGCAACACAGAGGTGAGCGCGTAACCGTAGATGCCACTACAATAATTTGTTGAAAAAGGGAGAGAAAAGGCAGAATAGGAAAATAACACAGTACCAACACTTTTTTACAAAACCACAGCAAGTCAAGAAAGGCAGGGTCTATAGTATAGCAAAAAGTTCATAGGCCAGGCCCACTCTTGGAGAGAGCAAGGCGGAATGTGCCCAAGATCACACAGTGGAAATGCACTCAAAGTCTTTGCAGAAAAGTCAAAAGAGGTTGGATCAAGTCAGAAAGGTAAAGTTAGCAGGTCCGAGGTCACCCCAGGATAGAGAGTCAAGGATTTACGGGACACCTTGGACAATCTGTTGCAAGGGAGACCAGGCGGGACACAGTACCTGAAATGGTGAGAAAGCTCCAGCGGCGGCAGTTGTTCCTGGCAGCGGGTGCAAATCGGGGCTTCGTCCAAGGGAAGAGATGATCTCGACGTGGAGGAAAGCTGGAGGTCGTTGCACTGCCAGGGAAGAGACCAGCCGCAGAGTTTCCCGGTTAAAAGGTACGACCCTTTTATTCGCGGTAGTGGTGAAGCGTGGCCATCCGGCCGCCGGGGTGCTTGGCACGGGCGATTCGACCACGAGACGATCCAGGAAGGTGAAAAAGGCGAACTGGTTGGTCCCACCAGCTCAAAGGGAAGAAGACTCTCCTGGAAGATCATCTCCTCTGTCGTCGGGGAAGTGGTGAGTTCGTACAGCAAGGCTCCACCGGTGGTGTCGTCGTTGTAGATGGCTCAGCTTCTCCCCTCTTCAGATTCTTTAGGTCCTGGGGCGACTTCTGAAGTTCCAGTCCCCAAACCCCTGCTTTTATGCAGAAAAACCCCTATTCATCAGCCTAGCTGTCACTCAAACTTGCTAAGTGGTGAGCCGGGCAGCTCACCACTGGGCCAATCACACAAGAGTGCGACTTGAGTTGCCAAGGCAACTCAGTCCAGGGTGCCTAATCCCCCTCCCACACATCCTGTTGACCCCAGACAGAGTGACACTATTTGGAGGGCTTCTGTGGAGAAGCCCGCCAAAAAGTGGAACAAAGGGCTCGACTTGGGTTAGAGTTTCAGAGGCGATCCCAAACGCTGCCACCAGCCAGAAACTCGACAAGGGTGGACTGGACAGTGCCCCCTTGGAAAACAAACCCAGGGGCAATCGAATTACCCCTATCAGTACTTCCACAATATGATGGTTTGTACTGGTTCTGTTCACAATTTGAGACTGGTAAAGCCAATGGTGACTTTACATGCCCTGGGAGACAGTAGTCAGTCCCAGGGTATGGAGTCTATGTTTGGGGGTCACTATGACACCCCTGTGTTACTGCACTGAGGGTGCTGTGTAACACACATACCAAAAGTACGTGAAGCCCTATGGAGTAAAAGACCCCATAGCCCATAAAACACATTACATTGTCAAAGGACATTCTCAAATCATGCCTACGAGTGGGAGAAAAAGAGTCTCGCTCTTAGCAGGAGAAAAGAATAAACCCCAAAAATCCAGCAAAGCTGCTGGGGGTCTCACTAGGTTTGGGAAATTAGCCCTAACAGCAAATTCTCCCTAACATCTGTTCTCAGACCCTCGGGTGGAAGTACTTTCCTCTGCACCTCCGGTTCAAGTTCTTTTCTCATCTCATCTCCTTGTAGATTCCAGGTCCCCTCTTCAGCACATCAGGTTCAAGTCCTATTTTGAGCACATCAAGTTTTAATTCACTCTTCACCATCTCATGGGCTCAGCATCTTGTGAGTTTCAGTGATTTCTGTAGAGCTCCTCGTAGACTCTATGGGCCAATTGTTCTGGTCTGACATCCTTCGGTCAAACCCAGTTTCCTTCGCTTTTCGACATGCCCATAGCTACCTTTATATATATACCATGACGTGTCTCCCTTTGGTAAATTCTCCTTGTGGGGATAGGATTTCCTCTTAGCCAATCTCTGTGTATGGCAAGGATTGGCATTTGTCTCCATAGCCATTCCTCTTCCTTTACAAGTGTTAGCCCACTCCTTGTTATAAAGCCAAATAGGACCAACACAAGACAGACTAACAAGGATATGGTTCAAGTGAGATTTAATAGGGTTATTAACAATTTTCGGCAAAACTAAGGAAAACCCAACATAATACGTCCACATCAACAGGATGGCTCTACGTGGGTTCAGTAGTTCGAGTCTGATTTGGTGAATCACAGCTTGGGTCCCCTTTACTGTGTTGATGATTGGCCCTGGCATATTCTTTCTTTACACTTCTATTGGCCGACTGGTCCTCTGCCTCTCCTCTTTGCTCCAGTGAGATGTGAACATTAGGCCTGGATGGCCAGAGAGGTTGGGGAGTATGGTAGTACTTGACAGCACCCAAGGAATGGTTTGCTGAACTTACTCAAATGTTCTACCTTGATCTTATCACCAACTACCACTGTCCAGATTCTCGTTTCCACCCAACAGCCCCATCATTACTCTCCTCCTCCTTGATGTGTTGCATTCTACTCCTGCTCAGAGAAATCTTTTCTGCACCTCTGGTCCTCTCAACTTTCACCTTTCTCTCCTTCGTCTTTCCGTTGCTGGCTCGTACATCCACACCTGTAATGCTCACCCTGATAAGATGATAGGTATACCACTCTTGTCCCTCCTCCTCTCTTATCTATTTCAAACCTATCCTAGGTTTACCTTCCTCCTTCTGAACTACTCCAATCTCTCCTTTGATGAGTCATCCAATTGCCTCCTTGTCCTTTCCCTTGTCTTTGCTGCTCTTCTTGGGCTATCCTAACAGGGACTGTGGACATCTACGAGTGCTTATTTAAGCTAAGTAGGGATTGGGTAGACGTTCTCTAGCATTAAACTGAGCTGATTGCAATAAGGGTTTGCAGCGTTGTGTGGCAACCATGATCAACGATTTTAGGTTTGTTTGCCATCTTGAATGTCATACTTGTTACACAGATGCTGCAGTGTACCGACCTTTCTAACGGCCAGCAGCTCTGCTTTCTCTGCATTGCATATTGTCTGCAAACGTTCTGACTTCTGATGGGGCCACCAAACAGACGAATCACTGTATACCTGATCATTGGATACTGACTTTTGATATGCCACCAAGGGCTTATTAAACGGCCAGCACCTGCCAGGTGAACTAAAGAGCTAAATTAACATTTCAGTTAATTCTCTTTACTGGTGGTTCATTCTCCTATGTTGGCTCTCAAACTTCCATTCACAACAAATATGAACCTGCTCACACCCACAATTATTCTACTTCTTCCTTGAGTCCCTCTTCAGTATTTATTCTCTAGTCTGAGTAAACCAGAGTCACTGTGACTTTGCCACCATTCTGTTTTATGTGCCTGTGAGCCCTTGATTGGGATTGTAGAGCCTCTACTTATTGTCACTATGGGGCAAAACCATTGTGACAAATATCTGCCTGAAATAACTAATCCTTTTGGTGTCTGATTCTCCTCCACTTTTTCTATAGGGAATCTCAGCATTTTCATACCGCCAAATTTTTATTTGTTCTCCAATTTTTCAACTTTTGATTCCAAACTGTAGACTGCTGAGGCGGTACACTCTTGGAACCCCTGAAAGATAGCCTGGGACTAAGTGGTGTTATGGACTTTGGTTTCAAACTGTTTATCAACTTTATTTACGTTTTCGATTTAAGACAAAGATTGACCTTTTGTTACATCTTATGTTGCAGTTATTAAATCCCAAATAAACTCTATTCAACATGCTGAACTCTGTCAAAGAGACTAACATAGCCTTCAAACTGTTCCCCAACTCCCCCCAACCTCGCCCCCCACCCATCCCCTTGCCGTATTATTGTCCATACCAAACAGCACCAAGAGCATAACCAAAACCGTTCCATGTGTCCTGCCCTCCTCTGTAACTTCTGCTGTCCTTATCTAATATGGATGTTCTTTAGAATCCTAGGTTTAAAGAATTGAGCCTCCCTCTCCCCAACATAGTCTTGAAGTGGGTCCCATACGGCCAAAAACTTTAAATACGTCCCTGATTTTGTTGCACAAATTTTCTCCATTGCCATAACTCCCCACACTTCCACCCACCACCATGGGGCTGTGGGGCCTTCCACTGTCTTCCATCGTTGAGCCACTGTCATCCTTGCTGCAGACAGTAGGTGGGTAATGAGGGCCGCTTTATTACCTGAGGCTGCATATATTACATCTGCCACTGCCCCCAACAGGATGATTTTCGGGGACCATGGTAGGTCTGCGCCCGTTATGTCTCTGATAAGGCTCAGTATTTCTTTCCAGTACACTTTTATCCTAGGACACGACCACCACATGTGAAGCAAGTCACCTCTTTCCACGCACTGACGCCAGAATTCTGGAGGGTACGTGGGGTTCATTTTATGTACTCTACTCGGGGGCAGATACCAACGATAGCATAGTTTGTATGCAGATTCTTTAATTGCCGTGGATTTTGATAATTTGTGGGCCCTCCTCCAGATCTGACACCATTCTTCCTGTGTAATCGCCTCCCCTATGTCCCGCTCCCAGTCCTTCATATATTGGAGGGTGTCGTCTATTTGCGCTTTATATAGTAGCCTGTACAGTGTAGCGATCCCTTTATCATGCGACCTCTCCCGTAACGTGAGTTCTAGGCCTACTCGGGGTCGTAACCCAGCCCTTTTTACCTCAGGGTGCATGATCCAGTGACGCAATTGTATATATTTAAATTGATGACGCTCAGTGATGCCAAATCTTTGTTTGCATGTCTCAAAGGATAGTGCGGTATCATCCTGATACATGTCTTGTAGGGGCACTGCGTCTGCTCCCCTCCAACTGTCCCAGAACTTTTTATGAAGCCCGGGTGAGAAATCTGGATTAAACACTATAGGGGACAGCGGGCCCAATCCCTGTTTAACCCCCCCCCTACCCCGGATGGCCCTATGCCAAGTGTGTGAAGTCGCTTTAGTGGCCTCCAGAAGGATACCTCCCTTTTCTCGAACCTTTGGCCCCAGGAAAGGTAGCATGCCCAGAGGGATGTCTGTCGCGCACTGTTCTATTTTCCCCCACCTCGTGAGGGGGTCACCACCCGCCCACTTCAATGCTGGCGCGAGTTGAGCTGCGAACACATACCTCCTTCTATCTGGGACTCCCAGCCCCCCCAGGAGCGGTGGGCGCATCATGATCCTTTTTGGGACTCGTGGCTTTTTGCTCCCCCAGATAAATTTAAACAAGGCCCGGTGGAGTTCCCAGATCAGATTCGGGGGGATCACCACTGGAGTTGAGCTCACTACGTATAATAGTTTGGGTATCAGGGTCATTTTTATCGCCGCTATCCTAGCAAGCCACGATAGTTCCTGAGCATCCCAGATTTGTAGGTCTTCCTACAGGCGCTTCCATAAAGGCGTATTGTTTGCTCTGAGCAGGTTCTTTGTGGATCTAGTGATACAGATTCCCAGATATTCCAGGGACTGCCTTTCCCACTGTAGGGGATAGCGCTTCTTCAGGAGTGCTATGTTTTTGCTACCTTCTGTTATGTTCAACACTTTGGATTTAAGATAATTTATTGTAAACCCTGATATCTTTTCGAATTCCTGCAATTCATTAATGATTCTGGGCAGTGTGTGCAATGGGTCAGCTATGTAAAGCATAATATCATCTGCATATAGGGTGATTTTATTTTGGGTCTCCCCTATTCGCACCCCTCTAATTCCTGGGTCCTCCCTAATCCTGTGGACAAACGGCTCCATAGCCATGGCAAATATGACAGGGGAGAGAGGGCACCCCTGCCTAGTACCTCTCTGAATATCGATTCTTTCTGATGTGCAGCCGTTCATCATTAGATGCGTAGAAGGGTGCTGATAGTTTGCCAAAACCATCTTGATGAATGTCGGCCCACATCCAAAACCCTCTAGCACTAGTCATAGGTACTCCCAGTCTATGCTGTCGAATGCGCGCATGGCGTCAAGTGCAGCAATAGCAAATTTCTGGGTCCCCCTGGTCCCCCAGTCTATGATGTCGATTGCGCACCTGACATTATCCTGAGTGTGTCTCCCCCGTACAAAGCCCGCCTGGTCTGCGTGTATTATCTCTTGCAATACTGGCGCCAACCAATTCGCAAGTATTTTAGCATAAATGTTCGCGTCCGTATTGAGGAGAGCTATAGGGCGGTAACTAGAGCATTCTACCAGATCTTTCCCGGGCTTTAGGGGTAAAATAGTGACTGAGTGACCCATGTCCTTTGACACCGCTCCCCTATCCCTAATTAGATTGAAAAGGCGAGTGAGGGGGTTGCTAGCTGCGTCAGGAATGCTTCATAAAACCCATTTCCCAAGCCATCTGGACCCGGTGCCTTTCCCCTAGGTAGTGAGGCTATCGCGTCTCCCACCTCCTGTGTAGTGAAAGGGACACCCAATATTTCTTTTTGCTGTTCCGAGATCTGTGGTAGTTTTATGACTGACAAATAGGACACTTGTTCCACAGCGTTCAAGTTCTTGCTAGACATCAGGTTTTTATGGAAGAGGACCATCGTTTTTAATTTCTCCTCATCGCCCGTTTCCAGCTCCCCACTACTATTTCTTAAAAAGTAGTCTAATTTAAGGTCGGATCCTTCACTCTAAGGATCTTCTCTCCACGGATGAGCTCAAATTGGCTGTTAAAGCCATCTCTGCAAAATGTTTGTCTACTTTGCAAGATGTGAGGGTTGATATTCCTTGAGGGATCCCTTTCTGACTGTGTCACCACTGAGTGTTTGCATTGTGTTAGTTACTGAGTATGGCCCCTGTCCATTTGTAAAGACCAGCCACTAACTTCAGATGTTCAATACTTTTGATGTTGGACTCTTGGCGTCCCCTTCATTTGCACCATGTTCGTACCCATTCACACTTGTGGTTGGTTTCCCTAGTGCATTGCTTGTCCCCTCTTGGTTGCCTCTGGGTCACTACCAGAATCATAGCAATCTATGTATGTTCTGATCTAGTCCAGGTGTCTACAATCCACTGTGTTCAAAGTTGGCACTTCCCTTGAATATATGTTCAGCAGCGGTTATAATCCGGCCTCAGAGTTCTTCAGCAACAGCATCAGCCTGTTCTCTTACTGTAGTTAACGTGGGACAGTTGTCTCCTGTCACAGTAAAACTTGCCAACCCCCAGTAGGTGAGCCATGCTAATTCACAGCTCTTTCCAGATCTAGATCTTCCAAGTGGTCCTCTTTCGTCATGATATTTCCCGGCTTTTGGGAAAAAGAAAATCCCCATTTGCGCTACATCGGTGTGGGAACATTTGTGCATTAAAGGTATTCCCTTTTAGGGCTGAAAGTGACAGTGCTTTATAGGTAAAATAGATGAGGGCATTCACATGAATGAGTTACAGATTGTAAGATATTAACCGTTTTCCCATCTCTCGTAAATACCTTTACGCTAGATGTGCATTGGGCTTAGTCAAAGAGAAGAAGTGGTGGCAATGTGCCAAAACAAGGTGCAAAGCTAGCACTGGTGGAACCAATTTGTGTGATCCCAAAGAACAAAGACGAGGTAAGAGAGAGTGTGATGCACCTGAGAGAAAGTGGCAGACAATAAGAAGCAGTTCACTGGCAATGCCAGACCACCCTTTCTTGGATTTGGGCAACTATGCAGGATAAAGAAGGGTGATTCCGAGTGTGAATCTACAGCAGAAAAGTGAGGGCAAACAAAGTGATCTGATGATAGGATATCTGGATTCAAGCAACATGATCTCCGACCAAGGAGCCATTTTGTGCATACTGAATGGCTAGTGAAGTACGATCTAAAAAAGGGATGGTATCGGCGCTGGTCCATGACAATTATTGCAAAAGATCATTCTTCCAAGGTGCATTTAAAAGAGACCCTTGTGCTGAGATGAGGCAGGGTGATTATCCTGGTCACAGAACTAAAATACAAATATGGCTGCATAATAGCCCTCATTATGGATGGAGTATCCACAATGATAGTCCATTGACAGTCCACCCAAAGGAGATAACGAGCGAGGAATGCCATGCAAACAAGTGGAATTTATTTGGATTTCAATGGAGGGAAAGTGTTTCTGATAAAAGGGCTTGTATGAAGTATTTGTGAATAAAGGAGGACAAGAAGAAAGGGCTGCATTGCAATTTTGGTGGTATTTTGGTGGTAAATCCTCCAAAACACCACCAAACTGATTTTCTGTTACCGCCACATGGTGACACGGATTTACTTGAGGTAGGCAGTGTAAGTCCCCATTTTTAGGAGCCCATAGGACTCCATGTGGATTTCAGTGGAATTAGCGCATGTGGTAATTCTGCTGATCTTTGGCTGTAAGGTGGTGGATTTCCCTCCAGCTTTTTAGAGGAGTAAAATCCTCCACCTCACCACCAAACCTGTTGTATGGCAGTAACAGAATTATCACCACGCTACCGCTGATGTTTATTGCATAACTGTACTTATAATGAGGCCTAAACAATGTATGTGAAGAACTGTGAAATATTTGAAGGTTTTACATTTTGGCAAGTATGGTTTGAAAATTCACTCATGGTAAGCATCACGTGGAGTATGTATATTGTGAATGCTCTTTCGTCATCAATAACTGTGAGAAAAGTTGAGGGGAATAATGGTACTGTAAAAATACTTTGGAGCCCTTTTTCTACTGAGTAAGCCAAAGAGTCCAGATGGGGCTGGAGAGTGGTTCCTGTGGGATTCTTTTCTATGTAGTCATATTATTGCAAGAAGGTGTTCCTGGTGGTGTTACCCATCATTCAGCCATGTTTTCAATCTTCCCTCATACTTCCATTTTTGACAGTGGATTTCTGAACATTTGTTATAATGTGCAGGAAGTTGAAGTGAAGAGAATTGAGTAAGAAGGAGATTTATATTCCTGTTCTTGCACTGCTTTGGAAAAAGGACGGCTATAAATCCCTCTTGTCTTTTTTCACATGTTCTTGTGCCGTATTTACGGGGCTACCAACCACCCACACCTCTATCTTCATATTCTTGTTTATCATCTGAACCCCTCCATCCTTGCCTTCAACACTGAGGATTGGGCAATGTGCTGACCACTCCAAGGAGCACCTCATTAGGGTATGTGTGCTAATTCAGTCCTCACCACCCAATAGCCATTGTTAGTTGTTATTTTTGGAAACTTTGATCCTGTAAACAATGAGGGTATTCATGCATCTCATTGTTTATCTCCACCTCAAGAGTTCATTAGTAAGGATTTCTATAATTTTACAGAAGATGCAGTAGCCTCCAGGTGGTCTGTGAATAGAGTACCAGGCTCATTGAAGATTCCTGGCCAGTAATCTGACTATCATACCTTATTCTGCATCTCAGTCACTAGACTGTCATTGGACACGACTTTGCTATTTCTACTCCGTAGATAGATTTAGGATATGTTCACTCTACATTCAGGATTACTTTTACATGTATGTTAACTATATGTGTATTTTATGCTTGTAATAGATGATAAAATTATGTCCAGTTTACGTTTTCATAAATCAGTTATTTTGCACTTTCGTTTGTAATCATATTGTAGCATTCTAGTGTCTTTTTGCTACATGTTTGACCTTTTTGCTTTTTATTAATTTTCAAACTATTGTTTTTAAAGACCATTGCTATTAGTTGGAACAACTGGTACTGGAAAATCAGCGTATGTGAAGGATAAACTAATGAATAACCTGGATAAGGATAGCTTCCTTCCCTTTTTCGTTAATTTCTCTGCACGAACCAGCGCCAATCAGATCCAGGTAAGTAGCAATACATCTTTCATTCAGTTACTTTCCAAAATACAGGAGCGTGTTTTGAACACTTAAAAAACAAAGTTTAAAGAGAACAAATTGTTTGAAAAATGAATCTTAATTTTTTTAATAAAGGACTTTACAAATTCACAATTCTTGATTTAATATAATAATATGGAACTGCGACCAAAGCATGATGGGAAATTGAGAAGGTGAGATTTCTGCACCATCTATGGAACCCAATACCTTTCCCCGGATTGAATCCCACAGGGACAGATAAAGCACTTCAACTTTCTGAGGTTTCTAAAATGAGTATCACTAAATCGGATAAAAACAGCACATATTATGAAAGGATTTAAGAGGGAGAAGAATTAAGTATGAATCACCATATCAATGTGTGATGATATTTGAACTATCTGACATGCAATGCAATTCCTTTTGTTGGCAAAGTAGGACGATTTGGTAATTGCTTTTGAATTAACCTATGCTTGATTTGGTCAGATTTTCCTCTCCTCCACAAGTGTTTGTTGTTTGACACATAGTATTACTGTCAGGTGCTTTGCCACAAATGGATTGCAGTGATGTATTCACACACTGAATCTATCTGTGTTCAGCTAGCATTGGGCAGATTTGAATCCCAGCAGGTTGTACCCATCCTTCAGAGGTTGACAAATTGATTACCATTTTAAATTGGGTAATGGTACAAATACAGGTTCTAACAAGATCCTTTTAGGTAACAGCCCTCCACTTCTAAAACAATGTTCCTAGTGAAACGCTGTTTTGCAAGACCCACAATAGAAGAAACAGAAAATACAAAAATAAGGATTAACTGAGAACAAACATTTGCACCAGACGTCCAAGTTGTATAAGCAAATTCATTAAGTGAAAGTCACTTTTATTTAAAAAAAAATGTTTATTTTAAAAGAAGGCAGGAAACAAGTACAGTTATGCATTACTTCCACTCTCCAGTCACATTTCTTTCCCTCCACTCCCTCCCCCATCCCCTGCCATGAATGTCTGTCCGGGTTAGTGTCCTGGAGGTTGGGGCTCCCTCCCCTCCCTTTTTTGTGCTTCGCTCCACTCGATGGGTGTATTCCCGCCGCACAGGATCCGCTTGGCTTGCTGGGGCTTGTATGTAAGGGCTGGGAATTTTTTACCATAATCCAGAAATGGGCCCCAGATATTTTGGAAGCGGTGTAGAGTCCCCACCCTGGTCGCCGTCACCCTCTCTGCGATGAGGATGTCCCATATTTTGGTCCACCAGAGGGGTAAAAGTGGTCCTTCCCTGGCTTTCCAGGAGCAGGCAATTGTTATTCTTCCTGCTAGGAGGAGTTGTGAGAGAAGCTTGGCTTTAGCTCCAGACCTCGAGTATATTTCAGGGACCGGAGCATCCAGCAGAATGGGTTCAGGCTCTAGGGGAAGCATCGTTTGGGTAATATCTTCAATGATATTTAGGCACTGTCTCCAAAACTGTTGGGCTTGTGGGCATGTCCACCACATGTGGAGGAAAGAACCGTATGTCCGCACTGCCTCCAACATGCTGTGTCTAGGGATTGGTTCATGTGGTGGAGTCTTAAGGGGGGAGTAGTACCAGCGTAGCAATATTTTATAGGTGCATTCCCTGTTGGTGATGCAGGTCGAGGATGAGTGCGTCCGAGCCCAAATGTCTGCCCAGGTCTGGTCCTCTATGGGATGGCCTAGGTCTGCCTCCCATTGTGCCATAGCGCAAGTTTTAGAGGCGAGGATGTCCCCTTGGAAACATTTATATAGGGCAGAGATCTTACCTCGGGCTGGGTGATCCATTAAAGTTAATTCCAACGCCGTAGAGGGGCGGGTTGCAGCCAGTCGGGTTTGTGGGTGGGAGCAGCAGTGGCGGAGCTGGATATAGGAAAACCTGTCCGTCTCGCGAAGTTGAAAGGCTTCCTTGCATTGGATGAAGGTGCGTGGTCTCCCCCCCCCCCCAAGAACATTTGCCACAAGGACTCCGAGCCCCCTGTGATCCAGTTCCTAAAGTTCCGGGGGTTCATACCAGGCGCGAAGGTTGGGTTATGGAATATTGGCGATGAGGGGCTCAGTCCTCTAGGGACATCTTTTTTCTTTAGCGCTCTGTCCCAAGCGTCTACAGTGTGCCTGGTGGCAAGCAGTAGTCTCTTTGTTTGTCGCATGGGTGGTGGAATATGTGGGAGAAAGCGTAGAGGGAGAGATAAGCGGGACTGTTCGAGCTCCACCCATCTCGGGCGGTCAGAGTGTTAGGGAGAATTCTCTGTTTAGGCTGAATTTCCTAACCTAGTGAGTCCTCCAGCAGCTTTGCTGGATTGTTGGGGTTTATTTTTTTCTCCTGCCAAGAGTGAGACTCTTTTTACCCTCACTCTTGGACATGATTTGAGTGTGTTCCTTTGACTCTAGATGTGTTTAATGGGCTATGGGTTCTTTTACTCCATAGGGCTTCATGTGTTTTTGGGATGTGTGTTACACAGCACCCTCAGTGCAGTAACACAGGGGTGTCATAGTGACCCCCCAGTATAGACTCCATACCCTGGGACTGACTACTGTCTCCCAGGGCATGTAAAGTCACCATTGACTTTACTAGTCTTGAATTCTGAACAGAACCAGTACAAACCATCATATTGTGGACGTACTGGCTGGGGCAATTCGATTGCCCCGGGGTCTGTTAGTCGAGGGGGCACGTCTCCGTCCCCCCTGATCGAGTTTTGGCTGGTGGCAGTGCATACTACTTTTTATATTCAACCGCAAATATTTCTCTATGGGATTTTCCCATTGTTCGAGGCTACTATCTTTATTTATTTAATTACGATAGCCTCGAACATACCGCCAGTTTATTCATTTATTATTAATTCTCCGGTTGGTATTTTTTGCCAAAACTCGGTTCTAAAATGGCGTTTGTGTTCTCTTCTGTGACTCCAACCCAAGTCGAGCCCTTTGTTCCACTTTTTTGGCGGGCTTCTCCACAGAAGCCCTCCAAAGTGGTGCCACTCTGTCTGGGGTAATTAGGAGGGGAGGAGGGGGATTTAGGCACCCTGGACTGAGTTGCCTAGGCAACTCAAGTCGCACTCCGTCCTGATTGGCCCAAGTTGTGAGCCGGCCGGCTCACCACTTAGCATGTTTGAGTGACAGCTAGGCTGAGTGAATGAGGGTTTTCTGCATAAAAGCAGGGCTTTGGGGACTGGAACTTCAGAAGTCGTCACAGGACCTAAGAATCCGATGAGGGAGAAGTTGAGCCGACCTGCTACGACGACACCACCGGTGGAGCCCTGCCGAACCGTCTCACCACTTTTCTCAACTACAGAGGAGATCTCCCGCCAGAGAGTCTTCTTCCTTTGACTGGTGGGGTAACCAGTTTCACCGTCTTTTCGCTGTACCAACGCATCTCGTGGCCGCCTTGCCTGTACCAAGCACCCCGGCAACCGGAATACCACGTTTTACCACGACCGCAAAATAAAGGGTAATACCTTTAACCGGAATACTCCGCGGCTGGTTTCTTCCCTGGCAGTGCAACGACCTTCATCTTTCCTCCAAGTCGAGATCTTCTCTTCCCCTGGACGACGCCGAGACTTGCACCCGCTGCCAGGAATAACTGCCACCGCTGGAGGATCCTTCCCACTTAAGGTACCGTGTTCCGCCTGGCTTCCCTTGCCACCGACTGTACGGGGTAGATTTAGACCCCGACTTTCGAACCTGGGTTAGCCTGGGACACCCTGGCTAAACTTTTCTGAGCCTCTCTAAACTCTTTTCGAACTCTCTGCAAGACTTTCAAAGCCTAGTGTAACTGTGTGATCTTGGGCGCATTTGTGCTCTGCTCTCTCTAAGAGTGGGCCCAGCCTATGGACCTTGGCTCACAAGTGACTTTTGCTCTTCTGCCTTGCTAAAAGTGTTCCTAAATCTTAGAGTGGTGTATCTTCACATATTCTGCCCTTTTCCCTCCCTTTTTCATGAACTTATTGGAGTGCCATCTATAGTTAAGCGCTCACCTCTGTCTGGAAATAAGTGGTGTTAACTAAGACTTGTCTGATAAGGAATAAGGGTTGTATATATTATAATAGTAACTATGTTTAGAGTGTTTTACAAATAAGAGTGCTGGAGTGTTTCAAACAGTGTGTGTTTAAATAAATAATTATATACTTTGATACCAAAGCTCTGGTCAGTGTTTGCTTGTATTATTGTGTATGAGTGCCTATTGTGTATACTTTGCATACTGCCCTACTCTTCTTGAGAGAAGTCTTACTGCTCAGCCACAGCTACCAGGTAAATCTCGGTGGTACAGACTGCTACCAAGTGGGTTTACTGCTAACACCTGTAGTCCTAAATCTTTTGCAGTGTTCCCTAAGGTAACTGCACAGGTTTCTGCCTAACAGATATTTGCATAGATATTCAGCAATGCAGTGGGTCTGTAAGATGCTGGGTTTTCTGGGTCCCCTCCAGGCTTGGGCAAGAGGACTGTGATGGATTCTTGCATGGAGGGGGTTACAGAGCCTGTGTTAAGAAAGGAATTAAACAGATTCACCAAAGGCGTTACTAGTTGATGCTTCAAGATTTTGTAGAATTTGGTGGTGTAGCCGTCCGGTCCGCGGGGTCTAGATTTAAGGTTTTTTATTGCCTCTTCCACCTCTTCTCCTGAGATCGGTGCGTCCAGGATGTCTCGGGCTGAGGGCTTCAGCTGGGGGAGGGCGGCCTTCTGCAGGTATTCCGTCTGCTCTTGCGGGTTTTGTGGTGGGGCAGACATCACTTGCCTAAGATGGTCGTCGTTAGTCATAGTTTCTCTGACTCTGAGTATTGGATTGTGCCCTGGGGATCACGTAATGTGATGATGGTGTTATTCTTCTTGATTTTGGCGAGTTTTGCTACCATTATCTTGTTTGCCTTATTGTTCCTGACGTAATAAAATGGTTTGGCCTAATAGATGTGCCGTATGTTGGGCCTAGTGCGCCTCGATTTTTTTTCTGTGCCGTCCGGAGCGCTCGTTGTATTTTGGGGGACCATCCTTTCTCCTTATGGATAGCTTCCGCTTCCTGAAGCTCTTCCTCAAGGGATATACGCGTCTGCCTCCTGCTCCTGTGGTATGCCGCTCCACGGGCTATCAGTTCCCCCCGAATGGCTGCCTTCATAGCGTCCCAAGTATTGGCTGGGGAGGTATCTTCATTGAGGTTCTCCTGGAAGAAGTTCGAGATTGACGCTGCTATGGCATCCCGTGTCGGCATGTCATTTAATATTGGGTCGTATAGTGACCATTTACGGCGGGTTGTGGGGGTCGGGTTATGGATGCATAATTCCAGGGTAATTGGAGCATGTTCGGACAAAATTCTCGATCCAATAGAGACCTCGTTGGTGAAGGTGAGTACCTATGGTGATGTTAGGAGGAGGTCAATCCTCGAGAAAGTTCTGTGGACATACGAGTAAAAGGAGAAGTCCTTTTCTGAAGGGTGTAGTACCCGCCATGAGTCGACCACCTCCATGGTCCTGAATAATGGCAGTAGACCGAGGGCTAGGGCGACATCACCCGAGGAGGCCGGGTGCGACTTGTCATTCGTGGGGTCTGGCACTCCATTGAAGTCTCCTCCCATCACAATTTGGCCCTCTGCGAAGGGAGCCAGGGCGGTGCTCCAGGCTTCATAGAATGCGACTTGACCTGTATTTGGGGCGTACACCGAGATGAGGGTGTACATCTGGTCCAGCAGGAGACATTTCACTGCCACAAATCTTCCCTCGGGGCAAAGTTTGGTTTCCATGATATCAGGGTTCAACCCCTTCCGAAATAGAATTGCCGTGCCCCCTTTCTTGTTGCCACCCGAGCCAATGAATTGCTTTGGGAATTGTTGTGAGCGCAGGCGCCCAAAGTCTGCTGGTAGTAGGTGGGTTTCCTGGAGAAGGGCCACTGCCGCTTCCTCATCCTGGAGCTTCTGTACAATAGGCTTGCGTTTGGGGGGGAATTCAGCCCTCTACCGTTAAGGGAGATGACTCTCAGGATGCTATGATCCCGGGTGGGTGGGGGAGGCCGCTGATGGGCTCAGGTGAGAGGCATCGGTCGGGTTGGAGTCAGCCGTTGCTTGCATAGGTGCGGTTGGTTGTTCGCTTGTTATCCTGGTCTTGCGATTTTAGTCCCTTCCTCCAACATGGAGGCCAGGTATTAACTAACGGGGGGGCCAGTTTAGTGAGGCCGGCACCACCCCAGGCCAACTGGGCCAGGCAACCGTGGTTAGCCAACATGGCTGAAACTTGCGGCCAGACTAAGTCTGGCATTCCAAGGATTTTGAAGTGTATCATACCTCGGAAGTGGGCAGGAGCCGTGGGGGGGGAGGGGGCGATGCAATGTGTGTCAGGTGAATCTTGTGCAGAGTTATGGTATGTAGCGTCTCGCCAGAGGCACGGAGATCTGGGCTTGAGGGAGGATAGGGTCATGCCAATTGAGACTCCGGTTGTGTGGGAGTTAGGGGATATTTGTGTATGTAGCAACTGCTACCGGGTCACCTGCACATGTGTCTCCCTGTAATCTTTGGTCATTTCTTCCTCCTGAACCTTGGAACCCTTGTCCATGTATTTCTCTTTTCTTTTGGCGGGAGTATGGGATCCCTTATCCGTGGTGGTCTCAGAAGCCCCTGGAAGAGTGGTCACTGGCGAGAGTGGATGCATGATGTGTGAGGCATCCTCGAGGTGGCTGATTCTCCTTAAGGTGCCCTTGTAGGTGAATTGTAGTGCTGTTGGGTAGAGCCACCTGTAGCTGACCTGTTGGGCCTGGAGGAAGATAGCCAGTGGTCGGAGAGCACTCCTTTTCTGCAGAGTGATGAGAGAGAGGTCTTGATAGATTTGAAGTGAGGAGCCTTGAAAGGTTAGCTCATCCCGGGTGCAACAGATTGATGAGATAGCTTCTTTAGTGGTGAAAAAGTGTACCCTGGTAATGACATCGGTGGGGGGGGGAATCCCACTCCACTCCACGACGCGGGCATAATCTGTGAGTGCGATTTAATAGGAGTTGGGCCTTATCTAAGTCCGGGAGAAGGCACTGGAAGAGGTCCCCCACGTATACCTAGTGAGTTCATGGACCAAGGTGGAGCATCTGAGCAGGTGGGAGGCCAGAGGTGTTTGGGGGAGGAGAAGAGGTGCTAGGCGTTTCCTTGACGGAGGAGCAGGGGCTCGCTGGGTGGGCCGGGGCGCCCCAGGAGTGGTGTTGGACACCTCTGGAAGCCAGTAAGACTGTGACTCACAGTGGGGCATGCGCAGGAGTGGGCCCCACCAGTCTTTTGAGGGTAAGGAGAAGGTGCCCTATACTCTATAGGCAGAGGCAGGTAGGCAAGAAGCGCCGGGACCCTTCGCTCGCATATGTTGGGATTCCGGAAGGTAGCATTCGGTTCTCAGAGTGGAGAAGGTGGAGGGAGGAGGGCCCCCCCCTCCAGCGCCGCGAGGGGACCAAGGATCTTGACAGTGGGGGGGGACAGGAAGCTGCTGAGTGGGCCGGAGCACCCCAGGAATGATGTTAGGTGTCTGTCTCTGGCGGCCTGATGATATTGCGAGGCCCGGGGGATGTCGGTGGGCTTCTCCGGTGGTCTATCCCGCACCACAGGAGGGGGAGGGGAAGGGAGTACCCCTCCGCCAGGATCTGCACGCCTGCCCCGAAATGCCCTTCAATTGCAGCAGGGCGCTCCCACAGGTCACCCACCAACTGTGTTGTCATCCTCCAGCGGAGGCTCAGGGTGGTGAGAGGGCCCTGTGGGAGGAGGCGGACTAGTTCCGTAAGATCCGACGCGCAGCCCGGTGTCCTCGGAACTCCAGATGGGTAAAGCGGGGGAGGAAGGCAGGGCTGCACACACTCCATGTGCTCTGCAGTGGGCCGCCCGTATGGCGGCAGCGTGCTATCCCCTTGTTGGGGTGAGGTGCCCGACCCGCCTCACCCGCGTGCTACGGTGCAGGCCCTCGGTGGCATAAGATGGTGGGAAGGCTGTCATCCTCAAGCTCGCAGGTCGCCGCAGGTCCCCGCTCCTCCCGGACTGCACGGATCCACGGGAGGTAGCAGGATGGCTCAGAAGGCCTGGCGCGTGGTTCGGCAGCCACGGAGGGTTGTGGAGCTTCAGGCGGGGGTTGGAGGGGGAAGTAGAAGTAGGGCCGCGCACCCTCAATGTGCTCCTTAGTGGGCCGCTCGTGTGGCAGCAACACTGTCTCCCTCCACTGGGGTAAGGTGCCCCTCACAAGTCCCCCGCATGCCGCACCGTGGGTCTCCGGCAGATCAGGATGGTGGGCGGGCCGTCATCTTCAGGCCCGCAGGTTGCCACAGACTACCGCTCTTCGAGCTGCGTGGCTCCGGCGGGGCCGTCGTATGGCTCGGCAGTTGTGAGGCCCCAGATACGGGGACCGCAGAACTCCAGGCGCGGTGGGTGGGAGGGTAGGGCTATGGGCCTTCAGCGCGCGGCTTGATGGACTGCCCTTATGGTGGCGGACATCCTCGTTGTTGTTAAAAGGGGTGGCGTCTCCCTGCAGCACTGCACACACTGCTCTGAGGACACCGGGCCCCCCCCCCGATGCATTTGGCAGTGGCCCACTGGTGTCGCCATCATTGTGCCCGGTACCCTCAATCCTGCGGCAGCATTCAGAAGTAGGTCCTCACCGCTCTCCTTACAAGCGGCATCCGTCCGCCATCTTGCTTGTAGAACGCTGTCGGGTCAGCTTCTTCGGAGGCTGATTTCGGGCGTTCAAAGCATAAACCGCCCAGACTTTATGGACTCAGCTGTTCACAGAGAGTTCCGATTGTCATGGGGAGCGGTGTTGATTCGGTTGGGTTACTTAAGACCGCATATTATCGTGTTGCTTCGGGCTTCCCATTGAGGCCATTAAAAGAGCAACCACATCGATGGCGCTCTTGGCCACGCCGCGTGAAGTCACTTTTTAAGATTGAGGCAGTAAGCAGACACCAAACGAGATATCCATGTTTTGACAAAACATCAAATGCAACAAAGATTATGGACATTGAAGCCCTACTTCAAAATTATAACAACATCAAAATATCAGAAAACTGCATGTTTTCTAAATCATAAATGATCCTAGCCCCCTAGGAGGTTCATTATTTGAGTGAAACACGTGTTGGTAAAATCACCTAATTTTACTATTCAATCAATTCATGTTTACTGAAACCAATATGAGTTCATTTACCTTATAACATTTTTCCATTAAAGCCATTTTTTTAGTTCCTTCAACAAACAGGGTTCCTATAAGTGTGTCTTATCTAGTTATGGTTGAGGTATTCTACCAACTGAAAAACATATTGGAGGTCATTTTGCAGCTCCATGTTATTCTGCGGTGTTGACCCTTTATGTGTAGACTTACACGTAGGTGGGTCATGGCCATCAAATCTTTTCGTCATTTGCACAGCTAAGTGGCAAAGGAGAAGGCATCATGTGGCGTACAAGCATGTACGCCAGCTTTTGGTCTCCCTTTTACACTCTGCCGTGCAAAAATCAATAAATCAATCAATCAAATTGAGTAAACGCTAGCTGCCATGTACGCATGGCAGGAAGTGTTTACAATTGATCCCTACAGAGTCTGCCTGCTTATAGCTAGTGGAAAGGCCAGCAGACTCCATAGGGATCCAGAGCATGTGCGCTAGCATAAAAATCCATGCTGTGCAAATGCTGGGAGTATTTGTATGGTGGAGAAGAAAGGAGTGGCAAGTGTGCTTATTCTCCGCCTTATAAATTGAGGAAAATCGGGAGTAACCTTAAAGAAAGACGTAACAGGCATTTACAGCTTTCATTAACGTTATGAGCAGCCAGAAATGAGCCCCATTGGTCAGATATGAACCTTTTTCATGTACCATATACAAACATATCATATTACTATTATGGTTTTTGTGTATACCCGTGACCATGCCCTTAGCGGTGCAGCTTGTTGACTTGCACTTGTGACCCTTTATTATATGCCTCCTTATATGGGGGTCCCTTCTCTGCCAGTGATGCAGTGAGAGGTGCAGGCTGCCTTTGATCTGGGGACTCCTAAGTGGGCTGCAAGGATTACGATCACTGCAGGAGGGGGAACATCAAGCACACCATAACACTTTCTGGGATGTGCAGACCCAGGCAATTATGTTTCAGCCTGAACACAATAGAAGTAGAACTGTGTTTGCCAGTATCTTGACCACTTCTCTACATCCCAGGTATTAGTAATTTAGGGTTATGTACTATACAAGTGACTGCTGCTGAACATTCCATGTTTCGCAACTGTTCCTGTTTGTTGTGTTTCGGCGGCTGCTTTTGCTAGTGGTATTTGACTCTTGTGTTTCCCCCTTAACTTGACTCCTATTGGATGATGAACAATATTCTCCAAGTTAATGGCAATCTGGTGTCCTGTTTACTCATATACTCTTTGATCTGTCCACAATGTTAAATAGACTGGAACATGAGATACCTCATTCTACATAATGGTAAAAGGCGCTATATAATACAATACAATACAATACATTTTGACAGTATAGCTTCCATGATAGAATCTTTGAATGATATTGTTTGATTTTCGTAGGTTTTTGTCGTCTACTTTTTAATCTGAATAACATGTATTTATGTTAAGTCTAGGATTCATTGAACCCCCGATATTTAAAAAAATATATATAATCTTTATTGGTTTTGTAACGTCAGAACCAGTACAGAGTGTCCATAAAAATACAACCACATACAATAAGCCTTATGACAACATGATGATTAACTCTTTTCCCATGTAATGCTTCTCATTATCCATGAATTCACTGTTATGTTCAATAAGAATCCATCCCAGTGCAAATGCTGGGAGTATTTCTATGGTGGAGAAGATAGGAGCGGCAAGTGCCCCTCTTCTCCGCCTAACAAATGGAGCAAAAAATGGGGAGTAACCTTAAAGAAAGACGTAAAAGACATGTACAGCTTTCATTAACGTTACGAGCAGCCAAAAATGAACCTTTTTCATGCACCATTTACAAACATGTCATATTACTATTATGGTTTTTGTGTGTACCTTTGACCAGGCCCGTAGCATATCTCCAATATCCTCTCATCTTAATCAAATCTCGGTGTCATTAAGTGCATGGTATTATCTCCCCTTGTCCTAATTGATCTTCCTCCCCTCGAACTCTGGTCTGAGTTGACTCTTAAAGATTGCTGCTTAAGTTGTCCGTTCTGTTTCTACAACATTCAGTCACTTCCAAGCAGAACCGTTCCCCAGGATTGTGACATTTAAAAGCCTTGGTACCTCTCCTCTGGTTTCCTTCTTACCCTACTACTAGCTTGCATGTTTTGACCAAAATGGGAACCATTTCATCTCCATATCCTTGATGGGCTTATGTAGCCAGGCTGTTAGTTTCCCCATCAAATACAACTCTTTGGCTTTTCTTAGCCATTCTGTTTTTCGATGGGAGCTGCTCTCTTTTATAACTCTGGGCCAAGCAGGCTCTTGCCTCCATGAGTGAATAATGTGCCATGTATGGAAATTTGCAAAAGACATCCCCTTATTTAGATAGGCCAAAAAATAGAAATATTGTGTCATGGTCCCTTTGAAATTCCTACACTTGCTTGAGCTAGGAGAGCACTTCATTCCATATACACTTGTGTAACCACATATGGAATTAGAGCCCCTTTGCCCACACCCCCTCCAACACTCATTTTTAGTTCGCGGGTACATTCTGGAGAGCCTATCAGGGGGTAACTGCCATGTGTGCAATAGCTAACCATGTAATTTAAATTGTATACTGCAATACCTTGTATGATTTTGAACAACATTTTGCCTATAGTTTCTCTGATATTCGATTTCCCAGGTCTCTTTCCCATTTACTCTTTAGGTTTCCTTAGTCAGGGGTTAGCATCTCCTTGATGAATTTGTCCAGTGCCGAGATTTGGCAATTATTACTGTCCTGTGCGTTAAGTACTGTTTCAAATTTTGTCAGGGGAATATAGCTAGCAATTTCCGCTTGTCTTGACTTAGCAAACCTTTAAGGTGCAGGTAGCGAAATACTGACGTTTTCTGTTTTTTTTTAAAACATATTTTTTTTTCACATACAAAAACCTCCACCCCACCCTCAACTTCCCTTTTCACCCTCCCCCTCACGCCACCCCCGGACAGCTGCCACCATTGTCGATATCAGTCTCTTGAATCCAGTCTGCTTGTACCTTCATCAGAATAAATCCAATGCTCGTCTTCTTTGTGGACACCAGTTCTCTTGACAGTCTTTATGCCGAAAGTCTAACACCAAATCCCGATCCTTCTTAAACTTCTTTTGTTCCCCTTGTAATGATATGATATGATATATTTTATTTATATCATGCTCGTACACAGGTGTTTCAGAGCGCGGCCAGGCAAAGGGAGGGGAACGGCAGAAAAACAAAAACAATGACCTTACTAGGCCCAGTGACATTGGGAATGCGCAAGTGCACAGGGAAGGGAAAAGGGGCAAAGTGCATGGGAGGAGGGAGAAATTGGAAAGTACAGAGCATAGGAGAGGACAAGATAAATAATAAGTAAATAAATAATAAATAAATAAGGTAATCAAAGCAGTAGTGCAGCATGTGAGTGGCCGAGTGTAAGGTTAGTCAGATGGGGAGTATCTGATAAGTGCAGAAAAAGAGTTGGGGGGGGGGGGGCTGTATGGGTACAAATATAGGCCCAGGTGCAAGGGGGGCCAGGAGACAGTGCAGAAGGTTGGCAGGGTGAGCAGGTAACCAGGGCCCGAAGGGCAGAGGGTGGCCAGGTGCAGCAGTGCCGAGAGAGAAAGCAGATCAGCAGGGGAGAAGAGGGGCAAAGGTAGAGGCGAAGAGGAAGGTCTTGAGCTTCCAGAACCATAGATGGTTCTCCTAAAGTCAGAGGGAGGACCCCGCCGAAGACAGAGATCTACCACCAGCTTGTTTCTTTGAAAAACAACTGACCCTGAGGGAGTTAGAGGTAGAGGAGCGACCGGCTGTAGAAGGGAAATATTTACGGAGGGATAGTTGAAGGTAATTTGGACCCAGGTCCCAGAAAGCCTTGTGGACAATGCACAAGGTTTCAAATGTAATCCTTGCAACCACAGGGAGCCAATGAAGGGATTTCAGAGCTTGAGAGATTCAATCCCAGGGTTTAAGGCCAAGGAAAAGTCTTGCAGTCCTGTTCTGGATTAGTTGTAAAGGGCAGAGAGTGGAGGCAGGTAGATTTAGAAAGAGGCTGTTACAGTAGTACAGCCTAGAGAGAATCAGAGCTTTTGAGACAAGGAGCTTCTGAGGGAAAGAGAGTAACGGAAGAGTACCTTTAAGGAGGTGCAGTAAGAGGGTTGACTTTTTGGACACTTCAAAGATGTGTGCGGAGAAGGAAAGTGTGGAGTCAAAGATGACCCTGAGGTTCTTAGCTTCGCAGGTACGGGCAGGAGGAGGGCCAAAAGAGGCCGACCAGAGAGTGAGGGGAAATGATGGAGGGGGTGCACCGATGAGTAGGATCTCAGTCTTGTTGGCGTGTAAACAAAGATCATTGGCGGCACATATGTAACCCATTCCAAGGGACATAATGCTACATTTTCATTAACCAATCTTGTTCTGTAAGGGCTGTAGGTTGTTTCCAATTTTGAGAAATTAGTGACACAGCGGCTTTCCTTTGACTCTTTACGGTGAGAACCTCCTTTATGTCCCCCAAACCCAACATTGATTCCCCCATGTCTCTACATATTTGGGGACCAAAAATCTCTCATTGCCTTATTAACACTCCCCAGTATACCTTTACTTTGGGACACTCCCACCAAATATGACCCCATGTTCTTATTTCCTTCCATGCCTGCCAATATTCCTTTGAAATGTTTGTATAAAACCGATGTAATTTCTCCAGAGTGAGATGCCATTGCACCATTATCCTGACCGACATTTCACGTATCTGAAGTGCCCAAATCCATTTCAGGATTCCCTTGCAAACCACCAACCATTGGGTCTCCGTAATGGTAGTGCCTATGTCTTTCTCCCATAGCTTCATATACCCCCATTCCACTTGACCTGGATTCTCTCCAATGATTTTATACAATGCACCAACCACATGTTTGTCCTCTGGGTTTGTGGTAATGTACTTCTCGAAGGGGGTAAGATCCCTTATTATAAAGTGTTTAATTCCCATTAACCAGTGCCGAAGCTGAGCATACCTCAATCTTTCGTTTTCATTCCGGGAGAATGCTTTTTTACTTTGTTGAAAGGAACTTATTTCTCCACCCTCCACCAAATCAACCATCTTTAAACATTCAGCTTCTTCCCATGTCTTGAATGCACTCTGTCCTAATACCGGAGTAAACTGGGGATTGCGAAAAAGAGCTGTAAAGGGAGAGGGAAATGTGGTAATACCTGCCCGCTTGACCAGAGCATCCCACACCTGTACCATCAAAGCTGTGATTTTACTATTGTACATTTGAATGGGATCACCTTGTTTTTGACACCAAAGGACTTCCTCTAGTGGCCTTCCCATCACTGCTCTGTCTATCCGCACTTACATTTCCTCCATGTCTCCTTTAAACCATTCCTTAATAATTCTTAGCTGGGCTGCTTGATAGTATATTTTTTAATCTGGCGCACCCATGCCTTCTTTGAGTACTGATGCTGTTAACGTTGTCCATGCTACCCTGATTTCTTGCCTTTCCAGATATAATACCTTATAATCTTGTTAATAACCTTAAAGAATTTCTGGGGGACCATCATTGGGAGAGCCTGGAAGCAATATAACAGTTTTGGAAGAACCATCATTTTAACTACATTTATTCTTCCCGTCCACGAAGTGGTCAGGAAGTTGCGTACTTTGAGCTACTGTTTAATTTATTCCAAAAGAGGGGGATAATTTGCTTGATACATCAAATCCAGAGAATCGGGTATCTGCACCCCCAGATATCGTATGCCCTTTTGTGTCAATGCAAACTGGTTCTCACAATCATTACTCATTCCGTATATTTTCCCTACTTGAAATCTTATCACCGATTTGTGTATATTTATTTTCAGGCCCGCCACCACGCCGAATTGTCCGTTTTGTTGCTAGTGCCTGCAGAGAAGTTGGTACATCAGTCACCGTTAATAATAAGCCGTCTGTAAAGGCCCTAATTTTATGCTTTTCTCCCCCAAATTAAATACCCTTGATTTTTTTCCTCGTCTCTACTTCTGGACAACAGTGGTTCAAGATGGAGCGCATATAATACTGGAGATAACAGGCGGCCTTGTTTGGTACCCTTAGTTACCTGAACTTGGTACGAAAGATCTCCATTAATAGCAAGACGTACGATTGGGGGTTTCATAATTTGCCATAAACATTTGCGAGAATCTGGGACCGAATCCCATAGCCTCCATAGCGAGGAATGAGAAGGACCACTTGACACGATCAAATGCCTTCTCGCCCTCTAACGTTATTACCCCTGCTGATAATCCTGCTTTATTTTTTTTTTTTGATAAAATGGGTCACCCGTCTTATATTGAACAATGTTTGCCTACCCATAACAAACTCTGATTGATCTGAATGAACTAATATTGGTACCAGCTTTCCCAGCCTAGTTGCTAATATTTCCGTATACAGCTTGTCGTCTATAATAATAAGCGCTATGGGTCTATATGTCCTTGCCTGGCTTAGGAAAAAGCACCACTTTTGCCTCTTTCATTGTAGATGTAATAGTGCCCTCTTCTCTAAAGGAGTTGAAAAAAGAGATCAACACCGGTGTCAAGACCTCTATATAGTTCTTGAAAAATAATGCTGGAAAACCATCCAGTCCAGGAGCCTTGTTAAGTGTAGGGACCTTATCACTTCTCATACTTCCTTTGGAGTGATCACACCTTCCAACTCTTCCCTATCGCATGCTTCCAATCTGTTCAACCGACATTGTTCCAAATATGTCTTTTGTGCTTGGGAATCCGTGGAATCAATAGTGTACAAAGCTGAGTAATAAATACTCTGTACATTCTTTTAATATTTCTTTAGAGGATGTGCTAATTATGCCTTGCCCAGTTTCTATACTACGAATGGTCTTTGCTTCTTCCTTCATCTGAACTTGCTGTGCCAACAGACGAACAGCCTTGTTGGCCTTAATGTAATAACTTTGTCTTAAACACAACGAGGCTTTCTCCGCCCACCCAGTCTGTAACAACTCTAATTGTCCCCTGAGATACCTGAATTATTTCCTTAATGTTACCCCCTTATTCTTTTCCATCTCTCTCCTGACTGTTTTCAGTTTTTCTTCCAAATCTTTTTGTGCCAATGCTAATTGCATCTGTCTCGGGGCTTTTTTCGCTATCAATTCTCCCCTCATAATTGCTTTAAAGGCATCCCAAATCCATCTTTCTGGTGTTCCCTGTTTCCCATTTATTTCAAAGTATTCTCTGATCTTGCTCTGAAGTTCCTCACACAATACCTGATCTCATTGCCATAGTCCTGATCATTCAATATTCTGAGAAATTTCTAACAGTAGTGGTGCATGATCCCGATAGATTTATAGTACCCAGGTGCATCTTCTGTATTCATCTAAGCATTGAGCCCAAGACCCACAAATAATCTATCCTCGAAAATGTCTGATGGACAGATGAGTAAAACGTATACCTCTTAGTACCCTGTGGTGTTTCTTTCCAAGTGTCAATTAGAGACAAATTGGCCATACTAGATTTACATTCTTGAGTAGAGGGTTGTTGTGATGTCTTTCCAGCACTGCTCCTGTCTATTTGTGGTTCCTTGGCCATGTTGAAATCTCCTGTCAAAACCTTCAGCGAAATGTTCAGGTTTACCCAGAACCCCCTGGAGGAACCCGTCCTACCCCGAATTTGGGGCATACACTGTAGCGATAGCATAGCGCATTCTCCCTATTTGAATTCGGGCGAAAACATATCTTCCCTCCTTGTCCATTTCTTTCGCTAATATGTTCTGTCCTACTTGAGCTTTCAAAGCTATAAGAACCCCTCCCGTCTTCCCCTTATTTTTTCGATTGTATGATATATGGATATCCTGCTAGCTTTAATGTATTACTTTCTTTCCTCAAAACATGAGTCTCTTGTAATGTCATCACATTGGGTTCTCACGACTTAGGAGCAATCCTATGTTACGCCTTTTGACAGGGGACTTTAAGCCCCTTCCGTTTATAAGGTTAAGATATTGATTGCATTTGTATACACTGGTTATCCCTTTGGCAGCTGATCCCACCCCCCCTAGACTATCCCACTACCACCCATGCCCCCATCCCTCTATCCCCCCTCGTCTCCCCGGTAGAGCTCAACCTGTTCCCCCTCCTTCCATGTTTTAAGCCATGGAGGTTGAGCTCTGCCACACTCCTGGGTATTCTTTGTCTGGGTCTAACCTGGCCCATCTCTCCCCCAATGCCATCATTCACTCCATATTCCTGCCCCCTTCTAATAATAGAATGATCATCAGTATAGTACATAATTCCTAAACTTATAGATAAAGTACTCTTTACCTGCTACGTTGGGCGTAGTTGTCCATACGTATTTCCAACCCTCCCAGTTGTCACTCCTTCGTTGACTTACCGCGTGATGATTTGGTCCATTCCCATCTTTTGTAATTCCCAGTCTCTCGATAATCACCAACTTCTTTTTGAAGTTCCCCTTCTTCTTCTTCTTCGATCTTTAAAATCTGCAGTCCTTCTTCACATGTGGTGATAAGTTGTTGTTGTCCTTCCCATGAGAAAAGTAATCTGAAAGGAAATGTCCATCAGTATTGGATTTGAGCTTTGATCAAATGGTGACTCCAAGTAACCTGAGCTGTAATAGGGAGACCAATCCATCTCTCAGTTTTACTCCGCCCATATAATATTGGCACACACACACGCTGTCTTTCACAGTGGCGCGGACTTCACCTCTTCTTCTCTACTTGTGCTTCTCAACTGCTGCGCATCCAATTTTGCTATATGCCGATAGTTCTTTGGGGTGCCGTACCAGTCTTATCCCTCTCAACAACAGCGGGTCGCATGTGAAAGATGCCATGCCCCTGGAAACGCCTCGATGCGGTGGCGGTCAAATTCCGTAGAGATCCGCTAGCATCTGTGTTGGAAAATACCCTCATCTCCTCCCAGGGGTCATGGTCATCTCCTAGATTTCTTTAGTTTGATGGCAAGTCTATTTCACCGATAATCGGAGGCGGGAGGGAGGATCCCTCTCCTCAAGGTGCTGATGACTCAGCGGCCATCTTGGAATTGTTTTCTCTATGTTTAACCATTGTTTTCATGTTGCCACATCAATGAACCTTCCCTGAGCCAAAATTGGCATGCCCTTTCTAGCCCAGCTTCAAACCATGTTTGAAAATGTCCAGGGTTGGTTAACTCTTCTGTGAATCGGGGCACCCATAAACACCTCATTGGAGATGGCTAAGTGGTGAGTTTCTTTTTTTAAGTTTTTTTTTATTGGTTTATTCAACCTTTAAAAAAGCAAAAAAAAAGATACATCACATAAATGTTTGTTTTCCTCCATCCATCCCTCCTTCCATCCCGCCCTCCCCCATCATCATCTTAACAGCTCTGTGGTCGCAACCATCGTGTCATATTTAGAAGATAGGTCCAATGACAGCTGCATTAGACTTCTCATCTTTGTTTACAACCAAGTTTACTTTTTATTCGTCCAGGCGGCCTTTTAGCACGCGAAGGAAGTTTGTTAGTGCAAATAGAGCTGCTCTATTAAGCCCCTCAAAGAGGGCTTTCCACCAATCTTCAGCAGACATACACTGGTGCTCGTTAATCAATGCCCCAAAGTAAGTTTCTCTTCGTTGTTGAAATGCTTGACAAAACATCATGAGATGTTTTAAGGTCTCCTTATTCTTGCTGCAGAATCTGCACGTAAGATCAGTGTCAACATGCTTCACCCAACTGCCCAATCGCTCTTTCGTTTCTAGCATGTTTAGTCTGAATCGCATGTATAGAGATCTTGCGTGTTGGTCCGGAAGGAGAGTTAGATAAGTGTGTCTTTGACCATACGCTTTGGCTTTTCCTGGGACCTCTTGCATTCATTTTGATTTTGCTCTTAATTCTCAGGTTTTAATCCAGTCTGCTCTCCAGAGTTTGGTCTTTACCAGCTCGGGATTCTCTATTAACGTTAGAAGGGAGATGTCATACTCTTTTAGAAGTGTTTGATAGAGGAGATTCCATTTGAAGAGGATGGTATATTCTTTGGCGGTATCAGGCTTGTGTAGTACTTGGAATTGGACCACTGGATCTTTCATCATTGTTTTTCTAAACAGGCTCAGTGGGTTCCAGGTAACTCTTGCATTAATTGAGATAAAGCCCAGTTCATATCGAAGGCAGACCGTCGAGGTGCCTTTAGGGAGCTGTAATACTCGTGTCCAGAATATGTTTTCAAGTGAGTTCCACAAGTCGCTTGTGCAGCCAAAAGCGTTTTCACCGCCATAAATTAGGGCGGGAACAACATTTTGTTGGAAAAATTCAGTTGTTGGTTTTAATGAGAATTTCCCAAAATTTTTGTTGATCAACATCGCTTGGCATGCCATCTGTTAGCATTTGCTTTTCACAACTTCAACCCATGGCGCGTCATTTCTGCTGGCACTGATCTTCATGCCCAGGTATGTAGAGTGTTTTACAGTCTGCAATTGCTCATTAGCAAGACACCATCTGAACTTCTTTCTTTGTGTGCTGCAACCTTGTAATTTCTCAAAAATTAAGATTTCACATTTTTGTTTGTTAATTTGGAGTCCGTTAGCTGTAGTATAGGTGTCAAGGCAGTTCAGTTTACGCTGAAGGCCTATAGGAGTCAGGTCTACCAAAATAAGGTCATCAGCGTAAACCAGATAGTCAATGGGCGAACCGTGTAGTTTCGGAGGAAACATAGTTGCACCAATGAATGCTTTGTTTACATCAGATATAAAAAGATTGAAAATGATGGCTGCCAACGGACAGCCTTGTTTCACTCCCTTATGTGTGCTTATAGGAGCGGATAATGTGCCTTTAGTATCCAAACGGATCTTGATAGAAGTGTCCGTGTGTAATTCACGAATTGCTTCCACTAGACTGGGGGGACAGTTCCATTTGGTGAGTTTATCCCACAACAACTCCCTGTTTATGCTGTCAAACGCGTAAGACAGGTCTATCAGAGCCAGATGGATCTTAGCGTTGGCTCTAATTGCTTCCATCTTTAGGAGGTTCAGCACCAACAAGTTTATACCACATCCAACCCCTTTTACAAACCCAGCTTGTCTAGGGTCCACATGATTAGATTCTATAGACCATTATAACAGTTTCTGTTGCAAAAGGGTAGCGTAAATCTTCCCCAACACGTCGAGGAGCGCTATGGGCCTGTAGTTTTTTGGGTTTGAACGGTCTCCTTTCTTAAAAATTAGGACCACCACAGCGCTTTTCCAGGACTTTGGGGTTGATCGACTCTTAATGACTCGGTCAAACAAAGTTACGCAAAAATCTGTCCTGAGTTCTGGGTTTTTCTTAAGCGTATAGTTTGTTAAGCCGTCGGGCCCAGGAGCTCTAGAGTCATGCACGTTCTTAATTGCGTCTAGTATGTAATTTCTCTCAAACGCCAAGTCCCACTCTTTTAGCGGCGTAGGTTCCCAGGTAGATGACGGTGTGTCTCTACGGAATAGATTTGCGTAGAACTTGGCCCAATCGGCTTTGGTAACTGCAATGGCCTGTAGAGCTTGTTGCGGAGCTATAGTGTTGTTTATCAGTCTCCAGTAGGCCGCTGAGTTTTTACTAGCCATTTTTTGCAGCATGTCTTCTGAGTCATTTTGCAGCATAATCGCTGCGTGTGATTTAAGCCAGTTCCAATATTTGGCTTTGATCGCTCTTTTGCTCTCTCTCAAAGTGGCAGTATATGGGCCTTTGAGTTTTCTTAATTCTTGTCGCATCACTCTTTTCCGTTGAAGAACGGTCACGTCGAATTTATGTTTTGGAAAAAACTCGACGTGTTTTAGATTGCGTTTGAGTTCCTCAAAGTTGGACAAAAGATGTTGATATTCCAGAGATTTTGAAGTGTGTTGGAAGGCGTTTGAAATGGCCGCAACTCTTGTGTCCAAAAGGTTAAGACGAATCCTGCCGGTCCCAGTGCACACTGCAAACGGCCAGCAAGTCTGACCACCCAAGGTGGGGTGGTTAATTGACAATTTTACCATGTCGTAGTCACTGTGCTTCATTTTGATGATTTCAAGTTTCATCGTCCGCTTGTGGATGTTTTCGGTCACAAATATGTAGTCAATGACCGATTTTTGGTCATCTCTTCTCCACATAGGGCAGGCCGGGATATCACTTACCGTTTGGAAATGGATCTTCGAGGCTTGTATATGCTTAATGGCCAGACACCATTGGGACGCAGCTTGTTCACGTTTGCTGTTGCCCCTGTTGTTTTCACCAGTTAGAGCTGCGTCAGGAATACAGACAATGTTCAGGTCTTCACATACGATTAAGTTCAATGGCTGCTCCTTAGTAAGGAAGTCGTCGATCAAAGCTGTTACTTGGTCGATAAAGGTAAGCCCGTCGTTGGACCTATCGTTCCAGTATAAGTTGATGATATACAGGCGAGTTTCCTTATTGGTATCTTTCTGATGGACACCAATGGTGGCGACCTGAATTAATGGCGATGGATTACAAGAGTTCAAGATCCGAAGGCCAGACTCTTTCCTTACAGCCAAGAGCAGGCCAGCCATCGGCCTACCCTTTGTCTGCTTTATCGCTGGGTTGACAGCTACTTCGTATCCTTCCAACATGGGACCTTGTGTGAGCCACGTTTCTTGTAAACACAGAATATCTAGTTCTGAGGCCTGTGTTGCTTCAAACAAGTGCATTAAGCCTCTGGTGTTCCAAGAACCCATAGTGCAGATGTTGTTTCCTCCCGGTTCCTGCCATTACTTTTTCGGTTCCGTGTTTAGGGTTGTGGTCAGCCAAGACCAGTCATCGACTTTGTCGGTTGTAGTGACAGGCGTCTTCGCGGAGTCTCGTGTGACAGATGGGCTCGCCATTCCGTTAACTGTTATTCTTATCAGGTCACCCATGTGCGATGATTCCGCCAGATCACAGTTTCTAGAAGAGCTAGACACAGGACCTTCCTTTTGTTCCGTAACTAGGCTGTTCTCGGGGTCCTGTGAATGTCTTTGACTCACTACATGCGTAGATCTGTTGGGGGTCCTCTCTTTGGGGGATACAGGCCGAGCCCCTCCTTCAGCGTTAGTTATGTCAAACCCTAGAGACATCAGCACAGGTCCAGCATCCAGCAGTACGTCTGCTATGAGCTTTGACTGTAGATGTAAAATCACAGCATCAGTTTTCTTTTCGTTCGGAAATTCCACGATTTTGAGGTCTTTAGAGGTTATTGCACGTAGGCTGGGAATCAGCTGACACAGCCAAAGCACATTGTGACAATTTAATATTAGATCATCGGAGGATTCTATTCGTTCTAATATCAAGCGGTGGGGTGCTTGCTGTGTCTCTGTATGTAGTTTTCTCTCATTTGCCTTTGTTTTTTGGGAGTGTTTATTTGTGCAGTTCTGCCACTCTGTTTGAATTTTAGAAAAGTTGGCTGCAGTCAAAGGCCGATTATTCTCAATTTTTCTCTCTGTGGGGGCGCCATTGGTTGCAGCCTGTGTCACACACTTTGAAACTAGCATTATAGTGTTTGCTGAAGATGATTCAGTCGCAACCTGGGGGCCTAGTAGAGGACCCTTTGTACGGAGCTTGGCATCAAGCATCAGTCGTTTAGCGTCCAAGGTCACAAAGAGGCGCCTGTGAGCCTTCTTCTGTGTTGGGCCGAGATGTGATGGTTTAATCAGTTGGCAGATTCTGGATGCTCCCTTAGGCAGGCTCACATTAATAGTCTCCAGTTGACTGGAGTTCTGAGGTGTAGTAGATGTGCTCTTAACAGCTCCCTGTGTTGAATTGTTAAGCACATCTAAAGCGATCTGGGTAGACGCGACAGGGCATGACTTGGGTACACCCTGCAAAGAGGCCGCTGACATGTCTCTAACGGTAAATTCTTCATCATCATAGAAAAGATACGTTCATCAAGTCGTCGGATCCATCACTGATACAGTTAAGTGTCTCCTTGGATTCCGTTGAGACAGGTTTTGCCATGCTTGCAACCTGCTTTTTTTCAATGGTGTTATCTTTGGTGATGGAGCCGTTGACAGTTACATTAACTGTTTTGATGTTGCGTAAGAATTTTCGGGAGTCAATTCCTCGTCTCACTTTCCATGACGGTTTATTTTTAGGTTTTTTGGGTAAACCACCTTTGGTTTGCGGTTTGGCTAAGAAGGTCTTTTGCGCAACAACAGGCTCCTTAGAGATGTCATATACAGCAGGCTGAAGATTTACCCTCACGGTTGGAGACATCGGTTGCGATTGGGGGCAGGACGGTTCTTGGTTAAGGATTGACTTCGAGGTTGAAGCCAATTGGGGATTATGTAGTACCAAGTTCGAAACAGCCCGACTCTCCTTTAGTACAGCAGCAAACAGGGTACTAGTCTGACATCTGTCCACAATAAGGACATCATCATGTGGTTGGGTGATGGGCCTTCTGTCCCTCTCAGTGGACCCAAGTATCAAGGTAGGATCTACAGGGTTTGAAGTGACTGGGTGGGACCAATTGGCTCTGGAATTCCCATGCTGCTCAACATGGGTTCTTCTTGCACATGGACGGATCCACTTGGCTTATTGAGAGCAGCTGTGATGATGCTTCTACTAGGGTCACTCTCGAGTAGATTGGTCGCAGCTACCATCCTAGGACTCGTCAATGAGACCGGCATATCGCCCGGCGATTTTGACTGGAATGCAACACTAGGGGTAACTTCCACTAGGTAAGCGTGTTCTTTTTTTTGCTGTTGAAAGATACCCAATGCTTCTTTGGCTACTTCAGCTAGATGTTTTTTGTCCAGATTTGCGTTTTTAGCATGTTCTGACAGTGTTTCAAGAGCCCAGTCTGTTTTTTTGTGTAACTCGTGTAGCACTTCCTTGCAATGGAAGTTTTTGTTTTCCATGTTCTGCAGTTTGTTGTTCATGGCAATGACCACCGATGAGAGCTCTTTTATGTTATCATTGAGGTTCTCGTACATTTTGATAAAAGGCGCAGTGGAAATGGCCATGGAAGAAATTATAGTTGCTTGTAAATCTTTGGTGTACTGAACTGTTCCTGGTACTTCCAGGTTTTTATAATCGGGTCGTGGGACTCTCCTACCATGGTATGCTGGTCGTCGGATCTTTGGATAAGGACGTTCCATTATGGACGAGTCTGTTGAAGCTTAATCAGATGAGGAGTCAGTTGTGCAAGAAGTAGCTTCAATAGCTTACCTTGGTGATGAAAACACTGCTGGCGAACCCATTAAGTTACCGGGACCGATGTTGCACATTTTTAGTTTTTTGTTCTGAGAACAACACAGACTGGGTGATAAATTCCCATCAATCCTCCTGTGTTTGTGTAGGGAACTTGCCCTCAGAGTTTGCACCGGGGGCTGCGTTGTAGGAGGACAGAACCCCGAACCAGAAGTGCCTTTTACGGGAGCCTGCATGACCGGCTCTCCGTTTGGTGTACTTTTAGCGGCTCTTTCTTTGTTAAGGCGAGTGAGGTGGAGTAACAGTTTGTTGGCCACTTCGAGTGAGTTTCTTCTCTCATGCCCTGATGTGAGCTTATGAGTGGAAGAGTTCGAAGCCAAATGGGGCAGAGCACCACTCAGAGCGCCATCCTGACATGGACCAGCCCCCCTCCCCTCGCATTTTCGTGAGGCGGGACACACGGGCACATTGTTACCACTCGTGGTCCCCCTAGAGAATACTGCTGCATCTTCATAAGTAAATACCTCCTTACAAGTGCGCACTGAAATGATTTCAGAAGTGCCTGATATGTCAAGGGCACTATAGAACCTAGATCGTGGTGACTCCAGGTTTGTATTTATGTATGCATTAACGTTTGTGTTTATATTTGCAATTAGCTCTGTGAACTCATCAAGGCGTGGCTGCGGGCTGCTTGTGTCGGACACGGCACCAACAGCACATTCTTCACCTGGCTCACAGAGGACGCGAAAGCAGGGCGGCCGTGCGTCGGCACCCGCCATGTTGGGCGAGCTCCGCCCCTCAACCCGCCCAACAGGTCCATCATCCTGCAGCGAGCTCGCTCCCACCCCGAGCGGCTCCAGGCGGCCGGCGACGGCAAGGACCCCCAATACAGCGGGCCGGCCCCACAACCCACACCCCCGCCGCCAACACCATCTGCACACACCGTGAGCCCACAGGACCCGCCGGTCTCCGCAACGCTCTACAAAACAGCGAGCGCGCACGAAGACACACAGGTAACAGTGCTTGTGGGCGTCTCTGTGCAGTTACAGCTGCAATTGCTGTGTGTTCCATGTTGATCGTGCGAAGTGGCACTTACTTGTGGAGTAGTTGCTTCAATTGCAGATAAGGATGATGAGAACAGTGGCGAGGCTGATGCCACACTAATGCAGTCAATCGGGCATGAAACGTGAAGCGGCGATGTGTGCAACGCCGTTACACATGTGACAGGCCGCCGATTCTTGTCGACAGATATTGTCTTTGATGGTGACACCAACTTGCGTTGGGCACGGGTTTCGCGCATTGTCACGCTGCAGCTGTAGCTGTAGTGCGGAAGCCCACGAGGACACAAGAGGCAAACCAGGGACCGCACTCCTCCACTCCTCTGATCCTCTGACTCCTCAGACTCTGCGCTGACTCCACACCCGCTCCATGGGGGGAATTAATCTTTGTAGATTAGGTGAGTCAGGCACACCCACAGCAGGAAGTAGACAGGGTAGACAAACTCTCCACTCCAACAGCTCCTCAGAATCTGCCCTGACTCCGCGCCCACTCCGCAGGGGGAATGAGTCTTTGTGGATTGGGTGAGTCAGGCACACAGACAGCAGGAAATAGACAGGGTAGACAGACTCTCCACTCCAACAGCTCCTCAGACTCTGCCCTGACTCCGCGCCCGCTCCGCGGGGGGAATGAGTCTTTGTAGATTAGGTGAGTCAGGCACAACCACAGCAGGAAGTAGACAAGGTAGACAGACTCTCCACTCCAACAGCTCCTCAGACTCTCTCCGAGACTCTCAGAGTTTCTCCGCCCTCCCCCTTTCCTCAACCCTCCCAGAGGACCTTTAAAATAGGATGTTCCCTGACTTTCCTTGGTATGGAAATGGGTGGGTTCCATAACCATTCACCTACTGTAACTGGTCTCAGCCAGTAGTTTTCAATGCTAATCCATTGTTTGCCATTTTTCGGCCATAGATGATCATGCAGCACCCAGAGTTGTGCTGCTAAAATGTTTCCATCTAGGTCTGGGATACCCGTTTCCCAAATGGGATCCTGGTCGTTTACCATCCCATAAGAATCAGAGCAGGGCTAACCTAATTTTCGTAAGGAACTGTCTAGGGATGTCTAGGCATGTCCACTTGGTGCATGGTGATAAGAATAGTATACAGGGTAAAATATTAATCTTCATCACATTTAACCTCCCCATTCACCCTAAGTTAGCTCCTCGCCACCTTTCCAAATCTGTTCACATGGTTTCCCAGTGGTTGGAAAATTGATCTGAAATAAGAATTCCAAGTCTCTCGAAATCCACCCCCGCCCCCAGGTATTTCTGTTTGGAAGTGCAAATCTGGAAGGGGAAATTTATGACCTGTTGTGCCGTACTGTCGGTAGAAGCTGGGATTTGTCTGCATCAACTTTATACCCTGGCAATCTACATACTCATGCAATATTTCAAACAGGGTCTGTAGATTCCCTGGGCTACATGAGAAACAGAAAAATGTAATCTGCAAACAAGCCTAACTTATATGCCTTGTCGCCATTTTGCATACCATGTGTCCCATCACTCTGCCATATGATCCTAGCCAGGGGTTTGATGATCAGTTGCAGAGGATTCGGAGTGTATTTCCCCTACCCATCCCAACCAATGCGAATCAAAACCATACTTTTTCATTACCCCTCTCAAGAAAGGCCAACCTGCCTGGTTGAAGGCCTTATCAGCATCTAGTGATAATATCACTGGTTCAGTTGGTGCCTCCCTTGCTGCATATATCAGATTCAGCACTTTTCTAAAATGATCTGCCCCGTTTGCCCATAATGAATCCTACCTGGTCTGTATGGATCAATTCTGGAAGTATACCCTGTAGTCTAGTAGCCAGGATCCATTTGTATATTTGCATCTACATTCAGTAGAGCAATGGGTCTGTAGGCAGTGCACAACTGTGGGCCCTTTTTCTTCTTATACATAAGGTAATCAATCCCTGCACGAAAGTGGGAGGTATGTTTTCCCCCTCCAGGATATCGTTAAACATGCTCGCTAGTCTGGGGACCAAGATTGCCTTTCCCAGCTTCATCCATGATATCGCCTTTGTGTGTGACCTTCCCCTCTAGTCTAAACTGTGCCGCCATTAGCCTCGGCATCTCTATCTTGTTTAGATAGTTGGACAGTTCTGTCTCTGGGATATGCTCTCCTGTTCCGTATAATCTCAAGCAATAGTCTGCAAATATGTCTGCAATCTCTTCGGCACTCCTATTAATCCTCCCTGACTCCATCTTCACTCTTCCAACTCTCCTTTCTGCCCTCTGTTTCTGGAGCCTCCTCGTCATCATGGTGTCTGTCCTCTCACCTTTTTTATAATATCTTTGTTTTTAAAATTTGAGTTTTTTGCACATTTCAGCCGATTGTAGCTTCTTCAACTGTTCTCGTAGCCCCTTGATTCGCTCTGTGTACTCTTTCCATCACCACCTGTTGAAATCCCTATTTAGTTTCTGATTCCCCATAATCCTCCCGAAGTTTGGATTTTATCAACTCTCCTTTCCTTTTATTTCGGGCACCTTCTCTGATCAGCAGTCCCAGTACCACCGTCTTGGCTTTGTCCCATACCAACCCTGGGCGCGTGTCCTTGTTTTTGTTTTCTTAAAAATAAAATTCCATCTCAGCCTCTAATTGTGTCCTAAATACCTGGTCCCTCAGAAAAGTCTTATTATACTGCCATCTTCCAGATCCCGGTTCTGCTTCGGGCAGGTCTAGCTCAGCCATTACATGTTATGGTCCGCCCACACTATCAGCACTATTACCCCCTTACTAATTGTCTTCCTTTGGTGCTCCTCAATGAGTATGTAATACAATCTTGATTGACTCGAGCTGGAGGAAAAAAATGTATATGCCCTGAGGTGAGAAGTAGCCCATCTCTAAGAGTCAACCAGACTCCATCTGTGTAATATTGCCTCCATGTCGTTTCTTGTCTCCCCTTACCCTCCTCCCATCCCGGTGGGCCTGAGAGACCCTGTCCATTGCTGAATGTAAAACCATGTGGATACTCATCCAACAATAAGCCTGTCACCATGTTTGAGTCTCTTTCCCTGCTCTGTTCAGGAATTCTAACTGACCCGCATTAGGGGCATGACAACAGGTCAGAGTCACCCACAACTCATTCCATTCCTTTTAGCATCAATAGCCTGCCTTCCAGTGCTCTCTTGATCTTGTGGTTCTCAATCGTAGAGCTCCTGGAGAGCAGTGTTCCAATTCCTGCTTTCTTAGTGTCCTGTGAGGCCCAATAAGATTGTTCAATGCCGCAAACCTAAGATCTCTACCTCCCACCTAATATCCAGATTACTTTGTTGAAACTCCCTACACAAAAAAGAATGCTTGTGCAGCGTATTCAGACCTTTAACATTTAGTGTGGCATTTCTCCACCCTGCTACCTTTTCCCCATGTGGTATTATTCCTCTGCTGGTTCCCCTTCGCAGATAACCACAACTGCAGGCATTTTTGTTCTTGGAGCTATTGGTCAGGATTACGAAGGTCACTGCCAACAGCTTTTTTCTCGTTTTCCTTATCCCCTTAGTTATCACCCTCCCAGATCTGAGTTCCCCTGCCTCTTCCCCCACCCGCTACCTCGCTGTCTCACAAATAATCATCAGCGCTACCAGGCAGTCCCCGGATGTTGGAGCCCCCACACCACTTTCCTTGTGTCCACCCCACTGTGCGGTTCCTCCCCGATGTACTAACATACATTTTGAAGTTGTCGATACACACTTATAGTGACATGATAGAAGGGTCACCATTTCCTTTTTGGGTGAACGCCGCGCTCACTATGGCTTTCCTCCCCTCTTCCCCTAATCACCTGTGATCAGTTCCTGGATTGTCTGGAGTATTTGTTCTGTTAGGGAGATTGAAAAGGACTTCCCTTCAAGTTCGAAAACCAGTGCAAAAGAGTAAGGCCCTCTATATCGGATTCTCTCCTGTTATAACTATTCTGTCATCGGGTGGCATTCCTTCCTTTTTGCTAGGGTCATCATTGATAATCCTGAAAAATGTGTATTTTACCACTGATCAATTTGGTTCCAGATGTTAATATCCCCGCAAAAATATCGCCATACAATAATGGCGCAATATTTTTGCGGCGATATTAACCCAATAAACCTGAGGGGGGCACCCCCATAACCACCATATTATTTTAAAGGGAGCGGTGGAACACTCCCATAACCACTGCTCCCATTTACCCCATAAATGATCCCCACTAATATCGCCTATGGCCGTTTCAGACAACCATCTATATAGTGATATTATTGGGAGGGATAATATTACTTCATATCATCAATTTCACTTCCCTTACCTTCTTCAGTATCTGGTCCTTTTCCCAGAAGCTGTGGCATCTAATCACCACAGTTCTGGGACCCGTACTTGGTTGGCCACCACAGTGTGCCCTTTCCATATGAAATGCAAGGGTCGGTTCCTCTGGAAAAGAGTGCTATCGACTTTGCGTTCTTCTCTCTCTGTGTGCTCCTGGGTTTCTCCTTCTACCTCCGATATAGCAAAGACTCACAAGTTGCACCTATGTTTCCTATTTTCAACATGGTCAATTTTATTCTCCAAAGTTCTTGTAGGGGTATCCAGGTCCTTCAGTTTGTGCTCATATTCTAGAAGGTCTGCGGCTAGCTGATTGTTTTATAAGACTTGGAGTTGCCTGCCATGTTATCTTCTCTGCCTTCATGCTGCGTTCTTCTGGATTGCGTCTAATGCTTTGCAACTTAACTTTCCAGTTGTCTTGTACTAAGAGGTGCCACATGTAATGTGCTCATTTCCTGCACTTCTCTCTTCGCTCTTCAGAGCTCATGCTTGACTGTGGGCCCTGCTGCCACCTGCTGACCCCCTGTGCCTGCTGTGATGCACCAGATTTGTGCGGTTTTCTGCAGAGGGTTATTTTCCCTTTCCACCTGCCCCCGGCTGTTTCTTTCTGAGCCAGATGACCTCTCTCCTCAGCTCTAGAAGCTGGCCAGCTGTTATTCCTCCTCTATGGCTAGCCCCAGCGTGCACTGTGTTGCTCTGAGCCTCCCCTCTCGGGCAGCCTACACCTGCACTCTCAGCACTTTTCCTCCTTGCTAGCCACCTCCTCCGCCGGCTTCAAGGCACCCGGCAGCCTCCAGTCGTCACTGGAGATCTCTGTTCTTTGGGGGACCCTGCTGCACACACTGTTGATGGAGTGCAGCCTGCAGAGCCGCAGCACCTTCTCAGTTCCTGCATTGCCAGCACCACGCCTGAGGTACCTGTGACTAGGTACAATTTCGGCCAGAATTCTGAGGGGGTACGAGATTTCTCCTGGGATGGCTTCCGTCGAGTCTTTAGGGAGGAAAGCATCTCTTCTTTGGGAGGGAGAACAGAGCTCCTTTAGCAGGAAGCATGCTGAAGATCTAATTTAACTATCTGATTCATCCCCCATAAGGATAAATCCCCCATCAAAGTTTCCCATCCGGCCATATCCTATGAAATCAGCTGCCAAAACGATTTATGTTCATAATCTCTGCCAGACCTCTGTTAAGATGAATACCTAAATATTTAATTCCCTTTGGCTGAAAACAAATCTGTTTAGATGAAAGAAGTTGACCTAGAGATTTGATACCTCAAACTAGGTAGGAGTCTACATTTATGCACCCCGTAGCCTGTATGCATTCGGCGCAATATTAAAAAAACTAAAAAAACAAAGGCTATGTTGTAAATATCAGCTAACTTTCCCTATATCTATGAGGGGTTGTCCTGCCTCAACTAAAAGTGTTAATGGGTCTGTCAGGATGTTGTTGCAACTAAAAAGAGTCCACCGTCCTGTGTGAAACGTCCATATCGCTGTCCTTACACTTCTAACTAAACTAAAGTTGTACCAATGTTCTTGGTCCTGGAGAATGACTGCCTCCTTCTGGTGTAAGGAAGGCAAGGTATCAAGAATAGACAGACACAAGTGATCACAGCTCATGGGTGTTTATTACACTGTATATGCAGGTTGGAAAAACGCCTAATCTAAACCGAAATCTTAAATTAGAGCAAGCTACGACCATCAAATAATAATAAGGCAGTCCTAGTGGCGTCTTGTCAAATAAAAGGGCCTATACTAAGAAAAACCTATTGCCAATCCTTCTACAAAAAGTCTCTTGCCTTCGAGGACCTGATGTGTTCCCAAAATAATAAACAGAAGTTACTTTCTGCTTGCACTTTGGGTGATGCCTTTTCACCCCTGGATCCTCCTCTTCTGGGCTCAGACCCCCTTCTCGAATGTTAGCTGGATTCACTACGGCTTTCAACACAATCTCCTCTGTGGCATTCACAAATCTTAATGTCTTTTTAAATAGTTCACTGCGGACATCGCTCTACCGGGTTCACTCTGTCAACACACTATTTATTGGAACTTTAGGATTCGCCCCCTTCTCATCGGCATTCCTCCATCGGGTTCACTCTTGCCAACTTTGCCAATCACAAAATTCCTTGAATAGTTCTTACGATGCAGGATTAATTTCCCTTATCTTCACAATCATCTGCCGGTCAAAGACCTTCAACTGTACTGAGGATTTTACTAGACCACTTTGACCCCTGTCTCGCAGCCTTTCCCAAGGGCTTCTGGTAACGGTAGTTTCAACAATAGGGTAATCGCCCAGTTTTACGAGTGAGCACCCGCTGGTTTTCCCCTCTCACATTAACAGTTCTTTGTGCTTTCTTCAATTAGCCGATTGCTACCTTTGTTCAACACAGTTCGGTTTCTTATCAGCTCTCTCCTTGACTCACCAGCTGTGATGAACGGCTTGGCTTTTCTTGTCTTTTGAAGCCAAGGCCGGTACCACAGTGGCACGCGTCTCTCCCCAGCTTGGTTATCAGCGAAGGAGGGCCCTGTATACGGTTGACATCTGCTGCAACACACGCTGGCTATTGTTCGCAGTCTTACTATTCCTTCTGCAGAGGTTTCACAGGCCTGGGTTGGAAAGGGTGCGGTTGCTTCTCTCCTTGTCTCCCTCTCGATTCACGCCGTCTTTCTCCTCCTCTTGAACTGCCGTGCTGAGTTAGCTCTCTTGTCGTGCGGTCTACCTTTCTCGTCTTGTGCTCTCGTGCTCCTCCTTTTATCCCTGTGGGGAAGGGAAAGGGCCATCAGGTGTGTGTGATTCTGGTCATTTGCCTGACTCTGTCTGACCCTAGATTTGGGACATGTCAGGTAAATGACTCTGGTTTTTGTCTGTCGTCTTTCGTGGTGTGCGAAAGTGTTCATGTCTGGAAAGGGGAGGGGGAAGAGTGTTTGAGTATCCTACATGGTAGGATGGGGAAAAAGGTGTTATAAGAAGGGGGATACCGCACCTCACCCATTGGTGTCCCACTTCCACACCCTGAGTACCCCCCATCCAGGTGATACTCCCTCACTGTTCCCTTAGGAACTAGATCCAATAGCGATGGCCATGTCCTGGCCACCTGGATGACAGATCCCTGGGCACTAGTCAGGGAGACACCGTCAGGTTTCTCATATACCCTTCCTCCATGCGATGTAGCCACATTTGTTTCACTGGGGACCCAGGAAAGAAAATCTACATTTCCCTGGTCTTTTCATTTTCAGTGTTCCACCATGAAACAATAGGGTTGTAGGTCTAGAAACCATTGCATTATCTGAGGGTCGGAGTCTTTGCGTTGGCTTATCCAAACTAGGGGTGAGTGATCTGTGACAAGTGTGAACTTTCATCCTAATATGTAGCATCTAAAATGGATTATGGCCCACTTGATGGCCAGGGCTTCTAGTTCCAACACGGGAGTATTTTTTTTTCACGTAGGAGTAGGAATAGTTTGCAGCTTGTGAATAAAATGGGGTGTTCCAATCCATCGCAAACCTGGGAGAGGACTGCTCCTAACCCTCTAAAGGAGGCATCCATTTGTAAGATGAATTCTTTAGAGAAGTCGACTACATTTAGGATCGGGTTCTGGCACAGAGTCTATTTCAAGGTGTTGTAGCATATTGCATCCTCGTAATTCCAATGAAGTTTCTGGGGTTCGGCATTCTCATCTCATGTTTATCTGTTAGCCAGGTTGTTTTATCTGAAAAGTTGGGGATAAACATAAAGTAATATCCCATTACACAGAGAAAAGCTCTAAGACCTCTCTTGGTCTTGGGGGTTGGTGTATCTAAGACAGATTTTACCTTCTCATTTGGGGTTGTACATTCCCATACCCTAAAAAGAAGTCTATGTATTTTACAGCTGACTGGGCCAATCTGTACTTAGCTGGATTTGCAGTTAGTCCAGCATTTCTGAGGACTTTCATGATGGTATAAAGATGGAAGAGATGGTCCTCTGAGGTTTTACTATAAATGATGACATCATCAATTTAAGCTCCACAGAGTAGGGTTGTAAAGCTTGATCCACGAGGCATTGGAAAGTGGCTGGTGCACTGTGTAAGCCACATTTAAATAATCCTAGAGGCATTGAAAACATGTCTTTTTCCTTACCTGGCCCATATACGGGGACTTGCCAGTACCCTTTGGTTAAATCTAGGGTAGAAAGGTGGCTGCTCAGAGTTCATCAATTAGGTCATCGATGCGAGGCATGGATGCATCGAAGTCCGAGATGGCATAAACTTGACGGAAGTCTATGCAGAATCTTCAGGAACGGTCAGGTTTAGTGACCAACACGATATGAGGGGACCATGGGCTTGAAGATGGTTCAATAATATTGGCTTTCAACATTTTGCTGACTTCCTTGATCACTATCTGTTTGCGGGCCTCTGGGAGTTGAAATGGGTTTACATGAACCACTTTACCTTTAGGTGTTCTAATATAGTGGTATGTGCCTTTTACGCTTCCTGTTTCTTCTGAGAATACATCAGGAAATTAGACCACTATGTCTTTTAAATCCTCTAGTTGTTGGATAGATAGCTTGGGAGGGATTAACTCAGTTATCTATCTCTTCGGGAACCAGACAGGCTAGTACTTTGGCATGGGTGGCTTACGGGTTCTCGTTCCACTCTTTCAAGAGATTTGCGTGATGCAAATGGACCTTCTGTTTTCTGTCCGGTTGGGCTACTTTATAAGTGCAGGTTCCCATTCCTCCTACTATCTCATAAGGCCTGTGCCATTTGGAGACAAGTTTGTTTTCTGAGGTGGGTAAGAGGACCAGTAGTTTTGTCCTATAGAGAATGATCTTAAATTCACCTTTTTATCATAAGAAGATTTGTGTTGGCTCTGGGCCTTTTCCATATGCAAACAAACTAAGTCTCAATCCAATTTTGGGGGGCACTGTTGCGCACACAGCTTGATGCAGCTTCCTGTGTGAGCTACTTGGGTAGGGGAGGCCTGAATAGTATAAACTTACTGAAAATAGCCCGATTCACACCAAAAATTTCAGAAAAGGTATTGAAAACATTCAGCAACATACAGGTGAAATATCTGCTGGATCGGTCCGTCGGGAGCCGAGATACACCGTCTGAAGGCAACATCCCATGAGACGCACAAGTTCAGCCTGGCGCAGCACGAAGACTCCAGGCAGGCAATATCCGAGGGCTCCAGGTACGCAATCATCTCCAGCCGCCCCAGCACTCAAGACACCGTTGGGTGTGGAGGCACGGAAGACAAAGGCCAATCTGCCGATGGAATAGCTCCCACACCCGGTGTGGCGACCCGCTGGCGCTCCTGTTCTCTGCCGTTGAGCGCTAGCTGAAAGTAACACCAGATATCCTCTTCAGTAGAAGTAGCGCGAGCCGGACCGTGAAGAGGGAACCGACTACCCGAAAGATACACTGCAGCAGACTGGCCATGTACCAGCTGCCACGCCCAGCAGAGAATCTGAGACGCATGAGAGGACAACGGTAAGACAATGCCGGGGGAAACACTTGCCGCACAGTGAAGAGGTTGGTGATAAGGTGGCCCGACCTTGACGACCCCCCCCACATCAGCCATAATACGCGTACGAAGCGCAGGGGAACAGCATGACCCACGAGGTCCCTGGGGCACAATAAACACCACGTATGAACTCACAACTCTGCGCTTGGGGTTCCGTGACGGAGTTAGGGGTCTCAGCATCGGCAGCTTAACATAGGGCACGCAGACACACTGGAAGTTCGCGTGCCCAGTGGCGAGTTTACAGGCTTCAGTGTTTGGAAGCGGGGCATGAACAATTGTACAGAACTGGGTATACTTGTCCCTATTACCAATCCACAACCACGAAAACACTACTTTGCTTGATCAGTCCGGGAGTAACATAAGGTGCAGCCTTGTACAAATAAATACTGCTGACCAGACACAGCGCAGTGATCTGCCAGGACAACAGATAAATAGAACGTCCAAGGGAAGACCCTTCACTGTTGTCCAGAGGAAGCGGGTCAGTTGTGACACAAGATAGGCACAGACCAAACCACAGATCATATGACTGCAACCCACCCCTATGGCATGTCCATATGAATCTGGGCACAGGCGCCTGGAAGTGACGAGCACAGCCCCAGCACCCGGAAAGAAAATTGATTTTCTGACAAGGATCAGGGGAATACCTGTACAGCGCCAGCAATAACGCTCAGCCAGTTAATGATGGAAAGTTAAGGTCCTGAAGTGAGGCCCGTGACCACAAAGGGACAAGGCACAAACAACATAGGAACGGACACAATCACACTCTGATCAGCGGATGCAGGCTTAACTAGCTGAAGTGATATCACCCGATATGAAGGCTGTACTCGTGAATAACAGTCACAACTGGTCAACCTTATGTAAGAGTGAACTATCAAAGCAATACTTTAAAGCGAGCAACGCCTAGTTAAACGCTACCAAAGGCGGCACCGCTGGAAGGGATTGTAGCGTGGCAGAGTACAATGCCCAAGGGGGCAGGCCCCAAGAATGGAAAAAGCGCAATTGATAAGTATACGACGGTAGTTAGCAAGATTACCGCGATGAACAACGATGAACAACGCAGATACTGAGAAATCCTTGCAATCTATGCCACCAGCCACTATGGACCCTCAGGCAGTGTTTCGCTGCCCTGAATGACGGACTGGATGGTATCAACGCTAACGTATCATCCATTAGAAACCAACTTGACAAAGCCACTAGCCGGATCACAGAGACGGAAACACGTTTCATCGCGGCGGAGGACACGCTGGAGGCGCTATGCAATACAGTGACGGAGATGGCCAAAGACTTATGCACTGTAAAACTTAAATGTGAAGATTTGGAGGATAGGTCACGACGTAATAATCTACGCATAGTGGGGGTTCCGGAGGATGCACTCAAGGGTCCCATGGAACTGTCAGTGGAGGAAATGCCTAGAGAACTACTCAGTGATCCGGGCTGGTCACCTATGTTTGTGGTCGATTGGGCTCACAGATCGCTGGCACCATGCCCCAAACCAGGTGCATATCCCAGACCCATCATTGCGAGACTGATGAATTATGGAGACAGAGACCTGGCACTAATCACCGCAAGGGAAAAACAGGAGTTAAAAATAGGGTTGAATGTGATTTTGATTTTTCCAGTCTTTACGCTGGCAGTCCAGCAGGAGAGGCAATCCTTCACGGGGGTCAAAAAGATGCTGCGCGATTGCAAAGTACCATACACGATGTTGTACCCAGCTAGACTCTGTTTGCAACATAACAAAAAGACATATTTTTTCACCTTCCCAGAAGAAGCAGCTACCTTTGTGGAGGCGAACATCCCAACAATACCCAAACATATAAACGGCTCCAAGGACAACAGTAGGAGTGTACGCCGGCACAGAACTATGATTCAAAGCAAAGAAACAGACGACAACCTTGGAAGATCGATGTGAGGCTGCATCATCAGCATTGATAAATAACCGTTCAGAAGTATAATATAATGCCTCAAGTTTATAATGTGTTTTAGAAACAGAAAAAGTAAGGTAGCAATGTGGGCAGACAGTGAATAGCTTCTGGGCTTCTGCTGCCACTGTAGCGCACCCCCCCCCAATGCGGGTGCATGGGCTAGTTGGACGAGTTGGGGAGGAAGTTGTGGAGGATTTGGGGAACGACATAGTTGAAGTTTGGGGAACCATGCAGGTGGGGGAAGGGGGAAGGGATGTTGGTTTTGGGGAAAAAGTAAAAAACTCACAGATATGTTTCAACTGTACAAGTAAGAACATTAAGGGATATTGGTACAACAGTGATATGACCGAGAATACTTCTGAGAATGGCTGAGAGTAATCCTACAGTGTTCACACTACTGAGCTGGACTGTGAGAGGTCTTGGGATGCCGGTGAAAGGAGGAAAGTTAAGGCATACATTAATAGGCAGGGTGCCCAAATTGTGAATCTTCAAGAGACTCACCTGATGGGACATCACGCTGAGCGGTTAGCGCCCAACTGGGGGGAACCAATGTTAGGCAGAAACCTGTGCAGTTCCCTTTGGGAACACTGCAAAAGATTTAGGACTACAGGTGTTAGCAGTAAACCCACTTGGTAGCAGTCTGTACCACCCAGATTTACCTGGTAGCTGTGGCTGAGCAGTCAGACTTCCCTCAAGAAGAGTTAGGCAGTATGCAAAGTATACACAATAGGCACTCAGACACAATAATACAAGCAAACACTGACCAGAGCTTTGGTATGAAAGTATATAATTATTTATTTAAAAAGACACTGTTTTAAACACTCCAGCACCCTGATGGTAAAACACTCTAAACACAATTACTATTATAATATATACAACCCTTATTCCTTATTAGATAAGTCTTAGTTAACACCACTTATTTTCATACAGAGGTGAGCGCTTAACTATAGATGGCACTCCAATAAGTTCATGAAGAAGGGAGGGAAAAAGACAGAATATGGAGAGATACACCACTCTAAGATTTAGGAATACTATAAGCAAGGCAGAAGAGAAAAAGTCACTTGTGAGCCAAAGTCAATAGGCTGGGCCCACACTTGGAGAGAGCAGAGCACAAATGCCCCCATGATCACACAGTTACACTAGGCTTAGAAAGTCTTGCAGAGAGTTCGAAAAGGGTTTAGAGAGGCTCAGAAAAGTTTAGCCAGGGTGTCCCAGGCTAACACAGGTTCGAAGGCTGGGGGCTAAATCTACCCCGTACAGTCGGTGGCAAGGGAAGCCGGATGGGACACAATACCTTAAGTGGGAAGGATCCTCCAGCGGTGGCAGTTGTTCCTGGCAGCGGGTGCAAGTCCCGTCGTCGTCCAGGGGAAGAGAAGATCTCGACTTGGAGGAAAGATGAAGGTCGTTGCACTGCCAGGGAAGAAACCAGCCGCAGAGTTTTCCGGTTAAAGGTATTACCCTTTAATTCGCGGTCGTGGTAAAACGTGGTATCCCGGCTGCCCGGGTGCTTGGCACAGGCAAGGCGGCCACGAGATACGTCGGGAAGGCGAAAAGACGGTGAAACTGGTTATCCCCACCAGTCAAAGGAAGAAGACTCTCCGGCGGGAGATCTCCTCTGTTGTTGGGAAAAGTGGTGAGACGGTCCAGCAGGGCTCCACCGGTGGTGTTGTCGTGGCAGGTCGGCTCAGCTTCTCCCTCATCGGATTCTTAGGTCCTGTGGCGACTTCTGAAGTTCCAGTCCCCAAAGCCTTGCTTTTATGCAGAAAACCCCCATTCACTCAGCCTAGCTGTCACTCAAACATGCTAAGTGGTTAGCCGGCCGGCTCACCACTTGGGCCAATCAGGATGGAGTGCGACTTGAGTTGCCTAAGCAACTCAGTCCAGGGTGCCTAAATCCCCCTCCTCCCCTCCTAAGTACCCCAGACAGAGTGGCACCACTTTGGAGGGCTTCTGTGGAGAAGCCTGCCAAAAAGTGGAACAAAGGGCTCGACTTGGGTTGGAGTCACAGAAGAGAACACAAACACCATTTTAGAACCGAGTTTTGGCAAAAAATACCAACCGGAGAATTAATATTAATTAAATAAACCGGCGGTATGTTCGAGGCTATCGTAATTAAATAAATAAAGATAGTAGCCTCGAACAATGGGAAAATCCCATAGAGAAATATTTGCGGTTGAATATAAAAAGTAGTATGCACTGCCACCAGCCAAAACTCGATCAGGGGGGACGGAGACGTGCCCCCTCGACTAACAGACCCCGGGGCAATCGAATTGCCCCAGCCAGTACGTCCACAATATGATGGTTTGTACTGGTTCTGTTCAGAATTCAAGACTAGTAAAGTCAATGGTGACTTTACATGCCCTGGGAGACAGTAGTCAGTCCCAGGGTATGGAGTCTATACTGGGGGGTCACTATGACACCCCTGTGTTACTGCACTGAGGGTGCTGTGTAACACACATCACAAAAACACATGAAGCCCTATGGAGTAAAAGACCCCATAGCCCATTAAACACATCTAGAATCAAAGAAACATACTCAAATCATGCCCAAGAGTGAGGGTAAAAGAGTCTCACTCTTGGCAGGAGAAAAAAATAAACCCTAAAAATCCAGCAAAGCTGCTGGGGGACTCACTAGGTTAGGAAATTCAGCCTAAACAGAGAATTCTCCCTAACAACCAATGCTTCTACACAACCTACTCTAGCAGAGCCCAAGGGGTGCTGAGACTCATACACAAATCAGTACCGTTTATACACTATGCCACGGACAGTGACCCGGACGGGTGGTATGTGTTGGCCCATGGACGACTGGCCGATATGGAGGTACTGCTCATGAATCTATATGGCCCCAATATAGACGATCCTGAATTGGCACCAATATAGACGATCCTGAATATTACTCCCGGCTGGTAACGGATCAGAAGGAAATTGAGAAGGTCTTTTACGACTTCTACTCTCGGTTGTACTCTTCCCCAGAGTAACGCAACTGAAGCGGACATAGATAGATACTTAGTGGGTATACCCACCACGCTCCTCTCCACTGAGACGAAGGAGGCACTGGAAAGCCTGGTTACACAGTCTGAGATAGCAGAGGCCATTAAGAATCTCCCAAGCAGAAAGGCTCCGGGCTCTGATGGCCTCAGTGCTGAATTCTATAAAGAATTTGCAGAAAATGTGGTCCCCCGGCTACATTCTGTGTGGAATGAGGTCCAGGAAACGGGTAAGCTTCCAGAAACAACGTGGGAAGTCTCCGCAACGCTCTACAAAACAGCGAGCGCGCACGAAGACACACAGGTAACAGTGCTTGTGGGCGTCTCTGTGCAGTTACAGCTGCAATTGCTGTGTGTTCCATGTTGATCGTGCGAAGTGGCACTTACTTGTGGAGTAGTTGCTTCAATTGCAGATAAGGATGATGAGAACAGTGGCGAGGCTGATGCCACACTAATGCAGTCAATCGGGCATGAAACGTGAAGCGGCGATGTGTGCAACGCCGTTACACATGTGACAGGCCGCCGATTCTTGTCGACAGATATTGTCTTTGATGGTGACACCAACTTGCGTTGGGCACGGGTTTCGCGCATTGTCACGCTGCAGCTGTAGCTGTAGTGCGGAAGCCCACGAGGACACAAGAGGCAAACCAGGGACCGCACTCCTCCACTCCTCTGATCCTCTGACTCCTCAGACTCTGCGCTGACTCCACACCCGCTCCATGGGGGGAATTAATCTTTGTAGATTAGGTGAGTCAGGCACACCCACAGCAGAAAGTAGACAGGGTAGACAAACTCTCCACTCCAACAGCTCCTCAGAATCTGCCCTGACTCCGCGCCCACTCCGCAGGGGGAATGAGTCTTTGTGGATTGGGTGAGTCAGGCACACAGACAGCAGGAAATAGACAGGGTAGACAGACTCTCCACTCCAACAGCTCCTCAGACTCTGCCCTGACTCCGCGCCCGCTCCGCGGGGGGAATGAGTCTTTGTAGATTAGGTGAGTCAGGCACAACCACAGCAGGAAGTAGACAAGGTAGACAGACTCTCCACTCCAACAGCTCCTCAGACTCTCTCCGAGACTCTCAGAGTTTCTCCGCCCTCCCCCTTTCCTCAACCCTCCCAGAGGACCTTTAAAATAGGATGTTCCCTGACTTTCCTTGGTATGGAAATGGTTGGGTTCCATAACCATTCACCTACTGTAACTGGTCTCAGCCAGTAGTTTTCAATGCTAATCCATTGTTTGCCATTTTTCGGCCATAGATGATCATGCAGCACCCAGAGTTGTGCTGCTAAAATGTTTCCATCTAGGTCTGGGATACCCGTTTCCCAAATGGGATCCTGGTCGTTTACCATCCCATAAGAATCAGAGCAGGGCTAACCTAATTTTCGTAAGGAACTGTCTAGGGATGTCTAGGCATGTCCACTTGGTGCATGGTGATAAGAATAGTATACAGGGTAAAATATTAATCTTCATCACATTTAACCTCCCCATTCACCCTAAGTTAGCTCCTCGCCACCTTTCCAAATCTGTTCACATGGTTTCCCAGTGGTTGGAAAATTGATCTGAAATAAGAATTCCAAGTCTCTCGAAATCCACCCCCGCCCCCAGGTATTTCTGTTTGGAAGTGCAAATCTGGAAGGGGAAATTTATGACCTGTTGTGCCGTACTGTCGGTAGAAGCTGGGATTTGTCTGCATCAACTTTATACCCTGGCAATCTACATACTCATGCAATATTTCAAACAGGGTCTGTAGATTCCCTGGGCTACATGAGAAACAGAAAAATGTAATCTGCAAACAAGCCTAACTTATATGCCTTGTCGCCATTTTGCATACCATGTGTCCCATCACTCTGCCATATGATCCTAGCCAGGGGTTTGATGATCAGTTGCAGAGGATTCGGAGTGTATTTCCCCTACCCATCCCAACCAATGCGAATCAAAACCATTCTTTTTCATTACCCCTCTCAAGAAAGGCCAACCTGCCTGGTTGAAGGCCTTATCAGCATCTAGTGATAATATCACTGGTTCAGTTGGTGCCTCCCTTGCTGCATATATCAGATTCAGCACTTTTCTAAAATGATCTGCCCCGTTTGCCCATAATGAATCCTACCTGGTCTGTATGGATCAATTCTGGAAGTATACCCTGTAGTCTAGTAGCCAGGATCCATTTGTATATTTGCATCTACATTCAGTAGAGCAATGGGTCTGTAGGCAGTGCACAACTGTGGGCCCTTTTTCTTCTTATACATAAGGTAATCAATCCCTGCACGAAAGTGGGAGGTATGTTTTCCCCCTCCAGGATATCGTTAAACATGCTCGCTAGTCTGGGGACCAAGATTGCCTTTCCCAGCTTCATCCATGATATCGCCTTTGTGTGTGACCTTCCCCTCTAGTCTAAACTGTGCCGCCATTAGCCTCGGCATCTCTATCTTGTTTAGATAGTTGGACAGTTCTGTCTCTGGGATATGCTCTCCTGTTCCGTATAATCTCAAGCAATAGTCTGCAAATATGTCTGCAATCTCTTCGGCACTCCTATTAATCCTCCCTGACTCCATCTTCACTCTTCCAACTCTCCTTTCTGCCCTCTGTTTCTGGAGCCTCCTCGTCATCATGGTGTCTGTCCTCTCACCTTTTTTATAATATCTTTGTTTTTAAAATTTGAGTTTTTTGCACATTTCAGCCGATTGTAGCTTCTTCAACTGTTCTCGTAGCCCCTTGATTCGCTCTGTGTACTCTTTCCATCACCACCTGTTGAAATCCCTATTTAGTTTCTGATTCCCCATAATCCTCCCGAAGTTTGGATTTTATCAACTCTCCTTTCCTTTTATTTCGGGCACCTTCTCTGATCAGCAGTCCCAGTACCACCGTCTTGGCTTTGTCCCATACCAACCCTGGGCGCGTGTCCTTGTTTTTGTTTTCTTAAAAATAAAATTCCATCTCAGCCTCTAATTGTGTCCTAAATACCTGGTCCCTCAGAAAAGTCTTATTATACTGCCATCTTCCAGATCCCGGTTCTGCTTCGGGCAGGTCTAGCTCAGCCATTACATGTTATGGTCCGCCCACACTATCAGCACTATTACCCCCTTACTAATTGTCTTCCTTTGGTGCTCCTCAATGAGTATGTAATACAATCTTGATTGACTCGAGCTGGAGGAAAAAAATGTATATGCCCTGAGGTGAGAAGTAGCCCATCTCTAAGAGTCAACCAGACTCCATCTGTGTAATATTGCCTCCATGTCGTTTCTTGTCTCCCCTTACCCTCCTCCCATCCCGGTGGGCCTGAGAGACCCTGTCCATTGCTGAATGTAAAACCATGTGGATACTCATCCAACAATAAGCCTGTCACCATGTTTGAGTCTCTTTCCCTGCTCTGTTCAGGAATTCTAACTGACCCGCATTAGGGGCATGACAACAGGTCAGAGTCACCCACAACTCATTCCATTCCTTTTAGCATCAATAGCCTGCCTTCCAGTGCTCTCTTGATCTTGTGGTTCTCAATCGTAGAGCTCCTGGAGAGCAGTGTTCCAATTCCTGCTTTCTTAGTGTCCTGTGAGGCCCAATAAGATTGTTCAATGCCGCAAACCTAAGATCTCTACCTCCCACCTAATATCCAGATTACTTTGTTGAAACTCCCTACACAAAAAAGAATGCTTGTGCAGCGTATTCAGACCTTTAACATTTAGTGTGGCATTTCTCCACCCTGCTACCTTTTCCCCATGTGGTATTATTCCTCTGCTGGTTCCCCTTCGCAGATAACCACAACTGCAGGCATTTTTGTTCTTGGAGCTATTGGTCAGGATTACGAAGGTCACTGCCAACAGCTTTTTTCTCGTTTTCCTTATCCCCTTAGTTATCACCCTCCCAGATCTGAGTTCCCCTGCCTCTTCCCCCACCCGCTACCTCGCTGTCTCACAAATAATCATCAGCGCTACCAGGCAGTCCCCGGATGTTGGAGCCCCCACACCACTTTCCTTGTGTCCACCCCACTGTGCGGTTCCTCCCCGATGTACTAACATACATTTTGAAGTTGTCGATACACACTTATAGTGACATGATAGAAGGGTCACCATTTCCTTTTTGGGTGAACGCCGCGCTCACTATGGCTTTCCTCCCCTCTTCCCCTAATCACCTGTGATCAGTTCCTGGATTGTCTGGAGTATTTGTTCTGTTAGGGAGATTGAAAAGGACTTCCCTTCAAGTTCGAAAACCAGTGCAAAAGAGTAAGGCCCTCTATATCGGATTCTCTCCTGTTATAACTATTCTGTCATCGGGTGGCATTCCTTCCTTTTTGCTAGGGTCATCATTGATAATCCTGAAAAATGTGTATTTTACCACTGATCAATTTGGTTCCAGATGTTAATATCCCCGCAAAAATATCGCCATACAATAATGGCGCAATATTTTTGCGGCGATATTAACCCAATAAACCTGAGGGGGGCACCCCCATAACCACCATATTATTTTAAAGGGAGCGGTGGAACACTCCCATAACCACTGCTCCCATTTACCCCATAAATGATCCCCACTAATATCGCCTATGGCCGTTTCAGACAACCATCTATATAGTGATATTATTGGGAGGGATAATATTACTTCATATCATCAATTTCACTTCCCTTACCTTCTTCAGTATCTGGTCCTTGTCCCAGAAGCTGTGGCATCTAATCACCACAGTTCTGGGACCCGTACTTGGTTGGCCACCACAGTGTGCCCTTTCCATATGAAATGCAAGGGTCGGTTCCTCTGGAAAAGAGTGCTATCGACTTTGCGTTCTTCTCTCTCTGTGTGCTCCTGGGTTTCTCCTTCTACCTCCGATATAGCAAAGACTCACAAGTTGCACCTATGTTTCCTATTTTCAACATGGTCAATTTTATTCTCCAAAGTTCTTGTAGGGGTATCCAGGTCCTTCAGTTTGTGCTCATATTCTAGAAGGTCTGCGGCTAGCTGATTGTTTTATAAGACTTGGAGTTGCCTGCCATGTTATCTTCTCTGCCTTCATGCTGTGTTCTTCTGGATTGCGTCTAATGCTTTGCAACTTAACTTTCCAGTTGTCTTGTACTAAGAGGTGCCACATGTAATGTGCTCATTTCCTGCACTTCTCTCTTCGCTCTTCAGAGCTCATGCTTGACTGTGGGCCCTGCTGCCACCTGCTGACCCCCTGTGCCTGCTGTGATGCACCAGATTTGTGCGGTTTTCTGCAGAGGGTTATTTTCCCTTTCCACCTGCCCCCGGCTGTTTCTTTCTGAGCCAGATGACCTCTCTCCTCAGCTCTAGAAGCTGGCCAGCTGTTATTCCTCCTCTATGGCTAGCCCCAGCGTGCACTGTGTTGCTCTGAGCCTCCCCTCTCGGGCAGCCTACACCTGCACTCTCAGCACTTTTCCTCCTTGCTAGCCACCTCCTCCGCCGGCTTCAAGGCACCCGGCAGCCTCCAGTCGTCACTGGAGATCTCTGTTCTTTGGGGGACCCTGCTGCACACACTGTTGATGGAGTGCAGCCTGCAGAGCCGCAGCACCTTCTCAGTTCCTGCATTGCCAGCACCACGCCTGAGGTACCTGTGACTAGGTACAATTTCGGCCAGAATTCTGAGGGGGTACGAGATTTCTCCTGGGATGGCTTCCGTCGAGTCTTTAGGGAGGAAAGCATCTCTTCTTTGGGAGGGAGAACAGAGCTCCTTTAGCAGGAAGCATGCTGAAGATCTAATTTAACTATCTGATTCATCCCCCATAAGGATAAATCCCCCATCAAAGTTTCCCATCCGGCCATATCCTATGAAATCAGCTGCCAAAACGATTTATGTTCATAATCTCTGCCAGACCTCTGTTAAGATGAATACCTAAATATTTAATTCCCTTTGGCTGAAAACAAATCTGTTTAGATGAAAGAAGTTGACCTAGAGATTTGATACCTCAAACTAGGTAGGAATCTACATTTATGCACCCCGTAGCCTGTATGCATTCGGCGCAATATTAAAAAAACTAAAAAAACAAAGGCTATGTTGTAAATATCAGCTAACTTTCCCTATATCTATGAGGGGTTGTCCTGCCTCAACTAAAAGTGTTAATGGGTCTGTCAGGATGTTGTTGCAACTAAAAAGAGTCCACCGTCCTGTGTGAAACGTCCATATCGCTGTCCTTACACTTCTAACTAAACTAAAGTTGTACCAATGTTCTTGGTCCTGGAGAATGACTGCCTCCTTCTGGTGTAAGGAAGGCAAGGTATCAAGAATAGACAGACACAAGTGATCACAGCTCATGGGTGTTTATTACACTGTATATGCAGGTTGGAAAAACGCCTAATCTAAACCGAAATCTTAAATTAGAGCAAGCTACGACCATCAAATAATAATAAGGCAGTCCTAGTGGCGTCTTGTCAAATAAAAGGGCCTATACTAAGAAAAACCTATTGCCAATCCTTCTACAAAAAGTCTCTTGCCTTCGAGGACCTGATGTGTTCCCAAAATAATAAACAGAAGTTACTTTCTGCTTGCACTTTGGGTGATGCCTTTTCACCCCTGGATCCTCCTCTTCTGGGCTCAGACCCCCTTCTCGAATGTTAGCTGGATTCACTACGGCTTTCAACACAATCTCCTCTGTGGCATTCACAAATCTTAATGTCTTTTTAAATAGTTCACTGCGGACATCGCTCTACCGGGTTCACTCTGTCAACACACTATTTATTGGAACTTTAGGATTCGCCCCCTTCTCATCGGCATTCCTCCATCGGGTTCACTCTTGCCAACTTTGCCAATCACAAAATTCCTTGAATAGTTCTTACGATGCAGGATTAATTTCCCTTATCTTCACAATCATCTGCCGGTCAAAGACCTTCAACTGTACTGAGGATTTTACTAGACCACTTTGACCCCTGTCTCGCAGCCTTTCCCAAGGGCTTCTGGTAACGGTAGTTTCAACAATAGGGTAATCGCCCAGTTTTACGAGTGAGCACCCGCTGGTTTTCCCCTCTCACATTAACAGTTCTTTGTGCTTTCTTCAATTAGCCGATTGCTACCTTTGTTCAACACAGTTCGGTTTCTTATCAGCTCTCTCCTTGACTCGCCAGCTGTGATGAACGGCTTGGCTTTTCTTGTCTTTTGAAGCCAAGGCCGGTACCACAGTGGCACGCGTCTCTCCCCAGCTTGGTTATCAGCGAAGGAGGGCCCTGTATACGGTTGACATCTGCTGCAACACACGCTGGCTATTGTTCGCAGTCTTACTATTCCTTCTGCAGAGGTTTCACAGGCCTGGGTTGGAAAGGGTGCGGTTGCTTCTCTCCTTGTCTCCCTCTCGATTCACGCCGTCTTTCTCCTCCTCTTGAACTGCCGTGCTGAGTTAGCTCTCTTGTCGTGCGGTCTACCTTTCTCGTCTTGTGCTCTCGTGCTCCTCCTTTTATCCCTGTGGGGAAATGAAAGGGCCATCAGGTGTGTGTGATTCTGGTCATTTGCCTGACTCTGTCTGACCCTAGATTTGGGACATGTCAGGTAAATGACTCTGGTTTTTGTCTGTCGTCTTTCGTGGTGTGCGAAAGTGTTCATGTCTGGAAAGGGGAGGGGGAAGAGTGTTTGAGTATCCTACATGGTAGGATGGGGAAAAAGGTGTTATAGGAAGGGGGATACCGCACCTCACCCATTGGTGTCCCACTTCCACACCCCGAGTACCCCCCATCCAGGTGATACTCCCTCACTGTTCCCTTAGGAACTAGATCCAATAGCGATGGCCATGTCCTGGCCACCTGGATGACAGATCCCTGGGCACTAGTCAGGGAGACACCGTCAGGTTTCTCATATACCCTTCCTCCATGCGATGTAGCCACATTTGTTTCACTGGGGACCCAGGAAAGAAAATCTACATTTCCCTGGTCTTTTCATTTTCAGTGTTCCACCATGAAACAATAGGGTTGTAGGTCTAGAAACCATTGCATTATCTGAGGGTCGGAGTCTTTGCGTTGGCTTATCCAAACTAGGGGTGAGTGATCTGTGACAAGTGTGAACTTTCATCCTAATATGTAGCATCTAAAATGGATTATGGCCCACTTGATGGCCAGGGCTTCTAGTTCCAACACGGGAGTATTTTTTTTTCACGTAGGAGTAGGAATAGTTTGCAGCTTGTGAATAAAATGGGGTGTTCCAATCCATCGCAAACCTGGGAGAGGACTGCTCCTAACCCTCTAAAGGAGGCATCCATTTGTAAGATGAATTCTTTAGAGAAGTCGACTACATTTAGGATCGGGTTCTGGCACAGAGTCTATTTCAAGGTGTTGTAGCATATTGCATCCTCGTAATTCCAATGAAGTTTCTGGGGTTCGGCATTCTCATCTCATGTTTATCTGTTAGCCAGGTTGTTTTATCTGAAAAGTTGGGGATAAACATAAAGTAATATCCCATTACACAGAGAAAAGCTCTAAGACCTCTCTTGGTCTTGGGGGTTGGTGTATCTAAGACAGATTTTACCTTCTCATTTGGGGTTGTACATTCCCATACCCTAAAAAGAAGTCTATGTATTTTACAGCTGACTGGGCCAATCTGTACTTAGCTGGATTTGCAGTTAGTCCAGCATTTCTGAGGACTTTCATGATGGTATAAAGATGGAAGAGATGGTCCTCTGAGGTTTTACTATAAATGATGACATCATCAATTTAAGCTCCACAGAGTAGGGTTGTAAAGCTTGATCCACGAGGCATTGGAAAGTGGCTGGTGCACTGTGTAAGCCACATTTAAATAATCCTAGAGGCATTGAAAACATGTCTTTTTCCTTACCTGGCCCATATACGGGGACTTGCCAGTACCCTTTGGTTAAATCTAGGGTAGAAAGGTGGCTGCTCAGAGTTCATCAATTAGGTCATCGATGCGAGGCATGGATGCATCGAAGTCCGAGATGGCATAAACTTGACGGAAGTCTATGCAGAATCTTCAGGAACGGTCCGGTTTAGTGACCAACACGATATGAGGGGACCATGGGCTTGAAGATGGTTCAATAATATTGGCTTTCAACATTTTGCTGACTTCCTTGATCACTATCTGTTTGCGGGCCTCTGGGAGTTGAAATGGGTTTACATGAACCACTTTACCTTTAGGTGTTCTAATATAGTGGTATGTGCCTTTTACGCTTCCTGTTTCTTCTGAGAATACATCAGGAAATTAGACCACTATGTCTTTTAAATCCTCTAGTTGTTGGATAGATAGCTTGGGAGGGATTAACTCAGTTATCTATCTCTTCGGGAACCAGACAGGCTAGTACTTTGGCATGGGTGGCTTACGGGTTCTCGTTCCACTCTTTCAAGAGATTTGCGTGATGCAAATGGACCTTCTGTTTTCTGTCCGGTTGGGCTACTTTATAAGTGCAGGTTCCCATTCCTCCTACTATCTCATAAGGCCTGTGCCATTTGGAGACAAGTTTGTTTTCTGAGGTGGGTAAGAGGACCAGTAGTTTTGTCCTATAGAGAATGATCTTAAATTCACCTTTTTATCATAAGAAGATTTTTGTTGGCTCTGGGCCTTTTCCATATGCAAACAAACTAAGTCTCAATCCAATTTTGGGGGGCACTGTTGCGCACACAGCTTGATGCAGCTTCCTGTGTGAGCTACTTGGGTAGGGGAGGCCTGAATAGTATAAACTTACTGAAAATAGCCCGATTCACACCAAAAATTTCAGAAAAGGTATTGAAAACATTCAGCAACATACAGGTGAAATATCTGCTGGATCGGTCCGTCGGGAGCCGAGATACACCGTCTGAAGGCAACATCCCATGAGACGCACAAGTTCAGCCTGGCGCAGCACGAAGACTCCAGGCAGGCAATATCCGAGGGCTCCAGGTACGCAATCATCTCCAGCCGCCCCAGCACTCAAGACACCGTTGGGTGTGGAGGCACGGAAGACAAAGGCCAATCTGCCGATGGAATAGCTCCCACACCCGGTGTGGCGACCCGCTGGCGCTCCTGTTCTCTGCCGTTGAGCGCTAGCTGAAAGTAACACCAGATATCCTCTTCAGTAGAAGTAGCGCGAGCCGGACCGTGAAGAGGGAACCGACTACCCGAAAGATACACTGCAGCAGACTGGCCATGTACCAGCTGCCACGCCCAGCAGAGAATCTGAGACGCATGAGAGGACAACGGTAAGACAATGCCGGGGGAAACACTTGCCGCACAGTGAAGAGGTTGGTGATAAGGTGGCCCGACCTTGACGACCCCCCCCACATCAGCCATAATACGCGTACGAAGCGCAGGGGAACAGCATGACCCACGAGGTCCCTGGGGCACAATAAACACCACGTATGAACTCACAACTCTGCGCTTGGGGTTCCGTGACGGAGTTAGGGGTCTCAGCATCGGCAGCTTAGCATAGGGCACGCAGACACACTGGAAGTTCGCGTGCCCAGTGGCGAGTTTACAGGCTTCAGTGTTTGGAAGCGGGGCATGAACAATTGTACAGAACTGGGTAGACTTGTCCCTATTACCAATCCACAACCACGAAAACACTACTTTGCTTGATCAGTCCGGGAGTAACATAAGGTGCAGCCTTGTACAAATAAATACTGCTGACCAGACACAGCGCAGTGATCTGCCAGGACAACAGATAAATAGAACGTCCAAGGGAAGACCCTTCACTGTTGTCCAGAGGAAGCGGGTCAGTTGTGACACAAGATAGGCACAGACCAAACCACAGATCATATGACTGCAACCCACCCCTATGGCATGTCCATATGAATCTGGGCACAGGCGCCTGGAAGTGACGAGCACAGCCCCAGCACCCGGAAAGAAAATTGATTTTCTGACAAGGATCAGGGGAATACCTGTACAGCGCCAGCAATAACGCTCAGCCAGTTAATGATGGAAAGTTAAGGTCCTGAAGTGAGGCCCGTGACCACAAAGGGACAAGGCACAAACAACATAGGAACGGACACAATCACACTCTGATCAGCGGATGCAGGCTTAACTAGCTGAAGTGATATCACCCGATATGAAGGCTGTACTCGTGAATAACAGTCACAACTGGTCAACCTTATGTAAGAGTGAACTATCAAAGCAATACTTTAAAGCGAGCAACGCCTAGTTAAACGCTACCAAAGGCGGCACCGCTGGAAGGGATTGTAGCGTGGCAGAGTACAATGCCCAAGGGGGCAGGCCCCAAGAATGGAAAAAGCGCAATTGATAAGTATACGACGGTAGTTAGCAAGATTACCGCGATGAACAACGATGAACAACGCAGATACTGAGAAATCCTTGCAATCTATGCCACCAGCCACTATGGACCCTCAGGCAGTGTTTCGCTGCCCTGAATGACGGACTGGATGGTATCAACGCTAACGTATCATCCATTAGAAACCAACTTGACAAAGCCACTAGCCGGATCACAGAGACGGAAACACGTTTCATCGCGGCGGAGGACACGCTGGAGGCGCTATGCAATACAGTGACGGAGATGGCCAAAGACTTATGCACTGTAAAACTTAAATGTGAAGATTTGGAGGATAGGTCACGACGTAATAATCTACGCATAGTGGGGGTTCCGGAGGATGCACTCAAGGGTCCCATGGAACTGTCAGTGGAGGAAATGCCTAGAGAACTACTCAGTGATCCGGGCTGGTCACCTATGTTTGTGGTCGATTGGGCTCACAGATCGCTGGCACCATGCCCCAAACCAGGTGCATATCCCAGACCCATCATTGCGAGACTGATGAATTATGGAGACAGAGACCTGGCACTAATCACCGCAAGGGAAAAACAGGAGTTAAAAATAGGGTTGAATGTGATTTTGATTTTTCCAGTCTTTACGCTGGCAGTCCAGCAGGAGAGGCAATCCTTCACGGGGGTCAAAAAGATGCTGCGCGATTGCAAAGTACCATACACGATGTTGTACCCAGCTAGACTCTGTTTGCAACATAACAAAAAGACATATTTTTTCACCTTCCCAGAAGAAGCAGCTACCTTTGTGGAGGCGAACATCCCAACAATACCCAAACATATAAACGGCTCCAAGGACAACAGTAGGAGTGTACGCCGGCACAGAACTATGATTCAAAGCAAAGAAACAGACGACAACCTTGGAAGATCGATGTGAGGCTGCATCATCAGCATTGATAAATAACCGTTCAGAAGTATAATATAATGCCTCAAGTTTATAATGTGTTTTAGAAACAGAAAAAGTAAGGTAGCAATGTGGGCAGACAGTGAATAGCTTCTGGGCTTCTGCTGCCACTGTAGCGCACCCCCCCCCAATGCGGGTGCATGGGCTAGTTGGACGAGTTGGGGAGGAAGTTGTGGAGGATTTGGGGAACGACATAGTTGAAGTTTGGGGAACCATGCAGGTGGGGGAAGGGGGAAGGGATGTTGGTTTTGGGGAAAAAGTAAAAAACTCACAGATATGTTTCAACTGTACAAGTAAGAACATTAAGGGATATTGGTACAACAGTGATATGACCGAGAATACTTCTGAGAATGGCTGAGAGTAATCCTACAGTGTTCACACTACTGAGCTGGACTGTGAGAGGTCTTGGGATGCCGGTGAAAGGAGGAAAGTTAAGGCATACATTAATAGGCAGGGTGCCCAAATTGTGAATCTTCAAGAGACTCACCTGATGGGACATCACGCTGAGCGGTTAGCGCCCAACTGGGGGGAACCAATGTTAGGCAGAAACCTGTGCAGTTCCCTTTGGGAACACTGCAAAAGATTTAGGACTACAGGTGTTAGCAGTAAACCCACTTGGTAGCAGTCTGTACCACCCAGATTTACCTGGTAGCTGTGGCTGAGCAGTCAGACTTCCCTCAAGAAGAGTTAGGCAGTATGCAAAGTATACACAATAGGCACTCAGACACAATAATACAAGCAAACACTGACCAGAGCTTTGGTATGAAAGTATATAATTATTTATTTAAAAAGACACTGTTTTAAACACTCCAGCACCCTGATGGTAAAACACTCTAAACACAATTACTATTATAATATATACAACCCTTATTCCTTATTAGATAAGTCTTAGTTAACACCACTTATTTTCATACAGAGGTGAGCGCTTAACTATAGATGGCACTCCAATAAGTTCATGAAGAAGGGAGGGAAAAAGACAGAATATGGAGAGATACACCACTCTAAGATTTAGGAATACTATAAGCAAGGCAGAAGAGAAAAAGTCACTTGTGAGCCAAAGTCAATAGGCTGGGCCCACACTTGGAGAGAGCAGAGCACAAATGCCCCCATGATCACACAGTTACACTAGGCTTAGAAAGTCTTGCAGAGAGTTCGAAAAGGGTTTAGAGAGGCTCAGAAAAGTTTAGCCAGGGTGTCCCAGGCTAACACAGGTTCGAAGGCTGGGGGCTAAATCTACCCCGTACAGTCGGTGGCAAGGGAAGCCGGATGGGACACAATACCTTAAGTGGGAAGGATCCTCCAGCGGTGGCAGTTGTTCCTGGCAGCGGGTGCAAGTCCCGTCGTCGTCCAGGGGAAGAGAAGATCTCGACTTGGAGGAAAGATGAAGGTCGTTGCACTGCCAGGGAAGAAACCAGCCGCAGAGTTTTCCGGTTAAAGGTATTACCCTTTAATTCGCGGTCGTGGTAAAACGTGGTATCCCGGCTGCCCGGGTGCTTGGCACAGGCAAGGCGGCCACGAGATACGTCGGGAAGGCGAAAAGACGGTGAAACTGGTTATCCCCACCAGTCAAAGGAAGAAGACTCTCCGGCGGGAGATCTCCTCTGTTGTTGGGAAAAGTGGTGAGACGGTCCAGCAGGGCTCCACCGGTGGTGTTGTCGTGGCAGGTCGGCTCAGCTTCTCCCTCATCGGATTCTTAGGTCCTGTGGCGACTTCTGAAGTTCCAGTCCCCAAAGCCTTGCTTTTATGCAGAAAACCCCCATTCACTCAGCCTAGCTGTCACTCAAACATGCTAAGTGGTTAGCCGGCCGGCTCACCACTTGGGCCAATCAGGATGGAGTGCGACTTGAGTTGCCTAAGCAACTCAGTCCAGGGTGCCTAAATCCCCCTCCTCCCCTCCTAAGTACCCCAGACAGAGTGGCACCACTTTGGAGGGCTTCTGTGGAGAAGCCTGCCAAAAAGTGGAACAAAGGGCTCGACTTGGGTTGGAGTCACAGAAGAGAACACAAACACCATTTTAGAACCGAGTTTTGGCAAAAAATACCAACCGGAGAATTAATATTAATTAAATAAACCGGCGGTATGTTCGAGGCTATCGTAATTAAATAAATAAAGATAGTAGCCTCGAACAATGGGAAAATCCCATAGAGAAATATTTGCGGTTGAATATAAAAAGTAGTATGCACTGCCACCAGCCAAAACTCGATCAGGGGGGACGGAGACGTGCCCCCTCGACTAACAGACCCCGGGGCAATCGAATTGCCCCAGCCAGTACGTCCACAATATGATGGTTTGTACTGGTTCTGTTCAGAATTCAAGACTAGTAAAGTCAATGGTGACTTTACATGCCCTGGGAGACAGTAGTCAGTCCCAGGGTATGGAGTCTATACTGGGGGGTCACTATGACACCCCTGTGTTACTGCACTGAGGGTGCTGTGTAACACACATCACAAAAACACATGAAGCCCTATGGAGTAAAAGACCCCATAGCCCATTAAACACATCTAGAGTCAAAGAAACATACTCAAATCATGCCCAAGAGTGAGGGTAAAAGAGTCTCACTCTTGGCAGGAGAAAAAAATAAACCCTAAAAATCCAGCAAAGCTGCTGGGGGACTCACTAGGTTAGGAAATTCAGCCTAAACAGAGAATTCTCCCTAACAACCAATGCTTCTACACAACCTACTCTAGCAGAGCCCAAGGGGTGCTGAGACTCATACACAAATCAGTACCGTTTATACACTATGCCACGGACAGTGACCCGGACGGGCGGTATGTGTTGGCCCATGGACGACTGGCCGATATGGAGGTACTGCTCATGAATCTATATGGCCCCAATATAGACGATCCTGAATTGGCACCAATATAGACGATCCTGAATATTACTCCCGGCTGGTAACGGATCAGAAGGAAATTGAGAAGGTCTTTTACGACTTCTACTCTCGGTTGTACTCTTCCCCAGAGTAACGCAACTGAAGCGGACATAGATAGATACTTAGTGGGTATACCCACCACGCTCCTCTCCACTGAGACGAAGGAGGCACTGGAAAGCCTGGTTACACAGTCTGAGATAGCAGAGGCCATTAAGAATCTCCCAAGCAGAAAGGCTCCGGGCTCTGATGGCCTCAGTGCTGAATTCTATAAAGAATTTGCAGAAAATGTGGTCCCCCGGCTACATTCTGTGTGGAATGAGGTCCAGGAAACGGGTAAGCTTCCAGAAACAACGTGGGAAGCATTTATAACACTGTTACTAAGACATGGAAAGAAGCCTGAAGAATGCGGTTCTTACAGACCGCTCTTGCTGATAAACACAGACGTGAAAATATTCACAAAAATCCTCGCAACACGTCTGACACCACTGATGCCGCATATGGTACACGGGGACCAGGCTGGCTTCGTTATGGGCAGATCTACGGCAACAAACATTTGCCGCTGTCATGATATACTCGCCCCAATCCCGAAGAATATGCAAGGGGTAGAGCTAGCACTAGATGTGCGAAAAGCCTTCAACACCATTTATTGCCCCTTCCTGTTTCGGACCCTCAATAACTATGAGTTTGGGCCAAACTTTATAAGCTAGGTTAGAATACTATACACACAACCATACGCAAGAGTATGTGTCAACGGAACGCTATCAGCGATACTTAAATTAGACGTAGGAACCCGACAATGGTGCCCCCTATCACCACTCCTGTTTGCGCTGGTCATAGAACCACAGGCAGACCTATTAAGGGCTAATTACAGTAAGTTTGAGATCCCTCTACCGCACAAACTGGAAATTGTCACCCTATAGGCGGATGACATCATGTTGTATTTAAGAGACCCAGAATGTAATCTGGGGAAGGTCTTAAGCGCAGTTAAGAAATTTTGGGAGTACTCCAGACTGAAACTAAATTCAACTAAATCGGAGATGTTCCCGCTAACAGATACCACCACAAAACCCACAGCATATTGGGCGGAAGTTTGTGCCATGCTAGATGATATGTCTGATCAACCAATTGAATGGAGTCCTACTGTGTATGCCTGCTGGGTACGATTAGTAAAATGAACCCCACCTTGCACAAGCTACTTAACCTGGGTTTACTATTAGCTAAGCAGGTGATCGTGAGGAAGTGTATATTGACCTACTGCCCATACAGAGTCGCCCTAGAGACATTTGGGGCAGGTATAGACAATACCTCTCTGATAAAAGTATAGAAGAAGAGAACTCAGAGACAATATAGCTTTGTACATAGAGAGTACCTCAAAATAAGTGATGTGGATTGAAGACCAGTTTGACGATGTAATTTGTGTTGAAGTGATGTATCTGTGCAAGTTAAAATAAAGTTTAAAAAAAAGAAAAAGTCTCAAACCACTTTCATATGTTCTCACATTCTGTTGGCGGTTTACGAGATGGGAATGTGGGCCTCCTCTTTCTTCCCATGTTTCCCGGAGCATGTCCAGGACATATCTGCTCTCTCTACCGTAGAGCAGCTCGAAAGGAGAGAAACCTGTGGAAGCCTGGGGGGTTTTCCTCACTGCAAATAGTGCCCATGGTATCATTCGGTTCCAGTCTTTTAACGTCCTTTTCTACCAGTTTTCTGAAAATTAGCTTCAACGTTTTACTGAATCTTTCCACCAAGCCATCGGTTTGGGGATGGATGGTACATGGAAGTTCACAAGGTGGTAATATGGAGTAGCTCTTTGACTTCTGCCATAAGCTTACTCATAAAATTCAAACCCTGGTCTGTAAAGATTTCCTTGGGAAAGCCGACCCCCTGTAGAAGTACGGTAGAAGATGTTTAAGGATCTGCTGTGTGGTATTATTTCGCATTGGGAATGCCTCGGGATATCGGGTCGCATTATCTACAATTACAAGGACATATTATTGCCTAACCTGGATGTTTCTAGAGGTCCGATTATGTCCATACCGATTCTTGAAAAGGGGACTTTTATGATCAGCAACGGATTCAGAGGGGCAGGGAATGGGATATGTGTGCTGGTCTTTTGCCATATTTCGCTCGTTTGGATATAGGTTTTTATATTGGTGTGGATAACTGGCCAATAAAACTTCACACTAATATGCGCCTGGGTTTTAGATTATCCTAAATGCCCCCCATTGAGTCCGGAATGTGCAATCTCCAGTACAACCTTTTGGTGACTCTTGGGTATTACCAAAATGTGTTCTTATTAAACCTTCCGTAGATGTCTCTTTTTTATAAAGCAATCCTTGTTTTAAGAAGAAAAAAGGACTTCCCTTCTCTCATCCCCCTCCTTTCGGAATTGCTTGTAGAAAAGCTTCAGCGAGAGCTGGATCATTTCGCTGAGCGAAGGCTAGGTTGGGATAGATTTTTTTTTTGCTCTTCTCCCTTCCCTTCTTCGATGCTCAGAGATTTATCAGATTCCCCAAAGCCTAAATGACCTCTTTCTGTTTTATCTGGTTTACTTTATTTAAACTGAGGAAATAGAGCTCTTTCCAAAATTCCCTGGGCAATTTGTCTCTTCAACTTTCTCAAAAGGGATCTGAACATGAATTCGGTAGGGGAACGTTCACATCTCCCCAGAAGTCGGCATCAATAATGCCTGCTAAAACGTCTATCCCAAACTTCCACGCAAGGCCAGATTTTTGGGCCAATTGTATGTAACGCCCTGGAGGGCGTATCAGGACCAAGTCTGTAGCAATCATTCCTCTTTTCCCACAAGGGATAATAGCTTTCCTACTCCTGCAGACATAAACCCTATTAATTCCTTGGTGGCAGTGGAAGGGTTAGAGATTCTGTGACTAGGTTTTTTAAATTGTATGGTTCCCCATTTGGTTTCAGTTGGGTCACATCCTACTCCTGACACCATATGTAAGGAAGGCATGGTGTTAGGGAGAATTCTCTTATACGGCTAATTTCCAAAACCTAGTGAGTCCCCCAGCAGCTTTGCTAGATTTTTGGGGTTTGTTTCTTTTCTCCTGCTAAGAGTGAGACTCTTTTACTCCCACTCTTAGACATGATTTGAGGTATGTCTCTGACTGTTTGTGTGATTTTGGGCTATGGGGTCTTTTACTCCATAGGGTATCATCTGTTTTTTGTGTATATGTTACACAGCACCCTCAGTGCAGTAACACAGGGGTGTCATAGTGACCCGCAAACATAGACTCCATATCCTGGGACTGACTACTGTCTCCCAGGGCATGTAAAGTCACCATTGACTTTACTAGTCTTAAATTGTGCACAGAACCAGTACGAACCATCATATTGTGGAAGTACTGGAAGGGGTTAATTATATTGCCCCTGGGTCTGTTTTCAAGGGGGCACTGTCCAGTCCCCCCTTGTCGAGTTTCTGGCTGGTGGCAGTGGTAACCACGCAAAATATTCCACCGGAATATTCTCTATGGGATTTTCCCATTGATTTTAAACGCACCACTTTTTGGTGCAATGTTAAAGATACCACCGGTTTATTTATTTAATATTAAATCAACGGTTGGGTCTTTTTGCCAGAACTCTTTTCTAAAATGGCGTTCGTGTCCGTCTCTGTAACTCTGACCAAGGTCGAGCCCTTTGTTCCACTTTTTGGCGGGCTTCTCCACAGAAGCCCTCCAAATGGTGTCACTCCGTCTGGGTTCCACAGGATGTGTGGGGAGGGGAATTGGCACCCTGGACTGTGCAACTCAAGTCGAACTCTGTTCTGATTGGGCCAGTGGTGAGCCACCCGGCTCACCACTTAGCATGTTTGAGTGACAGCTAGGCTGTTGAATGGGGGTTTTTCTGCAAACAAGCAGGGCCTTTGGGACTGGAACTTCAGAAGTCGCCACAGGACCTAAGAATCTGAAGAGGGAAGAAGCTGAGCCATCTGCAACGACGACACCACCGGTGGAGCCCTGCTGCAAAATGAACTCACCACTTTCCCAACGACAAGAGAAGATCTTCTGCTGGACGAATCTTCTTCCTCTGAGCTGGTGGGACCAACAAGTTCGCCCTTTTCGCCTTCCAAAGACGTCTCTTGGTCGAATCACCCGTGCCAAGCACCCCGGCGGCCGGATAGCCAAGCTTCACCACTTTGACCGCGGATAAAAGGAACGCACCTTTTATCGACGAACTCCGCAGCTGGTTTCATCCCTGTGCAGTGCAACGACTCCACCTTTCCTCCTCGACGAGATCCTCTCTACCCCTGGTCAAAACAATGAACTGCCTCCTCTCTGTTTAAGGTACTGTGTCCTGCCTGGCCTCCCTTTCTTCGGTTTGCCCAAGGTGACGCTTAAATCCTTGGCTTTCCAACTGGGTTGGCCCCAGACCTTCTAACTATACCTTCTTGAATCGTCCCAACCTCTTTTGAACATTCTGCAAAGACTTTTAGTGCATTTTAAACTGTGTGATCCTGGGCACATTTCGCTTTGCTCCATTTAAAGTGGGCCTGGCCTACTAACTTTGGCTCTACAGTGTATACTGCCTTTCTTCTCTTGCTGAGAACTCCTAAAAGTGTTGGGTCCTGTTTTATTTCTATGCTCTGTCTTTTTCTCTCCCTTTAAGCTAACTATTGGAGTTCCATCTAGGTTACGCGCTCACATCTGTTTTGAGAATTTGTGGTGTTTTAACTCTGACTTGTCTGATAGTTATTAAGGGAGGTGTGTTTACATTACCTGACTGCGTTTTAACTTGCTTTTGATTTGGAGTGCTAGTATATTGCCTAAAGTGTGTTTTAAATAATTATATACTTTTTATACAAAGCTCTGGTCAGTGTTTGTTTGCTCTACTGTGTTTTTAGCCCTATTGTGTATACTTTGAATACTGCCTAACTCTTCTTGAGGGAAGTCTGACTGCTCAGCCACAGCTACCAGGTAAATCTGGGTGGTGCAGACTGCTAACAATTGGGTTTACTGCTTACTCCTGTAGTCTTAATCTTTTTGCAGTGTTCCCCAAGGGAACTGCACAGGATTCTGCCTAACACATGGTATCAAGAATAGACAGACACAAGTGATCACAGTTCAAGGGTGTTTATTAAACTGTATATGCAGCTTGGAAAAACGCCTAATCTAAACCTAAATCTAAGATGGGAGCAAGCTAAGACCCTCAAATAATAATAAGGCAGTCCTAGTGGCGTGTCAAATAAAAGGGCCTGTAATAAGAAAAACCTATTGCCAATCCTTACGCTAAACTACAAACAGAGTGTGGGATAGGATTCACAGGAAAGAAAGCAGTGTTCACAAATAATAAGTCGGGATGCAGTAGTCTGGGCTCCCTTTCCCACGTTTTGAGCACGGACAAGGCGGGACTCCAGAGCACAGCACACGCTCGAGCTTTCCCAGCACAAGACTGCAGTTCCGCTCTCAGGTATCGGGATCTTCGGTGGTTAAGTCTCTTTTCTACAAAAAGCCTCTTGCCTTCAAAGACCTGATGTGTGCCCAAAATAATAAACAAAAGTCCCTTTCTGCTTGCGCGCTGGGCGATGCCTTTTCATCCCTGGATCCCGCTCTTCCGGGTTCAGACCCCTATCCAATGTTAGCCGGGTTCACTATGGCTTTCGACACAATCTCCTCGGTGACATTCACAAATCTTAATGTCTTTTTAAACAGTTCACTGTGGACATCCCTCTGCCGGGTTCACTCGTGTCAACTTTGCCAATCACACAATTCCTTGAACAGTTCTTACAATGCAGGATTCATTTCCCTTAGCTTCACAGTCATCTGCCGGTCAAAGACATTCGACTGTACCGAGGATTTTACTAGACCCTTTTGTAACCACTTTGACTTCTTTCTCGCATCTTTCCCGAGGCGTTCTGATAACGGTAGTTTCAACAATAGGGTAATCGCCCAGTTTCCCCAAGTGAGCACCCGCTGGTTTTCCCCTATCACATTAACAGTTCTTTGTACTTTCTTCAGTTAGCCGCTTGCTACTTTTGTTCAGCACAGTTCGGTTTCTTATCGGCTCTCCCCTCGACGCACCAGCTGTGATGAACCGCTTGGCTTTTCTTGTCTTTTGAAGCCAAGGCCATTACCACGGTGGCAAGCGTCTCTCGCAGGCGTGGTTATCAGCAGAGGAGGGCCCTGTGTACCATTGACATCTGCTGCAACACACGCTGGCTGTTGTTCGCGGTCTTGTGATTCCTTCTGTGGAGGTTTCACAGGTCGGGGTCAGAAAGGGCAAGGTTGCTTGTCTCCTTGTCACCCTTTCGATTCAAGCTGTCTTTCTCCTCCTCTTGAACAGTCGTGCTGAGTTAGCTCTCTCATATTGCAGTCTGCCTTGCTCGTTTTGTGCTCTCGTTCTCCACCTTTTATCCCTGTGAGGAAGTCAAAGGGCTGTTAGGTGTGTGTGATTCTGGCCAATTGCCTTACTCTGCCTGACCCTTGTGTTGGCACATGTCAGGTAAACGGCTCTGGTATTTGTCCGTCGTCTTTCGTGGTGTACAAAAGTGTTTGTGTCAAGAAAGGGTTTGGGGGTAGAGTGTTTGAGTATCCTATGTGGTAGGATGGGGAAAAGTTGTTATAAGAAGGGGGATACCGCGTCTCACCTGTCAGTGTCCCACTTCCCGAGGACCCCCCATCCAGGTGATCCTCCTTCAGGAACTGGATCGAATAGCGATGGCCATGTCCTGGCCACCTGGATGACAGAGCCATGGGGACTAGTCAGGGAGACACCTTCAGGTTTCTCACACTGGACAGCGCAGTTCTGTACACAAGTCTCTTACCAGTGGGAAATACTTGCTTCCGCAGCTACAATACTTCTGCATGCCAGAGGAATGACTCCCTTCCCCTGACCTTACTTGACTTCGTTTTCACACCCTCTTGGCTTTACTTTCATAGTTCAGAACACCAGAGGGGAATCACTCCCTTCCCCTGGCCTTTCTTGGCTTTAGTTTCACAGTTCACAGTGTCAGGAGAAATGTCTTCCTTCCCCTGTTCTTTCTTAGGCTTTTTTTTAATCAAAGTTCACAATGCCAGGGTTAATGTCTCCCTTACTCTGGCCTCTCTCTGGCTCTTTATCACAGTTCACAATACCAGTAGGAATGTCTTCCTTCCCCCTGGATCTCTCATATATGTACTTGTTAGTTTGGGTCGCTGACCCGGACAGACCTGGTCCACTCGCCTGCCATGTACTGCCACAAAGAAGATGGCTAAAGTCGCAGGTTTCCAACCCGGTTTTCTTCTCTGTACTATTTTCCTGATATACTGGGTTTGCTCTCATGCCATCTACTATCATATGATCAATTGCTTAAGGTATTCTCCTTGAATATATCTGGGTGCCAGACCCTGGGCTTGAAGTTTCTCGTGGCCCTTTTCTCAATCCCGACAGCCCATGTAGCGTCTTGTTCTTCTCTGTTGGTCACGTGCTTCACTGATTTCTTGTTTGGCTTCTCACGTTCCTGTGCTGCTTCCGTGGCATCGGTAGCGGCACCGCGTCTGGGCGGGATGCGCATCTTGCCACAATCGCACAGTCTGATTACCGCTCTCACCTAGACTTCCGCTCTTTGAGTTCCTTGGTGTGCCCCGCCATGGCAGACTGGATAGGGACGCCTCCACTCCTATGCGTGCGTCCCGTTCATCTGCAACCTCTCTCCTCCACGCTGGACGTCCTCCAGACTCGCAGATCCTCCTGGGAGGGTCTGACAACTTGGTAAGTGCTTCTTTACTTTTTATATTGAATGTACAACCACAACTGGCACACTCATTCAAGTTCTCCTGAGGATTATTTGCCGCTCCGCTCTTCCTCCTCCTCGTCCCAGTACTTACTAAGGAATTACCTGGCAAGTCATGCCTACTCGTCCTCGTTTCAGTAGGTGTGTAGCTCTCAGTCTAATAAACAAACATGAGAGGTACTTAGAATGGAAGCGGGATATACAGACTATGAGGATGTATGTGAGGTGGTTATGTGGTCGGAATACTGTGTTCTCCCAAGATGTCCTCATTGATCACCAGAGGGGGAGTCTCTCCCCGCTAAGTACCACCCCCAAGGGGACTATCAGGTAGCAGCCTCACCTCCCCAGCCTCATGGGAAGGGGCTTCCCCTCAGGGACAAGTGACGATATCTCGGGATTCATGATGTATCATAACAATAGGCCAGTTTATTTTGTATCTGGTAAAAAAATAAAAAATCTTGTATTATTTTAATCAATGTCCATAAGAATTTCTCAGGATTGATGGGCATCAATATGCTGTTGGCACATAGCATCATTTTAGTAGTTCGAATTGAGGTTTTAGTACCAGTTATCTCTGTATATATGGTTACAAGTAAAACCGAAAACCCCAGAAATTCGCCAGTTATGGTAAGCTAAGCAACCATAACTTGCGCCACCACCATGCACTGCTAAGATTAACACCCAGGACATTAACAATGACATCACAAATGTCATTGATGACATCACTGATGACTACAAATATCTGGGCCACTTGTTTTGTTCAATGACATATCTAAGCGAGGCGGTTTTGCTCACTGACAATCAGAATATGAAAATTGAAAAGGTGCTTTAAACGTTCACGTTAACCTTCTTTTATGTTCTTAAAGTTTTTTCCTTAGGGGTTGGTCTCAGCTCATGGTGCAGTGAGAAACCTGAAGGTGTCTCACCCGCTAGTCTCCAGGGATCTGTCATCCAGGTGGCCTGGGCGCCAATACTTTTGGATCCAGTTCCTGGGGGTGTGCCAGTGCAGGAGGATCACCTGGGTGAGCGGTCTTCTGGGAGCGGAAGTGGGACACCTGATGGCAAGATGTGTTACAGGAAAGGGGATATCGCCTTTACCCCATTCTAGCAGGTAGGATACTTAGGAACTCAAGCCCTAACCCCTTTTCCAACACGAACACTTTCTCACAGACAGCTCACTGTGAGAGAAAACAGAATAACACCTGAGCCGTTTACCTGACTTCCATCACACCTAGGGCATGCAGACACCTTTGGGGACGATTTAAGGGGTAATTTTACATGCCAGGGAGTGCAAAGTAAATGTAAGGCATAAGAGGAAGACGTTAGCAATGTATGCCTTACTTTTACACCCCAGGACTTTTCAGTGGCATTTTAAGAAGTCGAAGAAGTAGCACAAGTACAAGATAAAATTAACATGTTTGAAGAGAGCAATTTGCAGGAGGCATTTACTTTTTTTGCAAAACAGATAGTAAAAGTGAAGAGTTTAAAGCTTGTAAACTCGGTTTTGTAAATGTTTAAAATTAACTGCAGGAGAACCCGCAGCAATTAAAAGCAAACATTGGTGATCGCCTGCATGCACTAATGAGTGTTGTAAAATGAGTCCCCTGATCCTTTTCATGTTTACCCCTAGACAAGGATTCAAAGAGGAATGATCCAATGTCTAAGAAGGTTTTCACCACAGGTTTAGTGGCTTTAAGGTGAATTGAGGCAGCCAGCCAGATCTTTGGGCTCGTCAACTATCCCGAAACCATTCTTTATGGTGCAATGATCTAGATCTAAGCCAGCATCTCCATTGAAACTGCTCTTTGACAAGGGCACAGCTGTGAGAGGGCAGCACTTCATGAGCCTTGCAAGGTAGAGGGGTCAGGTGAAGACCTCCATTCAGCCAACGGCATATCAGAGGACAGCTTCAATCTGTTTATGTGCTCTTACAGCTGCAAAACACTGGTGGGGGGGAAGGATAGAAGAAGTTGTCAGGGAATGGAAAGCTTTGAAAATGGATCAGTGGGCTTCCACATTGTAGAAAAAGAGTAAAGCCATAGGTCCTTGACAAAAGGCTAAAGCCATACATCCTTGACATTTCCTTAGAGTTGTCCTACATAGCAGTGCTGATGGCCTCTTTACCAGACGGGACCATGGAAAAAGTGCCCAAAACACTGTTCCAGCGTTTACTCAAGGGTTTTTCTAATCCCAAAGCCAGATCCTCAAAGGTCCTTGCTCTCAATTCCTGCAGGAGCAGACACCTAAGTCTGACCCTCCCAACAATCATTTAGTTACAATTGCTGAGCTGACCAGACCGGGGGAAAGGGAAAGTGGTTAAAATAACAAAGAACCGGGTCCTGTTGGTTGCCCTCTTGTCTTCAGAAGCTTGCACCTTCTGGAAACCTGAAATTAAGCACATCTCAAGGTTACATTACACTCTAAACCACCCACTCTCTCTAGAATCTCGGATGTCCCCTTCCTTGTGTTACCTGTTAATCTCCACCCAAAGCTTGGAGATTCTAATCTTCAATTTTCTGAACTTAAAACATTTTTAGTATTCACCATCTTCGGTAATTGGTGATTAACCGTGCCCTTGTATATCTTTTCAAGTATCTAGTTACAGTTTTCTTTACAACAGTTTGTAGGGTAAGACTGCTTTTAGTTCAATACTGTCTGGTGCAACCCTTTGAATCCTCTCATAACCACACAGATGTAGGTAGTTCCTTTTAATGGCTGACTGTCATCAGATCCCTCCCATGAATTCAGATTGCTCAATAGGTTCACTGGACTTTAAGCTTCTAACCTCCAAATGCTGCGAACACGCGCAACAGTAAATCCTTCTTCAGACCTCACATTCGCTCACAATCACTATGCTTATTCTCCCTGCTTGAACACATACTTAGTTATGCCCGCTGCTGTGCCGACACGCTCATCTCTCACCGTGCTTCATAAGACACTGCACTACTATGCGATGAACAGCAGACTAGAATTCAGCCTTTAGCATTAGTGGACCCGATGATGGTGCACGTTATCACTTTGTTTCCTCTAACTCCCTAGTGGATTCCACTGTGCTGTACAGTTTACACTGGCCCGCACACATCAAATCAAATGCATGCCGCACAAGGAAACTTCCAAACTGTTAAGAATTAACTATACACAGATTAATAGCGCTCCGTGGCACATTTTTTCATATACAAAACTTGTCTCTATTTTGGCTTTTGATAAACTGTATACACACAAGAATTGTTATCTGCTTTCACGCTATATCAGACATTTACAATATTTTCTTCTATGAAAACCTGCACGGATCTGTGTCCATTGGTTTTCTCAACTCTTTTTTTCAGGACCTCGGTTAGCTGTGACCTTCTTGGTTCAATACTTGAATGAAAGGCATTTTAGAATCTTGTGTGAAGATTCATGTCTACGGAAAAATCAGGCTGTTAAGCAGAATAATAAGGTTATATCGTGGGTCACGTGGCAAAATGCAGCTTTTTGGAGAATTGGGCAGGTCTTTAATGGTCAGAATATGGTTGACTTTGAGTTTCTATGCTTTAAATATAAGCTCAATGCAACTGAGATTTGTTGCTATAATGCTTTGAAGGAGCTTTTTGGTTTATTGTTTTCGCCATTGAATGCTGCTATACATGCATCGCCGGCGATTTTCCTTCTTTCTAAGTCTGTACCTTTATCTGCGTCTACCTTGTATAAGCTTATTACACCTTCTGCTTCCCAGGTGGTTCCACAATGTGGTAGGGCAAATTGGGATTTGAATAATTCATTATCAGATTTTGAATGGAAACGTGTTTATGCGGGTCCTGTTAAGTATAAGGTGGATTTGGATTTGAGGTATACACAACAAAGAATTAATCACTACCTATACTGGTCACCATTGAGAATGAAATCTTGCAAGTTGAGTGCTGTAAACACCTGTTGGAACTGTAATAGAGAGGTGGGTACCACGCTCCATATGTTGTGGTTATGTCGAAAAATACAGATATTTTGGGATAATGTTTTCCAGAGGATGGAATTAGTCTTGAGCTTACCTATACCTAGAGGGCCTCTCCTTGGTGTGCTAGGTTTGATTCCATTGGGTATTGGATTGTGTAACAGCAAAATGTTCTGGTTATATAGAGCCCTTCTCCTGGCTAAAAAGCAAATTTCAAAATTTTGGAAAAGTGATGCTTCTCTGAATGCTGAGGATTGGTTGCAAGGTTTGTGCCTGCAATCCAGGAGAGAGAGGGTGTCCTTTAAAGCAAAGGAGCAACTTGACAAATATGAGAGCATTTGGGGAGCATTTAATGATCTCCATGCTTAGTTATCTATTGTAGTCTAGGAGAGGTTTAACAATAATTATTTGTTTTCTTTTTTTTCTTTTTTTTTTCTTTTCTTTCTTTCTCTCTCATTTTAACTTCAATTCTTGATTGTTCTTTATGGATAAAGTTAATATGATGGAACTGCATAAGTATTCTTTGAACATTGTGTTATTGTATTACATTTTGTTGTCAATGTGTAATATTAAATGTATAAATGTATAAATAAAGTTTTTTAAAAAAAAAGAATCTTGAATACGATTCCAAACTACCTCACAATAACTTTTGAGTGAATCATTGCTGACTAGCAAGGCCACCATCCTGAACTGGGACCAGTCCTGTATCCTACAATGGCTATGTTAAGGAAAAGAAATACTTGTCCAACAACCCACAATCAACAAAATACTTTAAACCCAGCAGCTTTCCTGCGTCTCATGCAATCCTTCAGTGCCTAGACCTTCCTCCTGGCTAAGGTACATAGTGGAACCTGACAGTATTCCCCACCCCATGGTCCAGGTTTCTTTGGCCAAAATTGATGGGATCTCCTAACTAATCTCGTGGAATGAACATCCTACAGTGCTACCCATGTTCTTTCCTCTGGACCGAACACCTTCCAATCCACCAGATACTGCAACCTCTCGCGTACCATTCTTTTTGAAACTTTATTTTCCATTTTCAACAATAAAGAAACATAGTACATGTAAAATAATGATAACTAGGTCGCTAGCAAACCACAAAGCACATCATATAAGAAACATCAATCAAAGAAAAACAGTCACAAATCTACAAAAACATGTTAACCCCAACACATTTCAACACATTCCATAAAATAATTGCAATCAACGACCCTACATTCACAACCACAATCGACCAGATAGAACAAAACACAAACACCCACCCCCCCATAAAAAATGTATTAGACTAGATGAAAACCTAATAAATTATATCGAATTAACCAGAATTCACCCATAAAGATCAACGAAATTCCCCCACTGTTCATCAGAGCATGTTTCTTTGTGTAACTTACAAAACATAGTCTTCTCCTAATTAGAAAGAACTTGCGCATCAAAAATCCAGTCCTCCACTATTGGTTTCTTCCTCGTCTTCCAGACCTTCAATATCTGTTTAGTTTCTACTAACAAAACTTTAGTAATCCCACACGATGTTACCCAATCTATTTTATAATCATTGTTCGGCAATTGTAAAATAATTTCAGATGGGTTCCTAGGATATGCAATGTCCCAAACCCGATCAGTCCTATCAACCACATCACTCCAAAAATTCTTTACTCTCTCACAGCTCCACCTCCACATCATGTGAATCAAAGTACCTCTCTCCTTCTCACAACCCCAACAACTATCACAATCAATCATACCCAAGGCACACATACGAGCTGGAGTCCAATAGATTCTACCCAAAATCCTATGATGAGTGTAGCGTAGCTGCAAATCCGCTTTAGCCCTAACTGAGACTCTCCAGACCTTTTCCCATTCAAATAGTGTCAATTCTCTACCGAGCTCCTCTGTCCATGCTAACTTCAATTTTTCCCATGAATCAGTCCACTGCACATCCAACTGCATAACTTTCAAAATAGTCAACACTCTTTGTGATCCACAGGCCAATAGATTGAGGACCTCAGGTTCCTGCAATAGCGGAGCGTCCATCATTCTAATCCTTTCAGTTATCAAACCCACCAACCATACCTTCTTAACTCTCTGTTTTGTAATCCAAATCTTTCTACTAGCCTTTCAAAGGAGACCATTCCGTCTTCACCCCAAATATCACCAACCTTTAAAATACCCCTACCAATCCAACTTCTCCAATTCAAAGGTCTATTATTAATCTGCAGACCAGGGTTGTGCCAAAGGGAGGCCTCTTTGTATATAAATAACCCTTGCTCATTTCCCACTATTAGTGACGTCAATGCCTCTTTCGTCGCCAAAATTGTTTTCAATAGACGTACTTTTCCAGGTAACTTTCCAAATGAATACACTTAATGTCATACGGCAAGACGTTTTGCATTTCAATCTGTACCCACCAAGGCTTCTGATTCGGATTCCCAACAGAATAGCTAGACACCTTTTTCAAGAGGAAACCATTACTATAATTCTTAAGGATTGGGTATCCAAAACCTCCATCCTTGACACTGCGGATCATAATATAAAGTGGAATTTTGGCCCGTTTCCCCACTCCCCAAAGAAAATCTTGAAATAATCTAACCGCTGCAATACTTACCTTGTGAACAGTAAGGGCAATGAATGGATCACATACAGGACTTTCGGTAATAAAATCATTTTGATTGCATTAACTTTAGCCCACATGGTCAATGTGAAACGTTCCCATCTTCTAATATCTCTTCGAAGGACCTCTATAATTCTATCTACATTATAAATGACCAATTTTCCTATATCACGAATAATGTGAATACCTTCATATTTTGCACTTACATTTTCCCATTTACAATCCCAACCTAGCAGTTGCTCTTGCCTTGGTGAGCTTCTTATTGGAAACACCTCAGTCTTCCCCCAATTAATCCAGCAACCTGACAACTTAGCTACTTCTTCAAAAGTACTCTTCAACAAAACACCCCCCTCAGCAGGATTACTCAATACAACTACAACATTGTCTGCATAAGCCAACACCTTAATGTCTCCGTCCCCCACACGCAAACCTCTAATCCCCCTATGCTGTCGAATATACGCCAATAAAGGTTCTAATACCAAATTAAATAACAGGGGGGACAAAGGACAACCTTGCCGCGTGCCCCTAAATAGTTGTAACAATCCTGAAAATCCACCATTCACCCACACCATAGCCGTTATCTCAGTCTGCAAAGATTGAACAGCCTTAACAAATAAAGGCCCAAACCCCAATTTCGACAGTGTGTAATTTAAGAACCTCCAGTTTACCCTATTGAATGCTTTTTCAGCATCTAAAAAAATAAGTAAAACATCTTTGATCTCAGAATCTAGCAAATCCAAAACATCCAACAACGTTCTTATATTGTCATACCCATACCGGGGTTTCATAAATCCTGTCTGAGATCGCTCTATCAATTCCCCCATATATTTATTAAGTCGAACAGTCAGAATCCTAGTGAAAATGTTCATATCGACATTAAACAAGGAAATAGGTCTATAATTACAGCATTTTGTTGCATCTTTCCCTGGTTTCAGAATCACCGTAATTATAGCCTCCCTCATTGTTACACACAAACTCCCCTCCTTTAGAATACAATCATACAGATTACACAAAATAGGCGCCAATACCTCCTCAAATTCCTGATAGAATTCTACAGTTAAGCCATCCATCCCTGGAGACTTTCCCTTTGTGAGTTTCCCAATCACCGATGAAACCTCCATGATAGTAACTGGACTGTCCAGAAAAAGCCTACCTTCCTCAGACTACCGTCCAGCTAGACCGAGACGCTCCGGCAGTGATTTCTACTTTGCCAATTGGCACGTTCCACTCACAGGTGTTCCTGCACCCTGGACACTTCAGTTCCAGCACATGCAGTATGGCCCATTGTCCATAGCAGCAGTGTACTTAACACACCGCGCCAACCAGGCTCCACGCATAGATGCTGTTGGAGACGACCAGAAGCTCTACCGCCACATTGTTCTTTGTCTGACGATATCCCACGGACAGTGTTCATCTTTCACCCCATCCTGAAGAAGGCCACGCCAGCAACTAGCATTTATTCACCGCTACATGTGGCCGAAACACTACTGTGTCGATTAATGACACAACTTCATTGCACATCTACCTGTTTACACTTTTTGTTGAGTGTTATTTGTGACAAAACCCACGGACGTGTTAGTTGCCATCGCAACTCTTCTCTTCCCTCCCTTCAATTTATGTTATATGTCTGTCATGTTATGTAAGCGCCCTGAGACCTTCGGGTGAGTGATTGCGCTATATAAGAAATGTTTTAGTTAGTTAGACTAGCAGTGGTCCTGGGTAGCATTTACTTTTGTCTGTTAACCAATGTTCAAACTGTTGTTGAGAGATTTTACACCTTTATGAGGCTAATACCCTCAACACCAAAGAGGGTGGTACACAGTGGAACCCCTAAATGTAAAATCTAGATCTGTCCGTTTATCTGTTATCCTACAAACAAGTGAATTGTTTTGTGTATTATCACCATAATTTTGAGATTAAATTTATCAATCCATAATTCCTGTTGTATGGATCTCCCATCCTGATTATTTTTCTTAATGATACCTTCCTCAGAGACAACAGGAAGAACAATTTTCTCAAAAAAATGATCTAATTATTACATCTGTGGGATCACATCCTCTTTATACAAGTCTGCGTAAAATAAACGAAAGCATTCACCAATGTCACCCTTTTTGACCAGTATATCACCACGGTCATTCACAATTTTTTTGATATACATCCTCTCAGAATAACTCTTTAGCTTATTAGCCAACATTTTACCCCCACAACCCCCCTTCCCAATATTTTTGTTTCATATAATACAGTCCTTTTTCAGCCTTCGAATTCAACTCACATTGTAACTTTTCCTTGACCACCGCCATTATAGTCCTTATTTTCTCATCATTTTCTCAACACATAGCTTCTTTGCAAATTTCCAAGTTCCTCTTCCAGTTCCTTCAATGTATTGTCCTCAACCATCCGAACCCTAGCAGTCCAAGCCATTAGTTCTCCCCTAATGGAAGCCTTAAAGGAATCCCACACTACCATTCTATCTGCTGACCCATTATTTTCTTGAAAATAAATAGGAGTAATCATTCTTAATACTACCAAAACATCCCCATTCTTCAGCACAAATGGTTTCAGCCTCCATCTTTCCATTCAGAAACAATTGACAACCTCGTAGTTACCATAGAATGGTCTGAAAGGTGCCGTTCCCCTATCGCCGCTTCCCAAACCGTCTAAGCTAAATTATCTGACATAAGGATATAGTCAAGCCTCGAATACGAGTCGGGTAACGGAGAGTAAAATGAGAATTCCCTATTCTTCCAATGTGAATTCCTCCAAACATCAACCAGATCAAAGATTCCCATAACATCTTGGAACTCTCTACATGATGACTGACCAGTGAAACTACATGACAAAGACCTATCCAATGCAGGATCTATCACACAATTAAAATCACCTACAATGATGATTGACACCCCTGCCATGTACCATTCTTGAATCCAGAATTGCCTGCACTTCGTACTCATTTCCAGGGCCCTCTAAAACTGCTGGACTATACCTCTTGCAACTTTGTACCCACTTTACAAGGTTTCAGAAGATTAACGTGAAAAGTGGGATGTATCTTGTGACCTGGGGGCAACCTCTACTTCACTGTAACCGAAGATAGTACCTGTTCAATTTCAAATGGACCAATAAAACGTGGGCAGAACTTATATTATTTCCCTTGATAGTGATGTTCTTAATGGAAAGCCATACCAGCTCACCTACCTGATACCCCGGGGGCAGGCCTATGCTTAAGGTCAGCACATTTCTTAAAGCTTAACTTACTCCTTTGTAAGGCCTTCGTAACCATTTTGCGATTCTCACCCATAGCCTTCAGCCTACTTTCAACATCTGAAACCTCTATCTCCTTCAAAGTCACTTCCCTAAGAAATTGTGGCTGAAAACCCTGATTCAGATAAAACAATGGAAGTGGAATCCTTTATCATTTTATTATAACAAAATTCTGCCAGCCATAACAACTCCATCCAACCCTTGGCAGACTTAAGATAGCGGCTGCAACGCTTACCTGAAAAACTGCGGGAACGCCCTTGGAAAACTCCTTACCAACTTCAGAGAACAATCATTTCTGTAGAAAGACAAGAAACAATAACCTTCCTTAACAATAGCTCCCAAATGAGTTCCACTCCACTGAGACTATATATATATATATACATATATATATATATATATATATATATTAACTCTAAAACTCCTCAGGCTCACCTTAATTCCTATTTTTGTGAGCTCTCCATCCTGTGAACACACAGGGGCGCTTATCCTGAAGAGTGGTGAAGATGAAGTGCCAGATAACTAATTAAATGGAAGGGCAAATGTGGGCAGAGCAAGGTTTGTGGTGAAAAAATAGGAAGACAGTAATAATAGACTGTTGTGGCAAACACTTGCTGTGAAAAAACAAAATCAGTAATAAAAGTAATTCCTAAAAAATGAGGGAATAACTGTATGCACCTAGTAGTACCTCGACCATGTATAATGAATGAAGGACCACATGAGAGTTCCTAAAAATACAACGGTGGCTCTAGGTAATACACACAATAAATCACTAAACCCTATTCAAGAACTCACGTGGCTAAACAATTGGCGTGCATATATGAATATAGTGTCAGAACTTTGCAGTGGGAAACCGTTTATTACAGACGCACAGCTGAGGCAGTCAGGGCTAAATACAATTAAGGAATGGCGAAAATATCCCCGCTGCTGCTGATAACAATTCCACAAAACTATACCACAATAAACTTCTAATATGGCTCAGGGTAAACCTGAAAACAGTACTTGCGTGAGGAGGAAGCAGCTCTCTCTCCGGAAACCTCTGAGGGAGAAAAAAGATTACGGGAATACTACGAGGGGCAACGAAAGAAAATGGAACTAAAAGGGGCAGGCCGCTAGACTACGGGAATAGGCAGAGAACAGGGACGCTAATCTGTGGAGACTGAGGGAAGGGAAGATAAACGGGGCTGGACTTCTGACAGGAAACTGTGAGAGGTTTTCTGCAACAACCGCGGTAAGCGTTCGTACTGCTGGGCAGTCAACAACGCGAAGCGCAAGTCTTCTGAGGAGCTGGCTTATTTTAGAAAAAGTCAGTCAAAGACTAGACCTGGAATGTAGTTCCTCAATGGCACAACCAGGCGGCCATTGAGGGAACATAACATCATTTTGATTCTATATGAATCAAACTTCAACCTTAGGACCTTCCAAGATCTAAGCAAGGTTAACCCTTTAAGGCACCCCTTTTCCTATCAACTTAACCTGCGAACTGGCTGGTGGTCATGACAGTATGTGGGATGTTTTAACACCGCTAGTCCAGGCCCTGCAACATTCCTCTGCGCTGCTTGCATCAGGAACATCAGAATGGCCGCTGGAAAGCATTATGCATGCTAAAATCACCCAGAAGTGTGCAGTAAAAATCTGAAAAATAGGCCGCCATCCACTTTTGCCTATGTCAGTGGTAACACAGGAGACCACTGCCAAAACCCATAATTTGGCTGCCCAAAAAGCAAGGCTGATTGCAAAAGAAACACGGAGCTGTGTGAAAATCCATTTTTCTTGGTTGTCAAATTTGCAAAAATCATGGCTCACAAACCACCCAAAAGATCCAACCTCCTTGTAGGGTGTTGAACATCATTCTACTTCAAGAATTCACATAAATATAATGTCAGCAGAAGTATATGTTATCAGAACAAAATCCACTTTTGAAGATGGTTGCTGGAAAGAAATATGTCAAAAATGGGTGCAATACCGTTACTCGCCTCCGTCAGACGCTGGCGATCTCTAAATCTGTCCAGTGAAACTTGTGTCTCAAAAGCTAAGTGTGGTAAAGGAAGGGACCTCCATCAAATGCAATATATAGAGTGCCACACATTGATTTTCATGTTGAAAAAGACTGGAATTGAAGATATGTTTGCTTATTTTAAATTGTAACTGTAATTTTTCACAAGGAACAATGTCACAATTGACTATAAGGTAACCTGATTCAGCTAAAACTTCAAAGAGGTTTTCCCCCACTGTGAACACACCACCCTGTGCCTTCCCACCAAAAGGAGAGGATATCTTATGGGGAGGAGGAGACTTCCTCTGTTGCTTTGGAAAAGAGACAATGGGTTCCTTGAACTGAAAGAAAATGCTAATTCGGGTGTGACTGACACCAACTGCCCAGGAAGACAAGCCCATGTGACTCTCTAGCACAGCCAAGACCTTGGAGGGGGAGACAAACCGTTGTGTGTATTCAGAGAGCACAGAAAACATTGTTTGAGAAAAAGACTTATAGCAAATTGTACTGAACTGATAAAAATATGAATTTATAGGTTATTAAAATGAAACATTCTCTCACGGTTTAAAACTAATCTGGAATCTGTGCGACATTCAGAGACTGAACCACGAAAAAGTTCATATTCTAGCTATTGTGATTATGCTAGGAACATGACAAATTACAGGAATATGCCCAGAGGGTATGTGCATGCATGTGTACAAATTGGTACAGAACTGACACTGAGTAACCGCCTAAAAGCGTGAAAAATTGTCATTTGTGAACCAAAACTCGTAGGAAGATGAGGCTTGGACAGAAACGTACCTTAGTCAATCTGTCATGTAATTTGTATTATTAACAAGTTGTGCATCTTGGAAATATGTTTTTTGGGAAAAATAGATTTTCTGGGTAAGAACAAAGGGGAGGGATTTCCTCTGGACCCTAAACACAGTGTCACTCTGACACCTGATGACACATCATGACACACTGTTCCTTTCTCAAATCAGGAGAGGGGGAATTCTCTGACCTATCAGATCCTTAGAGGGTAGGGCATAGTATAATCAGCCTCCCCACCCCTTTGGAAGATGGATAAATAGGGACTGTTGATGACCCTCGAGAGGCACACATTCACTCATTACTGATCTACCGGCGAAGCGCTCTCCAGGAAGAACCAATCTCCATGACCAAACCAGACTCCAGAACCCTGAGACAGAGGCCCAACCCAAAAAGCTGAACCCTTTTCAGCAGGCCTTTAAAAAAATCTTGCAACCAGATTTAACCCCTAAACTTCCACAGGGCCTAACCAATTCAACAGCCTTGCTGTGCTGTGTTGGCTACCTCTGGCCAAGAGCCCTTGCTAGAACCCAAGATCAAGATCAGTCCAGTGGAGCTGTAACCCAGAACCCGTCAGATCCAGTCCAAGAGGCCGTGCAGACCAGAGTGCCTTGCTGAGAGCAGTCCAGGTTTCCTGAATCCTGTCCGGTGGCGAGCGAATTTCAGCCAAAACCTTTGACGGGCCCATTTCATTCCAAAGCCATAGTAGTGAGTATTTAGCATATAACTGCCCATAGTCATCTCTTAGTATTAAGTAACCCAATCCAACCCATTCCAACACATCCATAACTGCATTATAGAATCTCTTTTGTCTATCCTAAATCCTTCTCTCATCCACATAATCCTGTGATAATTGTAGTGATAATCATCTTGGCGCTAATATATATTTTCTGGAGAAAGGCAATCGTCTCAGGTAGATAGAAACCATCCGGAGGCACCTCTGGACCGGTGGCTGTGCTGTCCGCGTAGTTTGCGGCTCCATAGACTCCCTAGTGTTAAGAAATCTTTGTTCCAAATCTTCAACAGCGCATCTTTCATTTTGAAATCTTGACTCTTTTCAGAAAAACCTTCACCTTCACTAAAACCTCTGTAACCTTTGAACCGTACGTGCTAGGAACGAAATTTAAATGTCATTTTGAAGCTAACATTCTCAGCTTTCGAGAACTGAGAGCTAAGAACCGCATTCGATAGTTTTGCTGTAATCGCGTTTTTCGTGCGCTGAAAAGTTTGCTGCGATTTCGCATTTGGCTCAATTTCACCACATGTAAAAACAGCTATTTCTTGCTTTCAACTTCTGAAGTTCGTTTTCCATCTGCTAATCATCCAACAGTCATTGCTAGTGTTTACCTGAACCAATCCAAAGCAACTCTCACTAGTTCTGAATCCTATTGAGCGAATTAAAATATTTTTTAGCATTTTTTTTTCATCACTTCATATTACATTCAAAAGCATTTGACCTGTTTAAAATCAGCCCTTTTTCTCTCTGCTTGCTGGGGGGAATCGGGATGGAAACTGCAATTGATGATTGTTATTCCTGATACTTGTGTGCCCTCATTCCACCTCTTCATATTGCCTACTGGGGGGAGTGAGTCATAACAGGGGGAAAGAGTGATCACCTTGTCTTTGACTGAATTTATATCAAGTTTTATTTTTGTGTTGCATTCCTTCATATCATTGTATTTCCTTGAACCCCTACGAAGTTATTCTCTGCTACATTTTTCTTCTTATTCCTACTCCTAATTGATTAAAGAAATTGTTGATATTGTAATACTACCCATTGCTGATCATTGTTCATATTCATAATAGTGTGATATTCCGATATTGTTCATATTAAAAAAAATGTGATATATTGTGCAACTCATCAAATAAATCTTTTAATTTGCAAAACAAACCTTCTTCTTGGTTCAGTGAGACCGGGGGGATTCAAAGAGAGGGGCGTTATATAAGGGTACTTCATCCAGAAATAAAATAACTTTTGACATAAAAATATATAAATATGGGATGCCCAATGGAAACCCTTACTAGGCATTGACTTAGTTGGAGTGCTGGGTTGAAACCACTTACAAGTACTCCCCCCTCAAAGATTTCCTTCCTGGTTTGGTAGGGTGGTTTCGATGGAATCTTTTTAACAGCCTAGGGGCATGAATGTTCTCTAAGGGTTCCCAAGATCTGTCAAGTGGACCATAACCCTTCCAATCAACCAGGTAAAATAATTTGCGTCGCATCACTTTGGAGTCCAAAATTTCCCTGGCTTCAAATTCTGGTTGTTCATCTTCGATTTCCACTGGAGTTGGAGCTTGCAGTAAATGGGTCTCTGATTCTACTGGTTTTAATAGAGAAACATGAAAAACTGGATGGATTCGCATTTTCTTCAGAAGTGTCAATCTCATGGCCACTGGGTTAATAACAGCTTCTATGATAAATGGCCCTAAATACCTGGTAAGAAACTTCTTTGAGCCTTTCAGAGCCAGGTTTCTGGAGGACAACCAGACAGAGTCGCCAACTTGAAAACTTGGAGCAGCACTTCGAATGTCGATCAGCGAACTTCTTTTGGGATTCCTTAGCTGCCACTAAACTAGCTTGAGCCTTGCTTGTTGCTGTTAACATCTTGTCATGGAGGTTCTTGACTGCCGGCATCTCTAATGGATCTGGAGGATCAAATGCAGAGGTTCGGGGATGTCGACCATGTAGAGTATAGAACGGTGTGAGTCCAGTAGATGAGTGGATTGAATTGTTGTAAGCGTATTCTGCCACCCACAAAATGTCCAACCAGGAGTTGTTGGTCTGATGAAGCATACAACGTAAATACTGCTCCAAGGTTTGATTAGTGCGTTCCGTTTGACCGTCCGTCTGTGGGTGGTGACTCGTGGATAATCGTACATCAATCTGGACCAGCTCACAGCATTTCCCCCAAAATTTTGATACAAATTGACTACCTCTGTTGGAAATTACAATGGAAGGTAACCCGTGTAGTTTTACGATGTTTTCTAAAAAGGCCTTCGCCAAACTGGGAGCGGTTGGAAGCCCTTGTAGTGCCACAAAATGAGCCATTTTAGAAAATAAATCTACTACCACCAAGATGGTGTCGTAACCTTCACATGGTGGAAGATCTGTGATAAAATCCATAGATAAGGTATGCCACGGATTTGGTGGAATATTCAAGGGTTGAAGAAGACCTGCCGGTTTTTTTTTTGGAGTTCTTATTTTGTGCACAATTTCCCCAGGTCTGAATAAAATGAGTCACATCCTTACGCCAGGTAGGCCACCAATAATATCTTTTGATCTTTCCCAAGGTTTTGGTCACCCCTGGATGACCTTCAATCAGAGAGCCATGGTAGTTAGAAATTACATGATGACGCCGGTATGAGGTATGTTCAGACGGTCTTGATAGTAAGGCATTTCTTCTTGGACACTGAATTGAGCTCCTCGATTAACCCATGCTAGCAGTTCTTCCTGTGTAAAGGTCCTTTTAACCTCCTTCTGCAGGTCTTTGAAAAATGGGTCTACAGTGTGCACCATACCCAAAACTTTTTCTCCTGCTATGATATCAGTGGCAACGGGAGAAACAAATGCCTCCTCTACTTTGCCAATTAGAGATAGAGCGTCAGCCTTACCATTACGAACTCCAGGTCTAAAGGTAATGATGAAATCGTATTCAGCGAAAAACAGGGCCCATCGCAGTTGTCGAGCAGATTGAGCCTTGATGGAGCTTAGATACTGTAAAAAATGTGGTGGTCAGTGAGAATGGTAATAGTGTGTTGAGCTCCTAACAGGTAGTGTCTCCATTCCTTTAAGGCACACTTGATGGCCAACAACTCCTTGTCAGTGGTAGTGTAGTTGCGTTCCGCGGGAGAGAACTTCTTGGACCAGAATGCCACCAGGTGTAAATATGAGTTTCGGGATTGTGTTGTGACAAGACAGCACCCATAGAGACATTAGAGGCATTGGTTTCAACTATGAATGGTAGATTAGGGTGAGGATGTTGTAATACAGGAGCCTCAGTATATTTGACCTTTAAATTCTGAAAGGCTTTGTCAGCCTCCTTGGACCATTCGAATCTCTTGTTCTTTTTCAACAAGGACGTGATGGGGTGTACCAATTCCAAGGAGTTTTCCACAAAGCAAAAATAGAAATTTGCAAACCCCAAAAAGCTTTGGATCCCTTTTACAGACGTTGGGGCCGGCCAAGTGAGTATGGCATCCACCTTCCGCATGTCCATCTTGACTCCCTGAGAGGATAATACAAAACCCAAAAATTCGACCTCAGAAACATGAAATGAACACTTTTCCAGCTTTACAAAAAGTGAATTCTCTCGCAGCTTCTGGAGAACTCTCGAAACATGTTTCACATGTTCTTGGGGATTCACCGAAAAAATGTAAATGTCGTCAATATAGACTACAGCGCAAACATCCAGTAGATCTCTTAAGACATCATTCATAAAGCATTGAAATGCTGCCGGAGCATTGCACAATCTAAAGGGCATTACTTGGTACTCAAAAAGGCCATATTTAGTGAAAAAGGCGGTTTTCAATTCGTCGCACTCCTTTATTCGAATGAGATGGTAAGCGCCTCTGAGATCTAATTTGATAAAAATCTGGGCTCCCTTGATTTTATCCAGCAAATTGGAAATGAGAGGAATGGGATATCGGTTCTTTACAGTAATATGATTTAAGGCACGATAATCAATACAGGTGCTGATGTCTCCCTCCTTCTTCATTACAAAAAAAAGAGGGGAGGCAGCGGGAGATTTATAAGGTCTAATGAATCCGTTAGCTAAGTACTGGTCTAGATATTTTTTCAGGTAAGCATCCTCCTTCTCAGTTAACGAATATATCCGATTACAAGGAATATGTCCCCCTTGAAGAAGATCAATCTGACAATCGTAAGGACGATGTGGAGGTAGGACCTCAGCCAGTTTTTCTTCAAAGACCTCCTGGAACCCTTTATACTCGGGGGGTAAACTTCCAATTAATCCAAGTGTGGACTCAGTAATTCCCCTGTTTTGAACGGAATTTTTCAGGTTACTCATTAAACAGCAAGAATCTTCACATTCTGCGGCAAAGGTCAGAGATCTAAGAGCGCCAATCAATAGTTGGATTGTGTTTCTCGGGCCAGGGCATACCAAGAATGATCTGAAATTGTGGAGCACTTATAAGGTCGAATGTAATCCTCTCTCTGTGTTTTTCCTGGCAAAGCATAGTAAGATCATCCATGCGTTGTGTGACAGGACCAGAAGCTAAGGGAGTACTGTTGACTGCAGATACATTTTCAGCTTCATACTTGTCCACGAGAGGAAATCCCATCTTGAATGTCAGTTTTGAATCCATGTAGTTTCCGACAGCACCTCAATCAATGTAAGCTTGTAAAGCATGCATTTTTGTAGGCTGCTCTTGACTAAATAAGATAATGGGAAAAACAAAGTGTGAGGTCACTAATCCCTGTTTCATGCTCAACAAGCTGACCTCTAAACTTGGCGGACACTGGAGTTTTCCGAAATCTGGTCTTTCTTTTCCTGGTTGACACCTCCAATGGGGTCTTTGTGCTGGTTTAACAGGACAATCCTTGAGGAAATGCCCAGGTTTATCACACTAAAGGCACAATTGCTGTTGACGCCTCTTGTCCCTCTTAGCCTGTGAAATGGGTCCTCTGACGACACCTAGCTGCATTGGTTCCGTGTGACTCTCAGGACCAGCTCTTATTTGATTTTCCTTTGGGCGTACAAAATAGGTCCTGTTCTCGGAACGGGAACGATCCATTCTTCGGTCTTGTAAACGCTGATCTAATTGGATAGTTAGGCCAATAAATTCGGCAATACCATCGGGCGGATTGACTACCTGGGCCAATACATCTTTTAATTCACTGCGTAACCCTCTATGGAATAAGGTTGTCCATTTTTCGGTGGGCTAACTGGTCTCTGCCACTAATCTATTAAAGGTTGCAACATAAGCCAACAATTCTTGGTTCCCCTGCCAGAGTGAGAGCAACTCATTATCTAGGGCATGCCCTTGGGTATGGTGCACAAATAGTTTTTCCATTTCCTTCTGGAATTCTTGAAGATTCCTTGAGATTGGGTCATCCCTATTGACTAAGAGAATGGACCAATCTGCAGCATAACCACCCAAGTAGGATAGAATAAAGGCCACCTTCGCCTGATCAGTGGGAAATACTCCTGGACGGCAGAGGAAATGTAGCCTGCACTAATTCATAAAAACAGCAAACTTTTTGGGGTCCCCCAAAAAGCGTTCAGGAGGTGCTAAAAGAATGTTTCCGGGGACTACTACTTGAACTGGAGTAGGGGGTGTAACTTGAAGTGGGGCTGCTGGATTGGCTGCAGGGAACTTGTCCAGCCAGTGTCTGCAGGAGTTGGCGTGCTTCTTCTGTACTATCCCTATTCACTACAAGCTCCCTGCGCAGTGCACTAGTCTCTGAGCGAGCAGCATGAACTTCCGCTCTTAACTCCCCCAATAACTGGGCCAACTGATCCACCTCAGGAGTCTCCATGGCATCCATGCAGAGTGAGTTTCAAAAAAAGTGGCTTTGCGTTCTGTAACGCTTACCTGAAACTCTGCTGGAACGCCCTTGGAAAACTCCTTACCAACTTCAGAGAACAATAATTTCTGTAGAAAGACAAACAATAACCTTCCTTAAAAATTGCTCCCAAATGAGTTCCACTCCACTGAGACTATATATATATATATATATATATATATATATATATTTTTTGTATTTTTTTTCTTTTTTTCAAACGAAAATTAAGCCCGAAAGAGGGCCAAACCTGCAGAATGCACTCCCAAGAGCAGCCAGGTCCAGTGAATTCAGTCCTTAGCAAATAACGGGCTTCACGGCAAAGATCAGGCTGCACCAAATGTTCTTTATTAGTAAAAAGTGCATGGCAAAGGAGTACCTGAAGGTTGCAACTGACCGCTTGTTCACGATAGTAGAGCAAATACAGACAAAGGACTCCTTAAAGCACCATTCAAACTCTATGGTTGCAATGTGTAAAATGTCTCGTGCAACGCGTTAATCGAATGTAAGGAGAAAGCAGTCGGCCATATTGTAGTGACCAAGTTTACCTCATGTCGACCTTGGTAGTCTCAAATAAGTACATTAAATAGTGTGCTGAGTTTCAAGCGGCAATTTACAGATTTGATTATTGCCGCAAACGCCACAAAGTACATCAAAGAGGGAACAGATCCAATATGGGATACATTACTCACCGTAATCGTATTTCCGATGCTGGTATCTGCTTAGATTCACATGCTGTGCATAGGCCGACATCTAGTGGAAGCTGCGGAGTATAACAGTTTGTTTTTCGAAACTCGAAAATGGGCGTCGACACAGGGCGTGCCAGTAATACTATCCCTAGTGTGCCGTCCACTGTACCCAAGATCCCTCACGCGTCTAGGATCCTCAGATTGTATTTTTTCTGACATGAGGTAGCATGAGGAGTAGCATGAGTACAGATAATCCAAGCAGATAGACAGAAAGGTAAGACTACAAGCAATCATGCGCCTTCTCTCGGAGGGGAGGAAGGGTGGGTCGCATGTGAATCTAAGCAGATACAAGCATCAGAAATACGATTATGGTGAGTAATGTATCCCTTCTGAGGCTTGTGGAATCTGCTTAGATCACATGCTGTGTATAGATTAGCGAGCAGTAGCAGAAGAAGGAGGTGGGATGTGAGAAGGGTCATGAGCAAATAAATGTCTTAGAACCGCTTGTCCCACTTGTGTATCTGTCTTGGAATGGGTGTCAATGCAGTAATGCTGAGTAAAAGTGTGAATAGAGCTCCAAGTAGCTGCTTTGCAAATGGTGTCGAGGGGAACATTTGCAATGAAAGCCAGAGTGGCCCCAATGCCTCTAGTAGAGTGGGCCCTTGGCGTAAAAGGCAGAGTCTTTTCAGAGAGTGAGTAACACAACTGGATACAGTTAATAATCCACTTCGAGATGGCACCTTTAGAGGCACGATCCCCCTCTCTGCCTGTAGCTACGGAGACAAACAGTTGATCTGTTTTCCTTAGCGGTCTTGTTTTATTTACATAGTAGAGGACCGCCCTACGCACATCTAGGGTGTGTAGTTTCACCTCAGCCGAGCTTTGCGGGTTCTGGAAGAAAGCCGGAAGCTCGATGGACTGGTTTACATGGAATTTTGATATAAATTTAGGTGAGAACCTAGGGTGTGTGCGTAAAACCAGTTTGTCTTTATGGATAGTAAAGAAGGGATCCTGCACTGACAGAGCCTGAATTTCACTGACCCTTCTTATAGAAGTAATAGCTACTAAGAAGGCCGTTTTATAAGTCAGGTGTTTGAGACTGCTTTTATGCATGGGTTCGAAAGGGGGGCCCATGAGCTTGGCTAGCACCACATTAAGGTCCCACCCTGGCGGTGGGTTTGAAATAGGAGGGTGAAGTCGCTTTACTCCTTCCATGAAGGCTTTAACTACTGGTACTTTCCACCACGACACCTTGCTATGGGAAGTGGTGTAAGCCGAGAGAGCTGCCAGGTGTACTTACAGTGAGTTAAAAACCAATCCTGCATCTAGCAGGTGGAGCATGTATGTAACAATAGTGGAAGGAGTGCAATCAACTGGGTTGATTTGTCTACTTTGGCACCAGATAACGAACCTCTTCCACTTGTCAAAGTAACAGTGCCTTGTGTTTGGCTTCCTAGATTCCTTTAGGATGTCCATACACCTCTGTGGCAATTTGAGGTGTCCAAACTCTATGACCTTAGGAGCCATGCTGCCAGGTTCATTGAGTTGGGTTGCTGGTGCACTGTTTGACCTTGGTGCTGGGACAGTAGGTTGTACCAGGCTGGAAGTTTGATGGGCTCTCACACCGCCATCCTGCGTAGGTGTGGGAACCACAGTTGTCTTGCCCACATGGGAGCAACTAGGACGAGCGTCATCGATTCCCTGTTCATCTTGTTCACCACTTTCCTGATGAGAGGAGTTGGTGGAAAAGCATACGCAAACATCCCTGACCAGTTCATCCACAGGGCGTTCCCCTGGGAGTCTGGTTGGGGGAACCTGGATGCAAATCCTGGGCATTGTTTGTTTTCACTTGTGGCGAATAAGTCTATAGTGGGGAAACCCCACTGAGAGAAGAGATCTTCTACGACCTCTCTGTGAAGAACGCACTCGTGTTCCTATGGGAGGGAGTCTCTGCTCAGAGCATCCGCTAGGGAATTGAGCTCCCCTGGAACATGTTGTGATGACAGGAAGATGTTCCGTCTGAGTGCCCATATCCAGATTTTCTGGGCAAGCTTGGACAGATTTGGCGAGCGAGTCCCTCCTTGCTTGTTCAGGTAGAACATGGCTGTAGTGCTGTCCGTCCGGATTTGCACTGACAGGTTTAGTAGATGGGGCTCGAACGCCTGAAGCGCTCTGAATACTGCCAGAAGCTCTAGCAGGTTGATGTGGTTCTTGGCCACTGAGTGAGACCAGAGACCCTTAGCTGTGTGGTGGAGATGGTGAGCTCCCCACCCCGTCAGACATGCATCTGTAGTGACTACTGCCTGCACTTCGGGATCGTAAAAGGGTTTCCCCTTTGCGAGATTCTCTCTTGTCCACCAGTGAAGGCTTTGTACCAGTGTTGGCGAAACGACCACTAGATCGTCCCACTGACCACTTGCCTGAGACCACTGTTTCGCCAACCATTCCTGCATGGGACGCATCCGCAGGCGCGCGTGGGGGACCAGGTAAATGCATGACGCCATCATGCCCAGTAAACGCATTGCTTTGCGTACCGTTATTTGTTGACCGGACTGATAATGCGGAATTTGCAGAAGTATATTCCGAATTCTTTCTTCTGAAGGAAAGGTCAACCCCTCCAGGGTATCCAGGATTGCTCCTAGGAATTGTTTTGAGGTGCTTGGCACCAGGCTTGACTTCTTCTCGTTGATTGAGAAGCCTAATTCGTGGAGGAGGTCGATAGTCCTTTGAATGTTTGTCCTGCAAATTCCTGGGGTTTCCCCCGTTATGAGCCAGTCGTCCAGATAAGGGTACACTGGAATTGCCTCCCTGCGTAGGTGTGCAGCCGCCACCGCCAGTACCTTGGTGAATACCCTTGGTGCTGAAGCTATCCCGAAGGGCAGTACCTTGAATTGGTAGTGGCGACTGTCCACCTTGAAGCGCAAGTACTTTCTGTGCGCTGGGAACATGGAAATATGAAAATAAGCATCTTTCATATCCAAGGTTGCCATGTAATCCCCTTTTTTTAGGAGGGGGATTACCTCTTGTAGCGCGGTCATACGAAATTTTTGGGGCTTGACATACTTGTTGGCAGGCCGTTAGTCCAATACTGGGCGCATTGTCAAGTCTTTCTTTGGCACAAGGAAGTAAGTTGAATAAATACCCTTGTTTACCTGGTGTCCCGGGACGAGTTCTATCGCGTCCTTTTGTAGAAGAATGGCGATCTCCTTGAGGAGAATCTTCTGATGTTCTAAGGAGTGTACTCTTTGTCGTGGAGGATGGTTCCGGGGACGCTGCAGTAGCTCTATACAATATCCCGTGGATACTGTTGACAGCACCCATCTGTCTGATGTGATCCCTTCCCAAGCCTGGGAGAAGTTTGAAATGCGTCCCCCTACTGGGGTTGCGTGAGAAGGGACCCTGAACTGAGCATCACTGCTTTGGTGGAGGCGTGCCGCCTCCCTTGCTGGGGCTGCCTCTGCCTTTACCACGACCTCTCCTATTACCTCTGCCGTAACCCTGGGTAGACTGTTGGTTGTTGTTCCACTGTGTACCCTGCCCCTGGGAATAGTTAGATCCTCTCTGGGAATTTTGGCCGCGTGGGCGACGAAAATTACTATTCCCTCTCTGGTTAGGGGGTTTATTGGCTAACTGGCCAAGGGATTTGAGTGTCTCATATTCGTCCTTGGCATTTTTCAGTGCGTCCTCGACCGCCTTACCAAACAGATCGGCTTCCACCGGTTTGTCTAACAATGATGCCTGAGTTTCTGTCTTAAAACCAGACTGCCGTAACCATGTATGTCTCTTGATAACAGTACCTTCTGCTATCAATCTGCCTGCATTATCTGCGGCGTCGAAGGTTGCTTTCAAAATGCAACCAGACACGGCCCTACCCTCTGCGGAAATCCGAGCTAATTGGCCCTTTAACGGTTCAGGAGCAGAGGCTATGAGAGCCGCGACTTCTTCCCACTGATGGCAGTTGTAGCTGGCCAACAGGGTGGTGGAGTTAGCAATCCTTGCTTGATAGGCAGACATTGAGGCTACCTTCCTGCCGAAACCGTATAGTTTTTTGCTCTCCTTGTCGGGAGGAGCTTCTGACGAAGACAAGGGTGTTCCAGCCCTCTTACGAGTGTTGGTAACGACTAGGGAGTCTGGCTTCAGATGCCCTCTTATATAGAGAGGGTCAGACTGAGCTGCCCTGAAACGTTTTTCAACCCTGGGATTGACTGCTCTGGTGAGTTCACCAGGGACGGATCTATTCTCCGCTGAATGGATTTAAGGATAGGGATGGTCTGGGCAACCGGCCTCCTTTCTCCCACTAACTCTTCTGCGAAGTCCCTTTCCTCCTGTACACCGTGGGTGTCAATGTGGAAATGTTCTGCTGCGCGAGCGAGTACCTCATTTAGGAGGGGCTGATTATCGACCGGGGAGTCGGTAACCGGGGCTTCGTTCTCTACCGGGGAATCTACTCTGTATGTTTCTGGGTTATCCTCTTCTTCTTCCTGTTCCTCATCATCCCCATAGTAGCCCGTCCCGGTTTGCTCTTCTATCATACCAAATTCTTGGTCTCCACAAAAGGAAGCCTCTTCTTGATACCGTGAGTATGGTGTTGCGTAAGGTTGTACCTCGAAGGGTTCAGACCTCATCGGGGTTTCAAACCGGGCCTTCTTACTCGGGGGGGATAGGATCAGTAGAGCCTGAGGGTGTGGCCCCTTGTGGATCATACGAGAGGAAATGTTCTGGATTTTTATCATAAAAATCAGCCAAAGAAGACATTCTTGACATGACCCTATCTATGTCTTCACTGGACCATTTTTTGGAACTGGGAATGACTCTCTCAGCAAGTCTATGGGATTTATCTTGAGTAGCTTTGCTGGTTGTGGACCTATCAGCAGACCTGGGCTTGTCTGTCTGTTTAGGGGGGGTGGAGTGTTTCACAGGTGTGGAAGAATGTACAGGTAGTTTCTTCTTCTGTTTTCCCCCCTCCCTGTGCGTAGAAAAATGTTTTCCCTGTCCCTTAGTGGCTCCGGAGTTTTTCGACGCCTGGCGTCGAGGATCGGGAGAGGTGTCCCTGTCCTTCGAGCGTGGGCCCTCGCTGGCTTTAATTGCGGGCTCTGCCTCCTGGAGCGCGGCCTGGGGGTGGAAGTCGTCTTCGTCTTCCGACGATCGAACTTCTGTTAGCCTAGGGAGCGAGGCACTCTTGGCAAGAGTGGATGATTGCCTGGAGTCATGCGGCGATCTTGATCGAGAGCGCCCAGAGGACACCGAATCGGACCGTTCTGTCTGTTCCTCTTTCCGAGAACTCGACGTCGTCGAGTCTCGGTTGGACTTAGTGTGTTTAGTGTGTGTAGTATGTGAAGCCCTTGCGTCGCCGGGGGTCTTCCCCAGAGCCGCCCTGCTGGACGACCTTCCGAGGTCGGGGACCTGCGCTCGGCTGTCTTTCGACGCCGTAATGCCCTCGCCGTCCGAAAGTACGGCGTCGCTGCCATCGCTGAAGGCGCCCTCCGCTGCCATGGCCGCCTGCCTGGCGTGGTGGGCCCAACGCTTCGTCGAACGGTCCTTAAGTGTCTTAGGTTTAAACCTACTACACGCTCTGCAGTTCGCTTCGTGGTGGTCCCTTGGCAAGCAGAGATTGCACGTGGCGTGCCTGTCGACCCAAGTGTATTTGCGGTTGCACTTGGGGCAGAATTGAAAAGGGGTACCCTCCATACGCACCTTGAGGCAGAGGGCTGTTAAGTGTAGGAAATGTATAAGGTGTACCTATATACCAAGAGTGTAGCGTATGTACCACCCCCCACTCTCCCTACTTGCAGGGCCGAGGCCAGCGGCCTACCAGGCCCGGGCCGAGGCCAGCGGCCTTCCGAGGCCCAAATCCGTCGTGCAGCAGCCGACGGTCGATTTCTTCTCCAGCCGGCGTCGAGTGTCGAAGTTCGACGTTGGGGTGGGGAAGGATGTCAATAGATTAATAATTTTAAATTTTAGCAAAAGTATGGCTAAGGCCAGGGGACTCCGCAAGATGCTTCCGACAAGTATGGCGGAAAAAAACAATCTGAGGATCCTAGACGCGGGAGGGATCTTGGGTACAGTGGACGTCACACTAGGGATAGTATTACTGGCACGCCCTGTGTCGACACCCATTTTCGAGTTTTGAAAAACAAACTGTAATACTCCGCAGCTTCCACTAGATGTCGGCCTATGCACAGCATGTGATCTAAGCAGATTCCACAAGCCTCAGAAATGTGTATATATATATAATATGTTAACTCTAAAACTCTTCAGGCTCACCTTAATTCCTATTTTCGTGAGCTCTCCATCCTTTGAACACACAGGGGCGCTCGTCCTGAAGAGTGGTGACGATGTAGTGCCAGATAACAAATTAAATGGAAGGGCAAATGTGGGCAGAACAAGGATTGTGGTGAAAAAATAGGAAGACAGTAATAATAGACGGTTGTGGCAAACACTTGCTGTGAAAAAACAAAATCAGTAATAAAAGTAATTCCTAAAAAATTAGGGAATAACTGTATGCACCTAGTAGTACCTCGACGATGTATAATGAATAAAGGACCACATGAGGGTTCATAAAAATACAACGGTGGCTCTAGGTAATACACACAATAAATCATTAAACCTTATTCAAGAACTCATGTGGCTAAACAATTGGCGTGCATATATGAATATCGTGTCAGAACTTGGCAGTGGAAAACCGTTTATTACAGGCGCTGAAAAACACTAATGCGCACAGCTGAGGCAGTCAGGGCTAAATACAATTAAGGAATGGCGAAAATATCACTGCTGCTGCTGCTAACAATTCCACAAAACTATACCACAATAAACTTTTAATATGGCTCAGGGTAAACCTAAAAACAGTACTTGCATCAGGAGGAAGCAGCTCTCTCTCCGGAAACCTCTGAGGGAGAAAAAAGATGACGGCAATACTAAGAGGGACAACGAAAGAAAATGGAACTGAAAGGGGCAGGACGCTAGACTACGGGAATATGCAGAGAACAGGGACGCTAATCTGTGGAGACTGAGGGAAGGGAAGATAAACGGGGGTGGACTTCTGACAGGAAACTGTGAGAGGTTTTCTGCAACAACCGCGGTCAGCGTTTATACTGCTGGGCAGTCAACAACGCGAAGCGCAAGTCTTCTGAGGAGCTGGCTTATTATAGAAAAAGTCAGTCAAAGACTAAACCTGCAATCTAGTTCCTCAATGGCACAACCAGGCGGCCATTGAGGGAACATGAAATCCTATTGATTCAATATGAATCAAACTTCAACCTTAGGACCTTCCAAGATCTAAGCAAGGTTAACCCTTTAAGGCACCCCTTTTCCTATCAACTTAACTTGCAAACTGGCTGATGGTCATGACAGCGGCGCAAATATTTCTCAAGCTCTTGATACGCTCTTTCTGTTTGACCATTTGCTTCAGGATGACAACTCGTGGTCAAACTGACCTCAATCTCCAACTCTTTACAGAAAGCTTGACAGAACTTGTACACGAACTGAGACCCCCGGTCGGACATCACCTGAAAGGGTAAACCATGAAGTCTCACAACGTTTTGTAAAAAGGCTTGCACTAAGGAAGAAGCTGTAGCTGCCCCATTGATTGGTATACAATTACTTGCTTTAGACAATACATCCACAACAACCATTATAGTAGTACAACACTGGTCTGGGTGAAGATTCTAAGGAAACTGTGTACCAGGGGTGAGGAGGAATGGGTAAAGGAACCAGAAATCCTGCAGGTCTTTGATGTTCAGAATTGACTTGGACACACACCTCACACGTTTTCACATGATTCAAAACGTCCTCACACATTCCCTACCACAAGAATTCCCTTCACAACAATTCCAAGGTTTTCTCAAGCCAGGATGCCCCGCCAGCAGGGAGTCATGGCAAAGCTTTAGCACCTCCTCCTGCAGTTCTCCAGTGGGCACATACAATCTTGCATCCACATGAAGCAAACCCTCCTTAATCTGCCAAACAGAATCCTCTTCTACCCACATATGCATCTCCTTCTCTGACATCAATTGACGAATTTGCTCACCAAAATTCTTCATCTTTTGCACCTCACCAACCATAAAATGTATTTCCGTCATCAAAGGGACTGGAGTAAGAGGATCTTCATTAGAACTTCCTGGATAACATCTCGACAATGAATCAGCCTTGCCATTCTGACGCCCGAGTTTAAAACTGATCACAAAATCGTACTCGGCAAAAGATAATGAACAGCTCAATTGTGGTGTTAGTCTCTTGGCTGAACGCAGGAATGTTAAATTTCTGTGGTCAGTTAATACAGTTACTCGATGTCTAGCTCCAAGAAGATAGTGTCACCACTCCTCAAACAATGCCTTAATAGCTAAAAGTTCTCTGTCAGAAATTGTATAGTTCTTTTCTGTAGCTGAAAACTTCTTAGAGTAAAAGGCTACTGGATGAAGTTGACTTGTAACCGGATGTCTCTGGTACAACACCGCTCCCATGTGAGCATCAGAAGTATCTGCCTCCACAAAGAGCGGTTGCTCCACATCCGGATTCAGCAAAACGGGTCCTGTGGTGAACTTCTCCTTCAAAAATTATAAAGCGCACCACTCCACAAGAACTTCATTCCCTTCTTCAACAGTCTAGTAATAAGTGACACCACCTGAGAAAAATCATGGATAAACCTGTGATAAAAATGCGCAAATCTGATAAAACATTTAATTTCTTGGACATTAGTTGGTGTTGGCCACTCTTGAACTGCATTCATTTGACTGGAATCCATCTCCAAGCCAGCTGGTGGAATGGCAAATCTCAAGAACTCCACTCTCGATGTGTGGAACTGGCTCTTCTCCAGCTTTTCAAATACATGACAAATAAAGGCAAATCGGCTGGAGACTGCGATTGATGAATTAAAACCCTTGGCCACGTTTTTTTGCAAGTACTCTTTCAGATGCTCATTCTCCTTTTCTGTTAAGGCATACTTTCTTCTGCCGGGAATTGGTGCCCCACCTTCCAGGTCTATCTTACAGTCATATGGACAAGGTGGTAACTCACTAGCCTCCTGCTCACTGAAGACGTCCTCAAAGCCATGCTGACACTCAGGCAAGACTCACACAATCGTTCCCACCACATATCTCTCCACCACTGCACCTGCTAGGCCCACCCCCTGAACCTTCCTCCGTCTTAAACTTTCCCCACTCAAAACCTTCTACACTACATTGTTCCAAACACAATTCTGATCTAAATTCCTTTGTTCTCTTAGCCCAATCAATCGGTGGATTATGTAAAGACATCCAAGGCATAACCAAATGATTTGCATCAATATGTTCAAACGCGATTTCGCCCCAATGTCCCTCACCTATCCTCAGTCCCCGTGGTATGCGTGATTGGACCAGATGAAAGCTGCGTACCATCCACAGCTCTGACTTGTTCAGGAATTTCTTTGCCAGCTACCGGCACACCAAGATGAGCAGCTATCTTCTGTACCTGAAATTTCCAGTAGCACCAGAATCTAACACACAAGGACCCCCCCGCACCTCAATTTACCTTCCCAATACAAGGATACATTTAACGTAATGTGTGGATACGGGGAACTTAAGGTCAAGCTTAGACGTAATGGAAATTAACACATTTTTTAATACAAAAGTGTCCAGATCGTGAGACTGTCCCATGTTCTGAGTGAATTATCATTGGGCATCCAGGATGCTTATTCCCATGTACCAATCTTACCACATGCAGTTCAGAGTGTTGTCTTTGGACCTGCCATCGGCTCCTAAATTCTGGATGAGCGTTCGGGTAATGTCTTTGCATTCGCTCATTCAATGTCTTTGTCTTTTTTCCCCATAGGGGCCGGGGTCCGGAATGCCAGGAAGTGGCTGGACCCGAAATGAAATGGGAACGACCCAACTGGTAAGTCTTAGAAGGAAACTGAGCTTTTCCTATTCCCTTTCTTCTCTCACCTTGTGTTCTTGTCCTTTTCTCTCTAGGCGCTGGGAAGAGGCTGCGGATCCGGATGATCGCTGCTGAAGATGGAGGTGCCCAGGAAAGGTGAGTGAAATGCAGCGCTGCAGCGATCGAAACGAAATGCTTTTAAAAATGATGTCTTCCCTTTCAGGATCGTCGGTGTGATGTCTCCGTGATACAGCTTTAGCAGGTAAGGTCTTCTTTCTCTCCAATTCTCTCTTATCTCCCTTTGCAGGTGACCCAGGATGCTGACAGGCGTGACTGAAGTCCAAATGCAGGAGCTGACACGGTGAGCGTCCAGCTGCGAGGAGCAGAACAACGCGAAGCAAGAGTTGCTGATCGGGCGTGGTTTAAATAGCTTTGGAAGAAGTTCCAGGTATGTATCCTTCCACCGATCAGGTATGTATCCTTTCCCGACCACACCCAGGTGGAAAGTAGTCCCACAGGTAAAGTAGTTCTATTCAGGCCTCAAGAGGGCCTGGATGTAGCAGCATGGTCTGCATCAGGTAAGTGCACATTGAAACACTTGAACACATGTCTAGCTTTATGAGCCTGGCGCCTAAGGCGCCAGGACTTTGTCCAAAGGGCCCCAACTTGGGCCCGCTGGCACTTCGCTGGAGGGAATGATGCCTGCCTCTGGGGTTGCTGGGTCGGACTCGGCTCCTTGGAGGTAGGCATCATGACAGTACCCCCCTGAAGGCCCCTCCTAAGGTTGTTCCCTCCGGGGGTCTTGGCTTGTTCGGAAATCTCCTGTGGAACCTTTGTATTAATCGAGGTGCGTGAACATGGTTACTAGGCTCCCACGATCTCTCCTGAGGTCCATATCCCTTCCAGTCAACAAGATAGAAGAGTTTTGACTTTAACACCTTGGAGTCTAAAATATCTTTAACTTCGAATTCTAATTCCCCTCCAATTTGAACTGGGTCTGGAGGCATGGACAGTCGGGTCCCTGGTTGTACTGGTTTCAAAAGTGATGCATGAAAAAGTGGATGAATACGCATGTTGGACGGTAAATCCAGTTTAAAGGCCACAGGATTGATTATAGCCTTGATGGGATAAGGTCCTATGAATCTGGGATTGAATGTTTGCAGGCCCTTGAGGGGTAAATGTTTCGTTGCTAGCCATACCTGGTCTCCTACTTGGTAAGGAGGAGTTTTACTTCGGTGCAAATCAGCGTTTTCTTTATACTTTTTCTTGGCTTGCTGTAAATGAGTTGCAGCTTCTTTGAAGGCTCGGGTTATTGTGGAATGCAAATGATTTACTGCGGGCATTTCCAGGGTCCGAGGTGGATCTAGGTCAGAGGTCCGAGGATGGTGACCATACAAAGTATAAAAAGGAGTTTGTCCGGTTCCAGAATGCACTGAATTGTTGTATGCATATTCTGTGATCCAAAGGATGTCTTTGCAATTTAACTCGGATTGGTGTAACATGCATCGAAGATATTGCTCGAGAGTCTGATTGGTTCTCTCGGTTTGTCCGTCGGTCTGGGGGTGGTGGCTGGTGGATAACCGCTCATCTATTGGTGCTAGTTGGCAACACTTCTTCCAAAAATGGGAGATAAATTGACTTCCACGATCCGAGACTAATATGGAAGGGAAACCATGTATGCAAACTATATTCTCCAGAAATTCCTTGGCCAAGGTGGAAGCTGAAGGCAAACCTTTTAAAGGGATAAAGTGGGCCATTTTGGAGAATAGATCCACAATTACAAGAATAGTGTTGTAACCAGCACAAGGAGGCAGGTCAGTTATAAAGTCCATTGACAAGGTGTGCCATGGTGCCGGTGGAATATCCAAGGGTTGGAGTAGGCCGGCTGGCCTTTTCTTTTGACCCTTGTTTTGGGCGCAAATTCAGCAAGACAATACAAAAGACTGTCTTTTCTCCAAGAAGGCCACCAGAAGTGGCGTTTGATTGTTTCCTCCGTTTTAGCGATACCAGGGTGTCCTTTCATAAATGATTCATGATGATGGGCAATAACAAGTTCTTGCAATTCTTTACTTGGCAGAAACAACCGCTCCTGGAAGTAGGGTAAATCATCCTTAACGGTGTAATGAGGACCCTTTTGACTCCATTCCAGTAAGGCTGAAGAGTCTAGAAGTTGTTTTACTTGCGTTTGGATGTCCTCAATAGTTTGCAATGAAGTTAGGCCTAAGATTCTTTGTTCAGGTATGATTGGCACAGGTTCTAAACTCGAATTGGGTTCTTCCATGCCAATCCGGGATAAGGCGTCCGCTTTACCATTCTTGCAGCCAGGGCGATAGGTAATTACAAAAACAAATTCCGCAAAGAATAGAGCCCATCGGAGTTGTCGTGAAGATTGAGCTTTGGCCGTCTTTAAATACTGTAAATTTCTGTGGTCCGTAATTACGGTGATGGTGTGTCTTGCCCCAAGAAGGTAGTGACGCCAAGCCTTGAAAGCAGATTTAATAGCCAGTAACTCTTTGTTGGTAATTGCGTAGTTGATTTCAGGAGGAGAAAATTTCCTGGACCAAAAGGCCACTGGGTGTAGTTGGTTAGTTTCTGGGTCTCTTTGCGACAGGACAGCTGCCATGGCCGAACTGGATGCGTCGGTTTCCACAATATAAGGGAGATCTGGGTGCGGGTGCTTTAATACAGGTGCAGAGGTGAATTTGGTTTTCAGGTCCTGAAAGGCTTGTTTGGCCTCAAGAGTCCATTCAAAGCGTTTGTTTTTCTTTAGGAGAGCTGTGATGGGTTGGACTGTTCGGGAAAATTCCGGGATAAATCTTCGATAGAAATTGGCGAAGCCGAGCGTGCTCTGAACTCCCTTCACCGAGCTAGGAGATGGCCATTTGAGGATGGCATCCACCTTTCGCGAGTCCATTCGGACTCCTTGTGGTGTCAGGATGAATCCGAGAAACTCAACTTCTGTGGTATGAAAAACGCATTTTTCGAGCTTTGCAAATAGTCTGTGCTGGCGCAATTTCTCAAGAACTGCCCTAACATGTTTTCTGTGATCGGATTCTGAAGAAGAGTACACCAGGATGTCATCAATATAAACAATGACACAGACATCGATAAGTTCCCGAAGAACATCATTCATAAAGTACTGAAAGGCGGCAGGTGCATTGCACAAACCGAAGGGCATCACCTGATATTCGAAGAGCCCAAATTTGGTGCGGAATGCAGTCTTCCATTCGTCGCCTTCTTTTATACGTACCAGGTGATAAGCTCCTCGAAGATCTAACTTGGTGTACACACAAGCGTCTTTCACCTGGTCGATAAGCTCAGGGATCAGGGGCAGAGGATAACGATTCTTAATCGTTATTTGATTTAGGACGCGATAGTCTATACATGTTCTAAGGTCGCCCTCTTTTTTCGGCACGAAGAACAAAGCTGAGGAGACAGGAGACTTGGACGGGCGAATAAAACCATTGGCTAGGTACTGATCTAAATACTGACGCAAATGCAGGTTCTCAGGATCCATAAGAGCATAAATCCTACTACAAGGTAGTAGTTGAGCATTGGGTACCAGATCGATTTGGCAATCATAAGACCAATGGGGAGGTAACGTGTTAGCCTGTTCCTTCTGAAAAACGTCTTGGAATTCTTGGTATTCTGACGGTAGCTGTACAGGGGTGGAAGTTGCTGAGGCTAGACCCATAACTGGATTTCTTGGATAACAAGTTGGTTCACAATCAGGAAAACTTATCATCTTTGCTCGCCAGTCAATTCTGGGATTATGTGTTTCTAACCAAGGAATTCCAAGAATTACTTGAAATTGTGGGGCCTTGATCACATCAAACACGATTGTTTCCCTATGTCCATCCTGACCCACCAGTGTCATTTCAACAGTGGAATGCGTTACAGGCCCTGAGGCTATTTCGGTTCCATCTACTGTAGTAATGACATCTTGGGTTACTTTCGGGCGGAGAGGGAGCTTAATCCTGGAAGCCAATTCACGGTCTATGTAATTTCCAATAGCTCCACTGTCGATGTATGCTTTTATAGCATGCAACTGCTGAGGCTGTTTTGGGTCCACGAGCACCATTGGTATGACAAAATGCGAGGTCAAAGAATCTGTTTTCAAGCTCGGCAAGCGGACCCCTACGCTTGTCGGGCTAGGTCGTTTCCCGAATCAGGTGTCAATAAATCGTTATCAGTGGCTCCAAACACCTTCTTAGGTGGTTTAACCGGACAATTTCGAAGAAAGTGACCGGAAGTCCCGCAATACAGACAAAGTTGCATTTGCCGTCTTCTCTCTCGTTCCTTCTGCGTTAATGGTCCTTTAACACCGCCGATTTGCATAGGTTCGGATACGTCGGTACTCTTGAAGTTGGCGTGGGTTTTGATCGGTACTCGGGTTTCGTACTTGAACCGATCTGCTTTTCTATTTTGAAGTCTGTGATCAAGTTGAACCACCAAGTCTATGTAGTCTGCGCAGACCTGGGGTGGATCTACTATCTGAGCTAGAACATCCTTAAGCTCTCCGCGCAGGCCTCGATGAAACAATGTGATCCTTTTGTTTTCTGGCCATCCAGTTTCCACAACCAGTCTATTAAAGGTGGCAACGTAGGACAGGAGATCCTGATTACCTTGTCGTAAGGATAGCAGTTCGTTATCAAGGGCCTGTCCTTGAGAGTGTCGAGCAAACAATCTTTCCATGCTGGCCTGGAAACCCTGAAAATTCTGGAGAATGGGATCATCCTGATTTACCAATGGAATAGACCAATCGGCAGCACTGCCACTGAGGTAAGATAGTATAAAGGCTACCTTGGTCTGGTCGTTAGGGAAGGCCCAAGGTCTGCATAGAAAGTGTAAACGACATTGGTTCATAAAGACGGCATATTTCTTGGGATCCCCCGCAAAACGTTCAGGCAGGGCCAAAGGCATGTGTCCAGGTAGATTGATTTGTACCGGGTTATTCAAACCCATTGATGTGGAAGTACCTCCGGAATTAGGTAAAGGAGTGTGCCCTGCCTGGGCCTGCAATAACCTTTTGGCCAGGTCATCTGTTCTTTCCTTGGATAGGATCAGTTCTCTTTTGAGAGCATTAGTCTCCTGGCGGGCTGAGTGCACTTCTGCCCGTAATTCTCCCAAAAGCTGGGCCAGCTGATCTGTCTCGGAAGTCTCCATAGCGCCCGGGTGGGAAATTGTGGGTAGGCTTCGCGTTCTGTCACGCTCACCTGATTCCCACAGAGGCGCAGGTCTGGCTTCAAGTGCTGATGCTTCTTCAATGGTGAAGCGCAGGACTCTGAAGATGGACAGGTAGGGCCCCTCTACTCTGGCTTCTCTGGCTCGTAGGAATATTCCCCTGTGTGTGAAAAGGGAGTATTACCTACTGACGGAATAATGCTCAAGCCTCCCACTTCCTTCCAACCCTCCACGATACCCTTCCACGATTCCCCGTGAAGTCTCACCTTAGGGTCTGGAAGGATGAGTTCTCCATCCTGCTTCTGATGCAGGGGCGCGTTGAAACCCAGTTACATCACTGGATTGAGGTTTGATGGAAGTTCAAATAAGCTTGACTATTCAGGTAAGGCGCTGTAAGAGTTCTGTTGCAAGTTCAAAAGTTCAAGCTTAATAATAACGTTCATTGTGTTATTGCAGCAAGCGCTAACGCTTATGTCTTTTTCCCCTTAGGGGCCGGGGTTCGGAATGCCGGAGATATGGCGCCGACCCGAAGTGAAACGTGCAGTTCCAATAAATGACAGGTAAATTCTGGATGAGCATTCGGGTAATGTCTTTGCATTCGCTCATTCAATGTCTTTGTCTTTTTTCCCCATAGGGGCCGGGGTCCGGAATGCCAGGAAGTGGCTGGACCCGAAATGAAATGGGAATGACCCAACTGGTAAGTCTTAGAAGGAAACTGAGCTTTTCCTATTCCCTTTCTTCTCTCACCTTGTGTTCTTGTCCTTTTCTCTCTAGGCACTGGGAAGTGGCTGCGGATCCGGATGATCGCTGCTGAAGATGGAGGTGCGCAGGAAAGGTGAGTGAAATGCAGCGCTGCAGCGATCGAAACGAAATGCTTTTAAAAATGATGTCTTCCCTTTCAGGATCGTCGGTGTGATGTCTCCGTGATACAGCTTTAGCAGGTAAGGTCTTCTTTCTCTCCAATTCTCTCTTATCTCCCTTTGCAGGTGACCCAGGATGCTGACAGGTGTGACTGAAGTCCAAATGCAGGAGCTGACACGGTGAGCGTCCAGCTGCGAGGAGCAGAACAACGCGAAGCGTGAGTTGCTGATCGGGCGTGGTTTAAATAGCTTTGGAAGAAGTTCCAGGTATGTATCCTTCCACCGATCAGGTATGTATCCTTTCCCGACCACACCCAGGTGGAAAGTAGTCCCACAGGTAAAGTAGTTCCATTCAGGCCTCAAGAGGGCCTGGATGTAGCAGCATGGTCTGCATCAGGTAAGTGCACATTGAAACACTTGAACACATGTCTAGCTTTATGAGCCTGGCGCCTAAGGCGCCAGGACAGGGGTTCAACATGAGTCTGGTGCCTAAGGCGCCAGGACTGTGTCCAAAGGGCCCCAACTTGGGCCCGCTGGCACTTCGCTGGAGGGAATGATGCCTGCCTCTGGGGTTGCTGGGTCGGACTCAGCTCCTTGGAGGTAGGCATCATGACAATATGTCCCCAACTCCCGTTCTCCCCACATCTCTGTGAACATTCCCTGGATACTTTGGGATAAAACCTATGCAATTTCTCAGAAGTTAAGTGCCATTGTACCATCACTTTAGTCCACATCTCCCTGATCTGGAGTGCCCTCATGAGCTTTGGAATACTGTGCCACACCTCGTACCATTGCTGCATCAATATCAGATTGTCCAGAGATTTCTCCCATTGCTTCATGTAGCTCCATTGCGGAGGGGACACAGAGTCCGAGAATAGTTTATAGAGTGTTCCTACCATATGGCAGTCTCCTGAGTTGGCAATCAAATATTTTTCAAAGGGAGTCAGTTCCCTGCTCCCCCAAGTCTAACATTGTTGGAACATCCTAATCTGTTGACCCTCTACCATGTCGCCCATCTTCTAACAGCCCACCATTTCCCAGGATTTAAATACTCCACGCTCTTCCCCTGGCCTGAATTGAGGATTATGAAACAGGGGCGTGAACAGGGATGGAATTGACAAAATACCCACCCGCCGCACCAGCTCGTCTCATATATTGCCGACCAGGGCCGTAATTACAGCCTTTGGGCACAGCAAAACTCCCTCGAGGGGCCTACCCACACTGCCCTATCCATTCACCGCCAAACCTTATCTTGATTCCTCGAGAACCACTCCCGTAGCACCCGCAACTAGGCCGCCTGATAGTACATTTTCAAGTTAGCAGCCCCCTTCCCTCCCCTGCCGACAGGAGCTGTTAAAATGTTCCTGTCCACCCATGGTCTCTTACCCTTCCAGATAAAAGACCCCACTATCCTGTGAAGAGCCTGAAAATAATATAACACATTTGGGAGTACCATCGTTTTGACCACATTTATCCTACCTGTCCATGACATGGATAGTGGTCCACGTTCTTCCAACCATTGTTTTATCAAAACTAGAAGTGGAGGGTAATTAGCCCGATACATGGTTTCCACTCCTATATATCTAAGACTGTTGTCTGCCCTTGTATATGGACCTGCATCCAATGTCCCTGCCATTAACGCAGACCCCCCCAGGTTAAATACATAATTTCATATTTGAGTGTTGATTTTCAAGCCTGCTACCGAACCGAATTCCCTGAGTGCTAAGGTTAACGCCGGCAGTGATCTATTCAAGCCAGTTATTGTGAGGAGCATGTCATTGACAATAGCCAACACTTTATGCTCCTCTCCCCTGAACGGGATGCCACTAATTTCTCTGTTGGCACGAAGCCAATATTGGCTCCAAATGTATTGCGTATAGTACCGGGGACAATGGGCATTCCTGCTTAGTGCCCCAAAACACCTTGATACCCTGAAAGATGTGGCGATTAATGGCCAGTAGTTGCACAGGCAAATGATAGTTAGCTTTTACCAAAATCTCCGCCCAAACCCCATGGTCTCCCTAGTGCAGAATTAAAAGGACCACTCCATCTATCAAATGCTTTTTCTGCGTCAAGGGCCAACACTGCCGCTGGGATCCCCGTTTTTTTCACCTTTTCGATTAAGTGGCATACCCGTTGTGTGTTATCAAATGTATGCTTCCCCCGGACGAAACCTGATTGATCGGGTTGGACTAGTTTCGGAATGAACTTTTCTAGCCTTGTCGCTAATATTTTTGTGAATACATTTATTAATAAGGGTGATGGGCCGGTACGACCCACATAGCGTTTTATCCTTATTGGGTTTGTGAAATATCACTGCTTTAGCCTCCTCCATGGTCTGGGTAATGTGTCCTGTGGCTTCAAAGGAGTTAAAAAGTGAAACACCGGGGTCAGTATATCTCTAAATGTTTTATAGAAGGTGCCGGGTAACCATCTGGGCCTGGAGCTTTGTTTATTGGCAGAGACTGAATAGCCGCCTGCAACCTTTTCTGGGATAATTCCCCCTTCCAATCTTTCCCTTTCCACTTGATGAATTGTGGCGAGCTGGCAGAGCTTAAGATAAGCCTCCTGGGATTCCTCGCTGGGGGAGACCGTAGAGTATAGTGCGGAATACACATTTGTAAAGGTCTGCACTATATCCTCCTGGGAGGAGCTAACAGTACCCGATCCTGTTTGAATCTGGAGGATTACCCCTGATGCTGCTTTCTTTCTTACCTGCCGCACCAGCATGCGGTCAGCTTTATTCGCCTTTATATAGTACCGCTGCCTTGCATATAAAAGCGATTGTTTGGCCTACTTAGTTTGTAACAGGTCTAATTGTCCCTTCATATGTCTATGTGCCCTTCTGATGGCTGCCCCACTATTTGTTTACATTCAAGTCCTCACCCCATCAATTGTGTATCTAACTTGCCTTGCAATTACTCTATTTGCTTGTCCCGCTGAGCTTTCTTTGCTATAAACTCCCCTCTCATAGTCCCCTTAAGGGTATATCATACCATCTTTTCCTGCATTCCTGGCCTTTTATTTATATCAAAGAACTGCTTGATTTTATCCTGTATTTTGTCCTGTATCACCGGATCTTTGAGTAGTTGAGCTGGGAATCTCCAACGCCATAGCCCAGATTTGCCTTTCTCCTTTGTATACATATCATTAAAGGGCCATGATCTGAAATATTTACAGGTCCCAACTCCATTCCCTGTAATTGCCCCAACATCGTATTGGACACCCAAATACAGTCAATCCTTGAAAAGGATCTATGGACGTGCAAACAAAACGTATAACCCTAGAACCTTTTTGAGTCTCCTTCCAGGGGTCCACCAAGACTAATCTGGTCATGCACGCTTTCAGTTGCTGTGTCGGGCCTCTCTGCATACAATCTATTTTAACACTTCTGTCTGTTTGCGGGTCCCAAGCGTTGTTGAAATCCCCCTTAATATTATTGGTCCCACCGCAAAGTTTTCTAACCTTGCCAGAGCCGCTGCCAGGAATCCATCATGTCTTGTGTTAGGCGCATACAGTGTAGCTATCGTGTAGCGCACTAACCCCCACTGTATATGAGCAAAAATATATCTACTATCTCAATCTGCCTCGGTCGTACCCAGTTGTAATCCTACTAATTCCCTCAGGACCCCTCCTGTCTTTCCCTGGGCATTGGCTTGTAAAATATGGAGATATCCCCATATTCTTAATTTATGTCTATTTGCCTTTTGTATATGGGTCTCTTGAAAGGTTACTATATCCGGTTTCCCCCATCCCAAGAAGTCATTCACCTTGCACCTTTTAACCGGGGAATTCAGACCCCTAATATTCCAAGTCAGCAGTTGGAACCCGTGTTTACCCCCATGACCACTTTGGCATATCATTTTCCCATAATTGCTGTGGCCCCCTCCCCTTCCCGTGTTCAACCTCTACCCCCCAACTCCCTCCACCCCTCTCCTTCTCCCTCCCCCGAACTCTCTGGTCAGACTCGGCCCTCCCTCTCCCCTGCCATGCGACCAGCCATGGGTGCAGAATCTCATTTGCCACCCAGAGATACACAGTGTGGGTCTGCTAGGATCCTGACCCTCCCCTAATTCCAAGTACCAACCAGGGCACCCCCCCCCTCCTTCCCCTGTGTTCGCACCCTCTGTCCCTCTTTGTTGGGATCGTACATTCCTCACCTTCTCCCTTTATGTGAGGACCTCACCAGATCCCGCCTGCTCGTCCCCACTGGTGGGAGTCCCCAACTCAGTTTTGTCTGGGCCACTCTGGGCCCTTTTCTCGTGCAATGGCTCTGGAACTTTCCTCCATTCCCACTTCTTTCTTTTGACTGTCTCTCGTTGTGGTCTTGGTTCTTGGTGCACAGCCCTGTCGTTCTCTAAATTAAGGATCAGAAGTCCCTCCTAGTGATTACAGCATTCCCAGTAAAACAGTAGTCCAAAGGGAGTGGAGGCAGTCTTTGCAGTCTGCTGTTCAATTTTGGCCCTTTTAAGAGTCTTTTTACAGTGTTTCCCAAACCAGGAAGAGCTGGAGCTACAGCTACAAATACAAATTCTAACTGCTGAGGGGAGGCGAGTGGCGGCAGTCCGTGCACGGCCGGGCTCTCGGGCGGAGGGATAGCGGGACAGCGTGCCCAGAGATCTAATAACTGCAGGTAACTGCCAGCGTGGGTTCGCTTTGTTCTGATGTGCAGCACTCGCCGCGTAGGCTAGGGAGCCTAAGCACATGGTGCCGCAAGCCCTCTGCAACTTGCTGTCAAACCCTTGTAACAGAACTCTTCCCCCCCAGCCCCCTGCACGGCCTGCTTGTCCCTCGAATCAAACACTTTGCTCTCCTCATCTCTTACCCCAATCTCAAATCGCCACCTTTATCGGACGCCTTCCTGCCAGATATAAGACTTCACAGTGTCAGACGTTGTCGGTTTGCCCACTCCCCGACCTTTTACGTGTCTCCTATCCGCCCGTGCCGGGGGAGGGGGGTGCAGGGCTCCGTCATTTAGCCCAGAAATAATTCCACTTCCTGAATACTACCAGCTGCAGATTACGGCAGTAAGATTCCTTCTCTACAGTTTTTAGGACATACCGCGTCAATACCTAATCCCAGGGTTCAGCCTGTGACCTGTGTGCTGACTCCATTGCTGTCAGGGTTCTAGAACAGCCAAACGTAAGGCATTTGTATACGTTTTGTCAGCACACAAACATGGGGACTGTGGGCTCAAAGCCTTTGGACTCTCGGACATCTGACAAACGAACACTGCTACATTCAAATCTACAGGGGGAAATCAGGTCCCAGACGTCGGACCCTAAGGCCGGAAAAGAGATCTCCTGCAGATCATAGAATAATGTCAAGTATGTTTAAAGGGGAGTGCGCTCCAAGCAACTGATACTAACTGGGCCAAACCAAACCAGAGTAATAATCAGACTACGCACAGAGCAGAGAAAAGTCTCTTTAAACGCAATAAGTTGGGGGGGGGGGGAGTTTTTCTCCCCCCACCCGGGGTTTACCCATTAGACAATCAACCCCCAATGAGTTTGGGGCTCACATAAACACTGGTTGTTTCCAGGCAAGAAACTGGGGCGTCCACTCCATTGAACCAACTCATTCGAGATTCACTATCAGCCAACCGTGACTATACTCTAAGAACCACCACAATGAAAAATACAATTATAGACCACGTTTCATTGGATCTAGTGGGCCCTCCGAAAGTTGGTGCTGTGGGGCACTCCAATGATGACTCTGAACCAAGTCAACAGTCCGGCGCGCAAAAATAAACTGTTGTCAATTCATTGATATTTGTGAAGAAGATCTGCGGGAGATGGAAAGTTTAATTCCGGCAGACTCACCATATGAATTAAATACAATTCCATTAGCTACAGACAAAGAAAATGGACGGACGTGTCCCTCCTCGCAGCCTCCCCAGTGTATAGCCAGTCGTCCAAATAGTAAGTGTGATTTACAACAAGACAATAGATTGGAAGATCTAGTTCCTCCCTCAATAATGGCATTAAACTTTGTACTAAGTTCCCTAGACAAAGTTTTTGAAAATCTAAAATCTGAAGTACAGCAGCATTCTGGCATACTTTTAGAAATCACAAAGGAACTAGAAATAAATGAGATCACTATGGTTGCTATAAAATCAGCCATAAATGACTTTGTAGGAGACACTTGGGCTGAGCTCCGCTCTACAAGCAAGGCTCAGTCAGCAAAAATTGATTATCTGACTGAGCAGTGGGGGGAAGCAAAGCATGAGTTAAGATCTATATCTGAGAAATTGAATCTCCCCGCCCATGGTGATCAAACAAGATGCATTTCATGTCCTCCGAATACTAACCCAGAGACCACACTAAGTGATACCCCTCTGTCTGCCTCAGTGATGGAAGAGTTTCTAGGGAGTGGCTGAGTAAGTGGCTCTACATAAAGAAATGTATCAGGAGCTCGCAAAAAACATCTCCTCAGAATTAGAAGGAATAGTAGTACCTAACAAAAAGAAATTAAATGGCAAAACAAAAAAAACGAGAAATAGAAAGAATAAGGGTGCAAGTGAAATTCCAGATTTGGATGTCAATAAACAAGGGAAACGAAAGAAGAAAAATCAGACGACAGATACCAATCGTTTCCTCAAAAATCTGAAAGGGGGGATCGAATCTGAAATGGAGGATCGAATCTGAAGAGAGAGCAGAAAAAGACAACACTTCAAACAAAAGGAGAACAGATTAATAATAAATAAAAATAAATAGATAATAGAGGCAATAAACAGTGAAAGTGCAGCCAGACTGTGGCAAGTGCTGTGTTTACGGCAGCAGACTGGGTAAGTCTGATAAGTGCCGAAAAAGAAGAACATGGGGGGTGGGGGACTGTATGGGTACAGATACAGTCCCCAGTTCGAGGGGTGCCCAGGAGGCAGTGCAGGAGGGTGGCAGGGTGAGCAGGTACCTGGGCTCAGGGGAAAGAGGGTGGCCAGGTGCACATTGCCAAGAGAGAGCAGATCAGCAGGGAAGAGGGGAAGTGAAGGCAGAAGCAAAGGGGAAGGTCTTGAGGTGCTTCCGGAACCAGAGATGGTTCTCCTCAAGTTTTAGAGTGACAGGGAGACTGTTCCAGAGGGAAGAACCAGCCAAAGACAGAGATCTACCTCCAGCTCGTTTCTTTGAAAAACGACTGACCCTGAGGGAGTTAGAGGTAGAGGAGTGAAGAGCTCAAGAGGGGAGGTATTTGCGGAGGGATAGCTAAAGGTATTTTGGACCCAGGCCCCAGAAAGCTTTGCCGGACATCGCAGAGGGTTTTGAATTTAATCCTTGCATCCACTGGGAGCCAATGGAGAGATTTCAGAGCTGGAGCGATACGATCACAGGACTTGAGGCCAAGGACAAGTCTCGCAGTCCTATTCTGGATTAGTTGTAGAGGGCAGAGAGTAGAGGCAGGTAGATTTAGAAAGAGGCTGTTACAATAGTCCAACCTAGAGAGAACCAGAGCTTGGGAGAAAGTGAGCTTCTGGGGGAAGGGAGTGCATTAGGAAGTTTGACTTTTTAGGGACCTCAGAGATATGGTTGGAGAACAACATCAGTGAGGGAAATAAAGATGACCATGCAATGTTGGAAGTATTTCTGGGTTCCGATTCTCAACAAGTTGTTTCCCTCTACGCCGAGGAACTACTCCCTAACACCGCAGGCAATCGAATTAGAAAGTTAGACAGACGGAGGAGAACACTTAACAAAGCATTAAATGACATCATTTGTCAACTTTCTGATCAACAACTCTCGGTCGGCTGTGACTCAGATAGTTTTCTCCCCTTCTTGTCTGCTTTGAACCCCTGTACCAATCATGCTCAGAAACAGTATATGGTCCACAAACATTCCTTTGATTTACTAATTCAAGAACAAAAAATTATAATAAGACAACAAAGGGCATCTCTAAAAAAAAAGTAGATGTGGATATAAAAGACTACAGAGATGAACTTAGAAGCATTAACAATAAGTACAAAAATGGGATCCGATCCCATAGGCACATCATACGCCAACAAGATGGAGAGAAAATGTTACACTCATTATCCTTGAGGAATTCCAGAACTGTATGGTCAATTATGGGGTCTTTGAATAATCCTCATAATTCCAATTAGGAAGCCATCATACAGGAACACTCTGGATTGCGCATTTCCCGGAAGTCTATGGAACTTTAGAAAAGCAACATCTTGAAATAGAAGAAACTGCCAAGTGGTCTCTAGTTTTCTCTAGTGAAGACATTGAAATTTTTATAGCTAAATCATCCTCCTCTGGGGCAGTGGGACCCAATGGACTTAGTAACTCAATTCTAAAAATGAATCTGCCCGTCTGGGCGAAGTTGTTAAAAATGCTCTTTGCCAATAATATTTCTACAAAGGAACTACCTTTGTCGTGGAGAAGGTCCATTGTGGTCCCAATCTATAAAAAGTCGAATCGATTGGCTTCATCCAATTACCGCCCCATTTCACTCTTAGATGCAGATGGCACATTTTTTGTAGGACTGATATTAGGTGAGATGGAGATGGAGACTTGGGCCAAATCAAAAGGTATTCTTTGCTTGTTTGTTTGTTTATTTTATTTATATAACGCGCCTGACCCAGAGGTACCTGGATATATTAATGAAACAGCAAACAGGCTTTAGGAAGGGCCTTTCAACATCATTAAATGGCTTGGTCCTAAGCTGTTTGAGTGCGGGTTCTTTTTTGAATGGTTGCCCCCCCCCCCTCTCTGAGGCCTGGATTGACTTATCGCAGGCGTTCGACACCATAAATAGAAATCTTATGTGGAAGAAGTTGAACACCTGGGGGATCCCGTCCAAACTGCTACTATATTTTGATGGAACTGCACCAAGATACACTAATGCAGGTTAGACTATCTACGTCAGGTTTGTTATCGAGTCCCATTAAGATTGAAAGAGGAGTGCGCCAGGGGTGCCTGATAGCGCCTCTTCTCTTTATCCTGTTTATGGCAGATTTATTTCAATGGCGGCAGGAAATAGGCCTAATAACGCAGAGAATTGGAAATGCTAAAATTAATTGGTTAGCAGACACCGTTGTGGTATTAGATCACTCCCAAGTCGGGCTGCAACGATTATTGTCTGCTCTGGAGGATTATGCCAAAAAAGATAGCCTAATAATTAATCCAAAAAAGTCTAAAGTTCTGATCTTCAAACACTCCAAAAAGGCAACAAAGTCCTACACTTGGGAACTGGACAATCGCCCTATAGAAATAGAAAAAGAGGTGACTTATTTGGGTGCCTCAGTTAAATCTTTCCCAACGAAAAATCATTTTTTTTTTAGCCATTGATTAAAAAAACATAAACTTGGGATCCCAAATTAAAAGGATCATGTTGAGATTTTGCAAGTTTTCCATTCAGTCATTGGTACAATTCTATCTAGGTAAGGTGGTACCAATTATCCTGTTTGGTTTAGACTCAAACCCATCATCAATGGATATAGGCTGGGACAAAATAGAGTCCAAGCTTTGGAAGAGAACCCTGAATCTGCCGAATTGTGTTCCCTCAGATACAAACTGGGTTTGACCTCTTTAAGATCATGGATGGAGTGGAAATGGATCTCTATGCTCAGACTGATTCTAGATCCCCAAAAGGGCTCCCTCTACGAAGATGTGGCTGTGTCAATGCATTGAGCTGATAATATGTTTCTAAATAAGCTAAGATCTAAATGCTCCAAAATACTACCTGACTCAGACTGCACATATGATCTCCTTGTCCAAAATCCCTGTAAAGTAAAAGTAGGTCTGAAACAAAGGGATTGGATAAGGACGATCGATAAAATGAGGATGGCCAAGATATCATCATCAACTTCATTGTTAGACATTGTTAGACAAACAAAGGTCGTCTTTAACCTCTTATTACAACAAATCATCAGATCCAGTATCAGATCCAGTATCGAGAACAAACTTTCTGAGATTCAGACTAAATCTTCTTCCAACACTAGAGATTCTGTCTATTAGGGACAAAGAGGCATGCAACTCTGATATATGTGATACATGTGATGAAAAAGTCAATCAAACATCTCCTATCGAAATGTCCAGGCACCTGGGATCTAAGAGTGGCAAGATTTCACAGATTTGTTCATGATGTTGGTTGGTTAAACTCAGACACTTTTTGGGACCGATTATCATCATGCAATGACATTATTTTGACTGCTGAAGTTTTCATACTACTGAGGGATTTGAATTTGGTTGGTGGTAGAGAAACTAATGCCACTGGGAGTGATAATGAACTGAATTAGTCTATCTATTGTCCTCGATTAGTTTCAGTCAAGAGCTATTCTGGTAGAAGTCATTGAGATGTTTCTCTTCCTTACTGGAGACTTATCTTAGTTTGACTTTATTAAGATAGGATTTCTGTTGTTAAAAGTCAAATCTTTGGATAAAACATAATAAAATACTTTTAAAAAGTAGTTCAAATGGAAATGTCCATCTGTATCTTACTAGCGCCCAGATTAGAACTTTAACACCAGGCCCATCTGTCTCCCCTTCAGAAGGGTGGATTGCGCCAGGTCTTGGTAGAGCTGTATTTCTGTGCCATTGTCTTTGATGGGATTTGCCTTTCTGGATGCAAACAGGATTTTCTCTTTCTGTCCGTATTGCTGAAACACCACCACCACATCTCTTAGCCTGGCACCTGGCTCCCGCCTTTTAGGACCCACGCGGTGGAGCCTGTCTAGGGGAACCTCCCCACCTGTTTCCAATTCCAGCAAGTTAGCGAAGACCGGTTGCATCGTGTCGTGCAGTACTCTGTCCTCCACTTCTTCCGGTAGCCCTTTTACCCTAATGTTGACTCGCCTTGAGCGAAATATCTTCATTTTGGATCTCCAGGTTCTATGTAACCCTAGCAAGCTCTTTCTCGTGAATGGTATTGTCCTGCTTGCGCCAACTGATCCAGACAGTTATTAGTTTCCTTGAGTATGTCAATATAGTTTCTCCAAAATTGGTTCTAAAATGATCAATCTACACATTCTATAGTTCGCATAGAAGGTTTTATTCCATAGATTGACATACTAAAAGGAAACTAAGAGAATAACTGTATCTGTATCAGTTGGCGCAAGTAGGACAATACAATTCACAAGAAAGTACACTTTTCTATTCTTACAGTCAAAATAGAGGTATCTCTGTGCAGACAACTGATCCATACTCATAAGTAATTGGATTCGCCGAAGGAGGTTCTTTGACAGTACCATATTACAAAAAAAAAACAGCAAGCTGTTCCAGCAGAATATCTACCTCGCGTGCATCTTCCGCTAGCTCCTGGATAGCATTTTCAGTTTGCATCAGTTTGTTCCCCTAATTCCGTAATATCCCCCCTCACCTCTTGCAAAGACTGGGCCAGCTCCATTCTGATTAGGCTCAGTTGTGTCAGCAGAGCCTAATTGAGTTTATCGCCAAAGTCTTTGAAGCATTGTTGGAACAATTCTTTGGTTACTGTATGGCCTTCAATCGGGAGAGGCAGGGCCACAGCCTTTTCTTGCACATGGGGGTTTGCCCTTCCTCTGGCCCTGTCTCCCCTTCCTTATGCCACAGCTTCTGCAGCACACCTTCTTGCTGCTTCTTTACTAATTTGGGAGTTGGGAGCCCTTCTTTGGGTTCTCTGGATTTATGTCGCGACATCTGTGTATAGTAGCTAGGGGGAGCTTAATCCTTCCCTCTTAGGCAATGATCTTCGGAGCCACACCCAATTCCACTGCCTAATACTGCATCACGCTTATGGGCAGCCTTAAGTCACGGGCCACCACTCCTTCTCGCAGTTGAGGCCCACCAATGACCCCCATGCCACAATCCTCACTTCATTTCTGCTTTAGGTGGTAATGATGGGCACCCCACTACCCCACTTGCTCCTATTTCACCTGGCCTTGGCCGTGAGCTGACCAGTAATAGTGCTGCTCACTCTCTATCCCGTGGCTGGTTCCTGGCAGTCCTTCCGTTATATGTTTGTGGGGGGGTAACAAACCACCAATTGGTCCTTCCTGATATCTTCTCCCCAAGCCCCTATTTTCTAGGTATGTGGGGTGTGTGCTACTAACCTATGGGGAGTTATTCCGCCCTGTGCACCTGCCTCTGGGGCCTCAGCAGTGATTCCGTTTGTTCGTGATGTGACCGTGCCAAGTCTCTCCCGACTCGACCTCTTCTATTTGCCACACCTCCTCCAGTCGGTCGCGTCTCCGGTGCAGGGGGCCAAGATGTCCCAATCCAAGCCCTGCGATGGCCGGGATGTGGGACGATCAATTGAGGGCCACGGCTCAGTACTGGTGTGATTCTCCCCCTCCCTCACAGACAGGGGGGTTCAGGCGATATCACTGCCCTCTCCGCTCCTGTAGTAACTCTGTTGATACTCGATCACAGTATATGCTCGCAGTCCCGCTCGGCTACGTCAGTGCTCCGGCGCTTGACCTACTGAGGTGCCCCGTGGCTAAATGAATATGATATCCCACTGCCCAGTCTTCCTCCCATACTTCCACCACCCGAGGTGGCTGCTTAGCTTAATCTCCTTTATATGTGTGGCGTCAATGGGCAGGAGCTCTCTCCTAACTGTTTTCGCCTCCTGGTGGCCATCTTTGAATCCCATAAGCGCTTCTTTAACTCTGAATTTGAGCTGGTGTGACAGGGTACAAAACGTGATGGCGGGGGAGAGTTTTGCCTTTACAAGCTTCCAGGAGTAGGTGGTCACAGATGCTTTCATGACAAGCTGGGGTACCCATCTCAACATCTGAACATGCAGGAAAGGTGGCCAGTGTGATAGAGGGAAGTCTCCATTTCAATCTGATGGCTTTTAGAACAATTCACCTCACAGTGCAAGCTTTTGAGGAGGAAAAGCGTGATGGCTCTCACTGACTACACATATGCAATGTGCTATATAAACCAGTACAGGGTCAGTCTTGGGCTTCCTTCACGATGTACATAGAGGCTCACATGACTGGTTTTCTGCACAAGACAGTGGTTGCCCATATTCTTGAGATGTGGGGACATCCACGGGTGTATTTATGTGCAGCCCATGTCAATCAGATCTCCCCACCAATTCGACACCCAAGAGATTTTCAAGTTGGGATCTCTGGGTCATGTCTATCTAACCCTATTTAATTACAAACTCCCTAATTGGCAGAAGAGGTGACAGCATGTTCTGATTGCTGTTATGTAATCATCCTACAAGTGAACACATACATGTATTCTGTTTGTGACTTCTGCTATATGAGAACTTCATGTGATGTTTTAATTATTTTTTTTCAACAGAACATTATCATGGGAAGGCTGGACAAAAGACGTAAAGGAGTATATGGTCCTCCAATGGGAAAGAAGTGTATCATATTTGTTGATGATATGAACATGCCTGCATTAGAGCAGTATGGGGCTCAACCGCCAATTGAGCTACTCCGACAGTTTTTTGACCATGGAAACTGGTAATTATTCTACCTTAATTAAAGTACGAATTTCATGTATAGTGCTTGGAACTGTCTATATATGTTTCTATATGTTCATGCTACTGGATGAAATATAGATTTAACAATGAAAATGGTCATACCCACAATAGCTAAAATGAAAGTGAGCAGCACATTGCTTACATCCACCTCCAATAGATCCCCCAGTTGTTCTCCAACTTGTCGATTCAATTCACTTCCAAACTTTATTTGTAACTGGCTGTAAAACTACATATTATAACATGATTTGTCATGAAAATAACATTTTTTGTTGGTTTATTATAAATTATGATTGAATAGGAGAACATTCTGAATAGGAGAACATTCCTAAAATGTAAATAAATACTACTACATAAATACTGTTGCTATTTTCAATCTCAAAATATTGGTACAGAAATTCGAACCTTAATTTGCAAATTCTCCGACGTGCTAAATAAAAAGAAAATGCTCAGGAATTATTTATGGAGCACATTTAACAGAAAAGAGAGATGCAGATGAAGTTCCTGATGAAGATTGCCATGCAGGGTTTTATTCAAAATATCTACCAATCTCCATACAAGAACCAATGAAATTAAGGCCCATTTAACAGCACAGGATGTAAGCTAACTCATGACTATGTAAAAATAAAAAGTCAAGATGTTCACAAACGTGATATTTTCTCTACATTTAAAATATCGATATTTCCATTTTATCCATAGATCTCTCAGGGTTGTAGTAGTTAGGCACCTTTGATAATTTGCCGTATTTCTTTTAAAAAAAAACTTTAGGTAACAGGCTGACAGGTTACGTAGACGTTCATTTTACAGTGTACAGTTATCAGCATTCTTGCAGATATAGCGTACACTTACGATGTCAATACTTCCATTGTATTTTATCTCATTTTGCAGCTGTATTTCTCTCACGTATTCCCGGAATGGTCCCCAGATGTCTACTCATTGCCATCACTGTCCCCATATACCCCTCCTCCCTTTCATGTACATAAGTCAATTCTCTGATCAATTCATGTATCTATGGGGCTGATTTGGATTTCCATTGTAGTAATACACACTTCTTCGCTATAACACGTACCGTATTAAACGGTCTACGAGTTTTGAGATTGACCTTTCCAATGTTTCCCAACAGGTTTCTAAGGGGAAGTAGGTTAGGGGGGATTTCTGTCATTTTATGGAGTGCCTCTGCCACTTTTCCCCAGAATAGTGTCACTTTCGGGCAACTCCAAAACATATTAATCGAATCTGCTCCCTCTGCCCCACATTTCATGCATTTGTCTGATGTGTCATGGGAAAATCGTACCACCTTCGCTGGATTATAATGCAATCTATTCAGTACTTTGAATTTTATGAGTCGAAGGCGGGCATTGAGAGAGACGTCTTTGGTTAGGCAGCAAAATCTCTTCCATTTAGTATCGTCTATACTTGTTGCTATGTCCCTTTCCCATTTTACCTTCGCTGTGTTGTGTTGTACCATATTGTCCTGTATCAGCCCATATAGCCTTGAGATTTACCCCTAGCACTATGGCCTCCATACAGTTGGAGGGCTCCGGTTCCTTGGGAAATGATGGCCACATCTTCCGTACTGCCGCCCGCATTCTAAAATATTACAACATTTTGACAGGATTAGCTCCTAATTTTGCTTTGCATTCGCTTACAAATTTGCCTTCTGGGTATAAATCTCCCAGCTTCATGTCCTTCCCTGGATCCCATGAGATTGGGACATCTATATCAAATGTTGGGGGGAGGCCTGGGCAGTTCCACAGTGGAACTTTGCTACTACCGAAACTCTGGAACTCACTCCCTGCCACCCTTAGAGCTGAAACTTCCATCTCTGTCTTCCGCAACAACCTCAAGGCCACTCTCCTCAACTAGCAAGTGGAGGACTGCCTCCTCCACCTCTGCCATGTATATTGTAATACAACACAAATGTAATATAACTATATTGTAACCTGTATATATTCTGCTAATGACTATGTAACTATATTGCAACCTGTATATATATTGCTAATGACCATGTAACTAATTAACTAAGCTTTGTACTGTAACAAGTGCCACAATGTCCTCGGGCTGTTGTGCGCTATATAAATATGAATAAAAAAACAAACAAACAAACTGTATGGGAATTTTATGTCCAGGCGCCAAAATATTCTGTGCCACGCGTTTACCATTGTGCGTACTGGGTCAAATGTGCATGTATCAATGTAGTGGTTGTTTAAAATGACCTAGGTTTAAAAGGTCTAGGTGTGATTGGTTTAGCACCTGTACATTTTCTTGCACCGTTGATTTGACCAAACGCGGTGTATTGTTTTCCCCAAAACCTTCATAGTGAAGTCGGCGAATGTTACGCTTAACTGGCTCCCACAGGGGCGTTGATCTGAACTGGACAGCTGCGGTCTCCACCAATGTGACACGTAGTGCCGAGATGACGGACTGGACTGGCCCACCTAGCTTCGTTTGCTTGGCCCGTAGGAATCTTCTTCTGCAAATGGAGAAAGGGAATTAACCACCCGTGGAGTTGAGCGTTAACCCCCACCAACTCCCGCTGTTCTCCCCACTGATCACCTTTGATGTCCACTCTTATAGTCTCACCTGATGATTTTGAAAGATGAGCTCTCCATCCTGCATTGAGCGCAGGGGCGCGTAGATAACCAGTTGCTTCACTGGCTCGAAGGAATTGGTGACTTCCAGAACAATATTGACTCTGAGATTTCCGGCAAGACGCCGTAAGTATGTAGTTCGTAAGAGTTCAAATATATGACTTTCACTCTTGTCCGATTCCTTGCAGGTTGCAGCTTGACCCTAGCGAAGAGTTCCTCGTGGCAACCGGTAATATTCTGTTAAGGATTTGTAGTATCCAACACAGTTCGATAAAATAATGTCAGTATGTAACCTGTAGCTTTCTCCCTTATTCAGGCGCTGAGAGAAAGTATGAAGTCTCGGGGAATAATGCCTCCGGCGGTAAAATCAGGTAAGTCTATTGTGGTGAGGAGGTTTCCCCTTGTTTGTCCCTTTGTTTCACCTTGCTGTCCTTTTGTTTCCCCTTAGGGGCCGGAGTTTGGCGAGGATGCTCTGGAAGCTGCGCCGACCCGTGAAGAGATATAGTACCCCCAGGTGGTAAAATCAGGTAAGTCTATGGGGGGTAACTAATATTGCCTCTGTTTATTCCCTTGGCCACCTTGCTGTTCTTGTGTTCCCCTTAGGTGCCGGAGTGCGGCGGGAACATGCAGAAGGATGCGGTGGAACGTGAAGATGCTGCGAAGGCCGGTGAGTTCAGCGCGGCGCTGCAGCAGGCGAGGCGACGCGCATAAAATAACTTCTTTCTTCCAGCTCGAAGGCACGGTGGATCGGGAATTCAGTTAAGGATCAAAGGTATTGCTCTTGTTCTAACCTTTTCTCCTTCTTTCTCCCTTTTTTTGGAGCTCCAGACTCGAGGCGGGCGTGGCAGAAGACTGAATGCAGACTTGCAGGGCACGGTGAGCGTTACGCTGCTGGATGCAGAATAACGCGAAGCGTGTGCTGCTCTTCGAGCGTGGTTTAAATAGCCTCCAAAGTAGTCCCAGGTAAGTATTCCTCCCCAGCCCCACCCGAGTAAAAAATAGTCCCTAGGTAAAGTAGTCCCTTCCAAGCCTCTTTTGGCTTGGAGCTCTTGCAGCCTGGTCTGCATCAGGTAAGTTTTAATCTATGAACCTGGCGCCTATGGTGCCAGGACTGACTCTCCATATGAGCCTGGCGCCATAGACGCCAGCACTGCACCCAAATAGCCCCTAGCAGGGGTTGTTGGGCTTGCTTGGAATAACTTGATGCCTGCTTCCGGGGTTGCTGGACTTGGTCTGGGTCCCCGGGGGTAGGCATCATGACAGCGAAGTACGTTGCCTCTGCGTACAAGAGACGGGTATTGTAACCGGTGACTGTGCAACCGTTTTCATTGTATAGCCAATTCGTACACTTGAAGTCACACTTGTATTTAGACTTTTTACTTAGATGTGGTGCAGGCTACTACGTCTGACTGTAATACAAACGGGATTCTTTTTTTGTATTCAGCTTTCCAACACACACAAAGTGGAACTGTTTTAGTATTGTCAGTACAATTTGTGGAAGAATTGACAAAAAACCTTTCCTTCATGGTAGGTGCATTCCGTAATGGACAGTGTCTCACTGAACCCTCTGCATCTCGCACTATTGAAACGGAGGGTACTGTTAACTCAATTACAAAGACCCCACCCTTTGCTGCTATGAATGCTTCCTTGTGCGAACATGATCACCCTAGTGAGGACCCAATGCTGGAAAGAGTTTGTGCCCCAGAAAATCAACCAGCCACCTCCTCACAGGATGCCAACCTGTATTCTCTACAGGAGATATACGACCTAGATAAATCAGTGATGCAAAATCACACAACTAATGTTGGCTATCTGGTGAGGAGGTCGCAGTCTCTCAACATGGTGGACTTTGATAAGTAACCTATCTCTGATATTTCCATGCTGGCACCAGCAGTCATGGCGGAACTTGGGAAATGAATTAGGCTTTCCCTTGGTCCTAGTACTCCTGTGTCAACTCAATCTAGAAATGTGGAAGAAATCAGTTTATTCTCCAAAGAAAATCCTTATGTCAAACCCCCTAGAGTAACATTTACTTCTGCTTTACTTAAAATCAAAATTCAGGACAAATGTGACTCTAGCTCCCCCGCTGGTGTGTCGCACATAATATCTCATGACTCTTAACTGTTCTATAATTGATTCACATCCTACTGACAATTTTCAATTTGGTTGTCTGGGGAAGGGGAGTGAGGAGCAAAGGATACCATCAATCATAAACCTCTCAATCAATCCTACTGACAATTTTCAATGTGGTTGTCCAGGGAAGGGCAGCTGGGAGCAAAGACTACCATCCAGCAGCAACCTCTCATTCAATCCTGATGCTTCAGACTCACAATCCCTTCTGGTAATAACTCACATACTTAACCTCCTTGACAAGGGGCAGGAGGTCACACATTTAGAGACCAGGTATATCAAAATCTCTTTATCAGACAAACTGTCAGAAATCAATAGACTTGACGGATTTTTGATTGCCTGGGAGACCTGTAGCCCACCCAATCATGCTCTTCGGTCAACTCATATTTATAGTAAATCTGTACAAACACAGGCTACTCAGACATTGTTTAAACATAAACCATGTCAAACAGATTTAGATATGGTAGAGAGCTCCTTGACTAAAGATGAATAATCCAGAGAATGCTGAAAGGGACCAGGGTGCAGCAATTAACTTGCAAACACACGAGACCTGTAAATTGTGGCAGAATGTCAAAAAGCTTACTGACAAAATCCAAGAACTTGAAACAAAAATGCAGTCCCTCAAAGACAGAGATGTTAGTGAACAACAATTAGAACATTTTCCGTCTAATACTGAATATTCGTCAGATAATGGAGACAGTATGCATCCAAACAGCCCTTCTGCATTAACTGACATCCTTGATTGTGAACAATCTACTGTTGTAGCTAAAGCGTCCAGTAGTAAATCCACAATTTTCCTATCACATAGAAACAAAAGACTTCAAGTGAGAGCTGCCAAGAGAAGAGCCCATATGAAAACTCTAAATGAGTCCAACAACAAAAAAACCAAGAACTTGCCCTTACCCAAAATCAGTGGTCATAATTCCAATATTAAAAGTCTTTGTGCCATCAGCAGCGAGGAGGAATCCTTGGACCTTCAACAACTGAGCGATAAAAGTAAAGTGCACTTACAGTTGATCTTAGGCATGGGAAGAAGCCTGTAAGTAAACCTATAGTAACTTAAGCGTAAGCCTGAAAATCATAATGAAGAAAAGATAAAATCACTAGTTCCCAATATTAGGAAGACTTTATCATTTAAATCATCGATCAAATACATATCTCTGCCTAGACTTGGATGAATTAGGTTCAAAGAAGCAGGCACATATGTCCAACTTTTATCCGATTATTGGCAGGACAAAGAACTCTGGCAAGTTATTGTCGAGGCCTAATACATCCTTCACTCCTCCTGTGCCTGCTGCTAATCCTCTACACTCTCATATTTTAGCGGCACAAAGTGGGCGCACCTTATCTTATGCAAATGGTGTTAGGCATCACACAAACAGTGCTTCCACAATTGATATTATTCCTCCATCTATTGAGTTAAGTACGACGTCGTTGAACTCTAATACATTTTATTTGCTTGCTGACAACACAACTCCATCTCAAATTTTATCTGCGCATAAAGGAAGCACTCAAACTAAAGCTGATGCGTCTCTGTCTCAACTTACTAGTGGTCCTGCAATGGTCCCTTTACACTTACCGGCTGTTGTGAGTTTACTATCATCTAACACTATTCATGACAAATTACCTATCTCAAGTTTCATCTCAAATACAGAAACGAGTTGGCAGTCCATTGTGGACATCCTACCACCCCAAACCAACTGTTTCTCCTCTTCAGGGTATAACCAGTCGCATTTGGTGGCAAACATGACACCTACAGGTGTGTGCAATGGTGCCACTAGATCGCACAACAATACTCCTGTAGGGGAATCAGTTACTTGTGATATATCTCAGCAAAATTCAAATATTATAGGTTGGGAGAGCGATTCTAAGGTTTTGGGAAATGCTTGCATTAATCGCTCCTTTTTATTAGGCATAATTAATCAAATTCCATCACTAAGAATTGATTTGTAAGGCCCATTCCATCATTGTATTAAAATTAATTTGGGGTTACAGATTGGATTTTGCTCAACTAGTCTATTCAATTTTTCAAAACCAAAGATGAGGCAATTAAATTTGTGGAAGCTTGTGTTGTTCAAGAGGTTCCAGCGGAAAATCAAACCATGGCTGGTGTCACTGACCAGGTTTTGAATGAAGATACTATCGCACAGTTTCTGTCGCTTGCAGGCTCAATAAAAGAATGGATGTGGATTGAGCCTCTTGTTAAATCCATCTTTGTATCAAAACCGGCAGTGACTTCGGCGTAGCCATTTTAGGGGATAACAACTTTCAAAGGTGGTTTTCTTTACTTCCTAAATCACACAAACCTAATATTATATTTCTACAAGAAACCATGAATATTGGTCAATTCTGTCGAGACAGGTCGAGACGGATATACTGTCTATTTCTCATCAGCAACTACAGTCCTAGCCGGAAGACCATCTGGAGGACTAGTCATTGCTATCGATAATGCTTTAAATTCAGCATCTAAACCCATATTTTGTTCTGAACATCTTCTAGTGGTGGAACTCTGTAAAAAAGACAGGGTCGAAACACACTTATTGCTTGTATGTTTATATTGGAACCATGCCAAAATTACTCAGGAAGGCATCTTCGATCAGTTAGACTCAATCCTTGAAAATTCATTCGTGCTTAACTCAAATTATGAGCTAATCGTGGCAGGTGATTTCAACTCTCATTGTGATGACATTTTTCATTCTAATACTTACAATCTCAGGTTTCGGGTGAATCATTGTCCAAGCGTAGAGCCAAAAGATGGGTTGATTATCTTTGCGAATGGAACCTATCCTTTTCAGATTCGCAGACAACTCTCTAAAATTCACATGGAAACGTGACTCAGCTTGTTCTCTGATTGATTACTTTTGCGTTTCAAAAACAATTAGTAACCTCTGTGATGGTGTGTGATGGCAAATTGAGCGATCATTTATTAATCCATTTAAGGATAAACATGGCAATCGCAAAATATCACAGTAATCCAGTCTTGAGACTACTTGAAATAGATCGTCCTCTAATTTCTCTTGCGTTGGAATTCCAACTTGTGTCAACAAAGCACTAACATGACTTCACAAGCAATAGAAAAGGTTGGTGATGTTACTAAGGGAAATAGGAATCTTAGTGCAACAGAAGAACAGGAAACAATATCATATTATCCAATTTAAAATATTTAGCAACTAAAAACAAAAACATTTCATTTGTAATCACAGGTTTTCATTGAACTTGGAGCTCAATTTGAAAATAGAGAAATTGGGCTTCTGAGGTATAGCAATACAAATTCAGATCAGTACAGGCAAGAAAAGAAGTGCATTCTTCAGCTATATAAAAAATAATGTGAACAAAATTCAAATTCAAATGCACAACCTGGAAAATCAAAAAATGATAAAATACATTTGCAAGCTGGACACTAAATCTATTTGGTCTATGATCAAGCAGGATAACTGCAAAGATGGAGTTTTGCACTCCTCCATTTTTGCAGACGCATGTAAGGAACATATGGCAAAAGTATTCCAATTACCTTTGCGTTATTCAGGCATTCAGCACTTAAGAATTTCAAAAAGAACGATGAGCAAACTCGAATGGGATCTTATCGACATTGAATGGGCAATTTCTAAAATGAATTCCTCGAAAGCTGCAGGGCCGGATGGCATCCTGGCCTGTGTCTACAAATATAATCCAAGGTTCAGGGCGCAAATTCTTAAGGTAAAATTTGAACATATATTTGTAGCACATATTGTTCCTAAACCTTGGTTACTTTTAATAATTGTACCAATCTATAAAAAGGGAGATGCTACACTGCCTGAAAACTATAGACTTATTGCCCTGACGGATGCTTCCGCCAAGATATTCTCTATTTTAATTCTTCAAGAACTGGAAAAATGCTTTTTTGCACACAACACTTTATCTAAATTTCAAATTAAGAGTAAAGGATTGAATCCAATGTATATGGCTGCCTTAGACATGTCAGCAGCCTTTGACAGTGTAACACGAGAGATACTGGGCCTCATCACGAGTTGGGTGCTAACCCCACCGATATTACCGGCGGGGCTATTAGCCCTACCGCGAAACTCCCCGGTGCTATTAGTGCCGGATCACAGGTTTGGCGGAACGGTAAGTCCCCATTCTCCATTGGGCCCATTCGGGAATTTCCCATTCCCCATTGGGCCCAATGGGGAATGTTCGGCGCTGGCGGTAATATTGCCAAAATAAATGCTAAATCTCGGCAGATTCTGGGGGTAAATCCGCCAAGCCTGTGATTTGGTGGACCCTTAAATGCAGCGGTAATAGCGTTACCGCCGCATTTAAGGGTTACCGCCAAACTCGTGATGAGGCAGACTGTGCAACAAAATGATTAAAATGGGTATACCACATTCGATAATTCTTTTAACATCTATGTTACATGAGAATACTGCATACCGGGTAAGGATTAATCAGGAGGGTGCACTGACTGAAAACATACCTACTCATGTAGGAGTTAAGCAAGGGTGCAATTCAGCATCTACTTTATTCACTTTGTATCTAAGTGATTTGGATGACATATGGGATAAGACTAATACTTTTCCTGTGAGATTGGGCAAGATCCGCTTACACTGGATAGCATTCGCAGATGATATTATACTCTTAGACACCACTCCATTTGGGTTCCAAAATAAATTACACATTTTTTCGTCCTATGCACGTAAATGTAATTTAATACCTTATCCTAACAAATCTAAGATTATGATCTTAATGGGTGGAAAAAAATTGCAGCCCTATGGATCGACTATTGAGGGCATTTACATTGATCAACCAGCACGCTTAAGATATTTGGGATACACCCTGCGTAATTCATAAATTACGACCACTTCTTTCACAAATGAGGGATCGATTGCAAATTTTCGATGCTACCTTTGTTAGACTTCTACACTTTAAAAGTGGAGGCGGTATTATTATATGAGCTAGATATCTGCCCGATTGACGTCAGATCATTTTAAAATACTTTACAAGGCTGTGTATGGAAGTCAACTCTTCATTTACCGTTCTCAGTTCCCAGTGTCATAGTTCGCCATGAACTGGGATTGATCTCATTAGCTGCTAAGTACGAATGGAGGTTGTTAAACTATTATACAAAAATTTTGAATACACCTTTCGAACTCCTTGTATAAAGATCTTCACGAGATGATGAATGAAAATGGATTGAATTCCTTCGGGTCTTTTTGTAGACAAATGAAAACATTACTGTCCAAACCTGATGTCTCAATTGAGGATTTAACGATCCAGCCAGGGTACGTAAAAATAAAATCTAGGATATGGATTGGATTGTAACAATTGAGGAAATGAATAAATATCATACATACATTGAATACGCAAAGTTTTTTTAGAAAAAGAAACCTGCGCAGTTCCCATTTTATTTCTTTCCCGTGCCTAAATGCCCGTTCACTGTACATGCCCTTTAAGTTGAACCAATTTCACACCAGAGAAAGAACAGCACATTGGGTGTGTAACAATGACAACAAATCTTTGTGGCAGTGTCGCTTCCGATATTGTGATGAACCCAAGGAAACCTTGAAACACTTGGTCTTAGTGTGTCCCCATTTTAGAGTTTCTAGACTAGATACATTAAATAAATTCATTATTAATGAATCCGAATTTTCCATGAATTTACTGTGGATAAGACTGATGAGCGGTGGAAGCAAATCCTTAATTATTTAATTAACTTGCTTATTGTGGAAAATTGATGATGAAATATCATGTAAACATGTTCGTCTTCAAACATCCTGCAGTAATATTGTTAAAAAAAATGTTTTATACTTACTCGGTTTTAATCAAGTGGCACACTTGATTAATATTCAATTTTATACTTTTGTGGTATTTTATTTACAACATCTGGATCTTTGTAATTTTGCAAATTTTTGCACATTGAATTTAAGAGTGATTGTACTTGAATTTTAACTATGAAATTTTGTAAATATTCTAGTTGTTGGGACTTTCTTTATTGAATTCGAAAGAACATGTCTACAGTGCATGTTTTTAAATTAGCACATTCTTGCATTTTTGCACAATGTATTTGTATTTTGCACAATGTATCTGACAGTTTTGTACTTGAACTTAAGTGTTGAAACCTTGTATTGATTGTGGACTTTTTAACTTCTTTGATGGCATTTGAGAAGGAAAACGATTGTCTTGTAACACATATTATGTTCTTAAAAATTACTTCTAAAGGTTTAATAAACCAAATACAATACAATTAAAAATAAATAAAATGGGCACTGGTGTCTGTTTTAGCATATAGTTTCTTTTAGTGCTTCACAAATATTTTGTTAATCTCCTCTGTCTTTGTGAAGAACTGCCCCTCCTCTCCCTCTATGCCTGTGATAGCTTACGTGCCCCTCTCGGCATGCACCAACCCGGCCAGGTAGCAGGCAGGCCAGTCTTCCTTCCTATATCTACGTGCTTGGACCAGTATCGTCATAAAATGTGCCTCTTGATCCACCAGTTCGTGGAACTTCAGCAAGTTTCCCTTAATAATTCCTAAGAGTGCCCTGTCTCCTGTAGTTCCATATTCATTTTCGAGCCTATGCAGTTCCTCATCTAAATCCCCCAATTCCCGCCTGTTGTTTGTAAAGGATCCCTGATGTGACAGAAATAGCTCTGCCCCTTCACCATACATTAAATGTTTCCCATATTGTTGTGTATTGTGAAACCATGCCCTCATTGGTTTTAAAGAACATCTCCATTTCTTCATGTAGGGCTGATACCAGCGTGGCGTCTGATAAAGCCGCTGGCGACATCTTCCATAATGGTCGGGGCTTTGGTGTTGAGCTCAGTGAAATATGCATTATCACAGGGGAATGGTCTGACAGGGTACGTGGCACGATCTTGCTGCCGTGTAGCCTGTGCATCATGTTGCTGACATCAACAACTAATCAATGCGGGACATTGCGTCATGAACCAATGAGTAATATGTGCATTCAGTTCCATCCGGGTGTTCCTCCCTCCATACATCTAACAGCCCATACAAGGTCATTATTTGTCTAAGTGTTTGGCCCGTCACTGTGAGCCCTTGTTGTCTAGTGCTAGAACTACCTTTAGATATGTGAAGTAGCCTGTTGAAACCTCCTCCTCCTATCATAGGGATATCTGGTGATTTCCCCAGTATTTTTGAGACCCGGGTATAAAAAGCAGGGTCATCAATATTTGGGCCAAATGTATTTACCAACATAAACCTTTCCCCCGCTAGTTCACCTCTAATTATAACATATCTCCCTTTGGGATCTACGTCATCAGCACTGAACCCCAATGATCTATGTATCAGCGTAAGTACTCCCCTCACCTGAGATGAGTAGGAGATTTAGTACCTTTGCCGTCCCCACTTAGGTGTAAATCCATCATGTGTGGAGCCCAGTGGGTGTGTCTCCTGTAGCATCCTAATTTTAGGGGAGTGCCTTTCAATGTACGCCAAAACCTTTCTGGCTTTAATGGGGTTGTTAAAAGTCTGCAAATTCCAAGAGATCAACGCTTTTGGATCACCCATTTGTTTCTTGTTTTCGCTCTAATTCTCCATGTAAGTATACCTGTATTGTGTTGGCCGTATTGCGGCCCCTACCCGTCTATTAACCTGTCCGCCAACTTTTATGTAACACTCCTGCATCCCTTTGTCTCAGCGGGCTCTTCCAGACTGCCCGGTAGAGGCTCTGCCCCTCCCAGATCCCCAACCTTGTAAAACCCCTCTCCCTCACCCTCCCCATCCACCCCAACTTGATGATGCACCCTTTGTGTAACCATGGAACTTCCCTGTGGCATGTTGATAGCAGCTACCATCACATGGTTTGCCAGACAAGCGCCTATGCTCTCACGTTCTCGTACATTTAACATCAACCTAAATTGTTATGTTACGGGTTCAGTAGAGCCTTACATTCAATTCTGGTAGGATAGCTCAGCAGCAACGTGCTCGCCTTGGAAGCAAGACGACACGGAGCAACACAGGTTCGATCCCCGGGTCCGCGCTTAGAAACCTCCTGGGTATTAAGCGTGTTATAAATAACCCATCATATCATATCATCATATTTGATGTGGGAGTGCACATCCATTAGAATCCCAAACACACCAGTGGGAGCATGAATGCACTGAGTGGGCCAGTAGGGATAACCTCTGGGTATTAGGCGATTTATAAATACCCTATCATATCAATCCCCAATGTCTTCCAAGCTCTCTTCTGGTCTCGGATCTCGGTTCTGGTTTCCGCTGCGGTCCAGGCATGCGGAGGGGGAATGGTCGCCTCCTCATAATTCAAAGCATCAGTAGGATTCTCATAAAAGTGTGCTCTCCCTCCGTCTTGAATTCACAGTTTCGCCAGGAACATTAAAGTGTATGGGGCCCACCTTGCTCTCAACAATTGCTTCACCGGATCATATGTTCTTCTCTGGGCTTGTTTCCTGGCTCAAAAGACTGGGTAAATGTGTTTGTTGTCTGCTTCGTAGCAAGGTGTCCCTTGCTCTCTCGATAACTTCAGCATCTTGGCGATAATTGTGCACGGAGGGGCACCAGGTCTTGCTGCAGGGACATGGGTGCGGTGCCACGTTCAACCCAGAAATGTGTAGAGAAAGCGACTGACACAAACAGGGTTTTTAAGAGTGTTTCAGTGAATGGTTCCATTGAGCCCCTACATGCCGCCTCCGGTACACCGACAATAAGTACATTGTTTCTTCTTGAGCATGACTCGCATTTTCCTTTCACTTTAAGTTCCACCTTTAAAGTGGCAATATCGCGGTCATGTTGACCCAACTTGTCTTCCACTTGCCAATTCTTGTCTCTGCTTCATTGATATGGCCACTCTCCTTTTCTAGCTTGGATTTAAGTGATCCTTTGATCGCAACAGTGTCATCCGGTTTAACATTCACTGATATAAATCCACTTTGCATGGCCGATAGCAGGTGGTCCTCAAGGGCATTTTCAGTTGTTGTTGTTTCCGGTCCACTGGCCTGGGGTGGATCTGATGTCCCCTGAGTAGGGGCGTGCAAGCTAATATAGGAGTCCATTGGGCCTTTTTTCTTTCCTGCACCTTTTGTCGTTCTGTGTAGTTGCTCTTTGAAAGGGGAATGTTTCTTCGGTATCCGAGGTGTTGTTGACCCTTTTCCCAGGTACAGGCCTGCTATGTATCTGTTTGCGTCGGAACCCCTCCGGTTAGCTACTGCTTCGGATGTTGCTTATATAATGATGGTGTGTCCTATGCTGTTGTGTATATTTGGGCTGTGGACTTCTCCAGTGGTCTGCGCAGCTGCGGGGTCTGCACTTCAGTTTTGAGTTTCCTGTGTTTGCAAATTCTGGATTACGGCAGGGGAACAATGTATCAGATGCATGCTCTTCACCAGCTCTCCAATGCCTTGTATTCAAGGTATCATCTGTACAAGGATGTCTGCAATAGAGCAATGGGGGAGCTCGGTATTGGTGTTGCACTTCGTTAATCTGGAAGCCCCATACCAAGTTGCTGTTGGTTACATGGACATGAGAGGTACAGGAGCAGTCTGTTCTACGAGTGTGACTCAGTTATTTCATAGATTGGATGCTGCGTTTGTTGTGCAGTGATAACCAAATTTGGTCACCTGTTGTGCCTTCCCCGTGTTGTGGCCTCTTTCGGTTTTCCCACACATATTGGCCTGCTGTGTGTTGTGGTCTGTGCAACGCTGCGTGACCTCTTGTGCACCGTGTCTAAATTGCCCTATCTAGGCACCTCTTTATGTTTCCTTGCTGTGTGGGACCACCTCTCCTGCGGTGCACAATGAGGATAGGCGAGGAGCAGCCCTGTGTTTAGGTGGTATGGCCACCGCAGTCTGTGTTTATTGTTGCTCGGGCGTGGGGGATCTGGAGGTGGACCAGAGGGCAACTGTATTATTGGGTGATGTCACCGTCCCGCTGAGGTTGCAATATTACTTGGGCCTGGGTCTGGGTGCAGGAACCCCCGGACCAGCGCTGCAGAGTTACCTTTGGCGGCGGTCCGGTTCGTGTCTTTATTCTTCTTCCTTCACGATTCTGCTCTGTCGCCTGGCCAAGGGACGTACCTACCCCTGCCCCTCGCAGGCCGCCGCAGCACCGGCTTCTAGCTGGAGTTTCTCCTTCAGCTCCCAGACGTCTGGGTCGGCATGGGTGTGCGCTTCACACCATTAGGATTGCCATTCGCCTCTCCTCTGCCACAGTGTCACTCCAGGACTCCAGCTTTCGCCCTCTGCCGCTGTGGACCTTCAGCTTTCTTCTGAAGTGTATATGAGGAAGTTGTTAGTTACTTCTAAGGATATTCTGATATTTAGGATTTTGCCGGACGCAGGGCTCCTCGTTCAGGCAGCCATTCTCGTTGCTGCTCCACAGCGTCCCAATTTGGCATATATCTGTGTGTACTTGTCACCAACTTAAATGTTTATCAAGACGGTGTGGGTAGTCTCAGGAGAATTGAGGTAGTAAGAAATAAAGGTATTCTACATGTATGACTGGACAATAAAGGCTGTCAGTCATGTAGAACTGCTGCTAGCCTGAGACAAGACCATATTACTGTTGAACTCTCTACGGTTTTCACCAGAATCAGCCACGTCACATTTGAACCCAACAATGACAGTAGAGTTTATTGATGTAGTGATATACTTTATCTAAATATTTGTGTTTAAAATACAGTTGCTCGTTTGCAGTTCATTTGACAACCTAGTGCAGTTTATTTCCTAAAATGCTATGGCATGTGGAACTGTGTACACATTTGTTGGCTCAGGAGAAATAACAGGCAAAAATGCAGAAGACAATTTCTGGACTAATCTTTGAGATGTGACTTTGAGCGTGATGTGGTTCGAACAGAAATATCCCAACATACTATTCTTCTGAAGACCAGTGGGAACAGAACTTGATGGTACAGGGCAGCTATTTGGTATATAACGATCAAAAAATAGGAAAAGCACACTTAGCTTTCTAACTGTCTGAAACAGATCATGGGTTTCTCTCTGATCCATTCTGCTTTCCTGTTTTCCTGTACTAACCTGCCTAATGCTTGGACAAATAACAAATTGCATATCCATATATCAAATGATATACCGTAATAGTGGCACAATTATGGTAAAGATGCATCAATTCAACACCAACAATTTAGGGAGCTTGCATAGAGCTGCTGATTGCACAGGTGAAGATGAATAGGCAGCCTGTAACAGCACCAGGAAAGTAGCCTCGATTCATCTGTCATTAGTGATGGGAAGCTGGAGAAGATGTCCTCAAATTGAATGTGCTGACCCAGTGGTTTCTACAGATTGCAAAATAACTGTACAGTCTCCCCATCAAATGTTTTGGTCCAGATATACCTTCATCAGGAAAAGAATAGACAATTTTCCCTCAAACTGTTGCCAAACTACTTACATTCAAGGTTTTTCCTGTTACCAAAAAGAATTGGAGAAATGTAGGCCTGTCAGAACATAAACAGGGAAAAAGCAAAAGTAAAACATGATTACTCTAGCTCAAATCATAGAAGTACTGTATCAGGTAGTCTGTGTGATGGCTCTAGACTCAAACAATGCATATTCCAGATCAGCAAACACTTAAGATTCATAGCAGCAGGGCAGCACCCACCGTTCAGGATATTTCCCAACACTGCAAGATCAGCAATTTGGCCTTCACTCGGGTATTGGCAGGTACAGAAGAACTGAGGTTATTTAAAGTGTGGGTGTTTTACACCCTGATGATTAGTTGATAAAGTATGACAGTAGAGAGTGAGTGTCTACCTTAAACAAGACCATGTTGCTGTTTCACATTCTTGGATTTCCTTTGCTTGACCCAACTAAATCTAATCTAAACAATAAGAATACAGTTCATAAATGCAGTTATAAGCAGTATTTTGATATAGGCTTTCCCTCCAATTGAATGATTTTGCTGATAAAAAAATAACATAGCTGCTGTGTTTGTTTCTATTACATTGGGAATTAAAGGAAATTCCATTTACGAGAATGTTAGGCAACATGGCGTCATGCATTCGTTTGGTACCTCATGTGAGCCTTGTGATAAGATCTCTGCAATGGTCTCTAAGGTCTCAATAATACCAATTAACAGGCAATATGGTAGATCTTTTGTGGGACCCCAGTACAATCTTTCAAGATTGAATCTGGTAGATCAAATAAGGGAGTATAACAGTGGAAGAGTGGATCAGTGTTTTAGAGTTTTAGGAACAGATCTTGTCATATGCCGCCTTAACATATCTTTCAGATTTGACAATGAGTGTCATATGGGCAATGCAACATTGTTTTCTTTATTTGGTGCTGAGGTTGTTGTTGCTAGCCATGCTCTATATAAAAACATGTGGCAGAAAAGGTTAAGGCAAATTGTTCAAGGAAGCAATGGCTTTGGCTGTTACCCGATAGTGCCCAATCTTTCCATTTGAGGAACAAGAGGAATATGAATACAAATGCCCATAGCAGAACGGATCAATCACCAATCAGTACGTGTTCACATCTTCAGGAAGTGAGGATGTTGACAGTTAGGCTGATCATCAACTCACAGGTATTACAGATGATCCAATTTGTTTCAGGGAAATTCGCTGAGAGGATGGCTTGGTGATAACTTCTTGGTTTGATTCAGTTGATTTAGATTATTAAAAATGTAAGATGATTTCTAGAGAAATTAATTCTCATTGGGCGAGGTTGGCAAAGAAGGGTTTGTATTCAGAGCTTGGTAGGTCAGAGTCAAGGGGTTGTCTGGATTTTTCAGTATGTCTGAATATGCTGTCGGAGGTCAAGGACAGAATATTGAATCCAGACCACAACAGTTTACAACTACATGATTCGCTGCCAAGTGCTTGAGGTTTCAGGGATATGAACTTTCAATGGCAAAGTAAGTATTTGAGGTCTTGGTGGGGGCTAAGAAGAAGAACCTTTCTGTGGTTTTAAAGTTCTTGCATTCCTCGGTAAAGGAAAAGCTGCTCGTTTCTGTTGTAAGGGGTGTTGTATAGCCAAGTGAGCAGCGCAAAGACCAGGACAACAGTGCAATTTGCAACACCTTACATTTTAAACCACCCCCAAATAGTCCTACATAAACTTACAATGTTGGATTTGTATTGAGCTTGATGGATTCCAGCACCCTGCTTCTTTGGGTCATCAAGGTTCTTGGTATTAGGATTAAGGGATTCCAGTGTCGTCCTTCTCTCTGCCATGCATTTCTCCTCTCTAGTTGCTTGGGATGGATGCACGAGTTTGGTGATGTAAAATAATGTTATGGTGTCAGTGAGAGAAAGATCTGTGTGAAGGTTCCACGCCCAGGCAGTTAGAATGAGCTTGCCTGGGTGATGGTTGCCAGTGGTTTTCCTGCGAGCTATCTTATTTAACTCAATAAAGCAATCTTACTGTAAACCTACCTGAAGTGCACTGGCGACATGTTGGTCCCTTGGATGGGCCTGGAAACGGACCTTTGTGGAAAAAGAAGATGGTAAGCTGAGAAATCTGGGGGTGCAGAAAGAAGAGAGAGTAACCACTGACCCTAAGAAGTAAGTCCCATTATCCAGGGTGAAGAAAGGAGGCTGTGTCCTCAAAAAGAAGACCCAGGGTGAAGCAACGGGAGTTGTATCACCCAGTATGAGGAAATGGAAGCTGTATGACCCAGAGTACAGTAAGAAGGCCCAGGGCAAGTCAATTAAAAGTGTCTTGTGACAGCACCCAGCAACCAGGGCAAAGACGAAACAGGCAGGGCACAGTCTAAGAAGGGTCCTGTGTCTGCAGTACCTCTGAGGAAGTCAGGGTGCCTGAATGGAAGAAACAGGAGGCATCCTGGGCAGGTACAGAGGTATGAGAAGCGTGGGAGCAAGCGCAGCAGCCAATCATGTTGTGCAGGTGGCTATCAAACTGGTGGACAGCGCCTCTAACGTAGTTAAACTGCAGGAATGTGCTCAGGACAATGCCCTGTCAGTGAGAGCAAGAAGGAAAGGCAAGCCTGAGTGAAGACTCCCAGATGTAAGACGTGTGGCCAGGGTCACTCATCAAAAGAAACTTGTGAGGATTGTTTCAGGTGTTTCCTCTAATCCCTGTTGGAGCCGACACTTTTGCGATCAGTGAAGTCTCTCTACTATTTTTACCAACGTGGATGCTGGAGGAGGCTGTACTTCCTATATATACTTTCATTTTCGCTGAGCGAGCGGAGTGCAAGGAGTGTTTCAGGTGTTTGGTGTGTTTGGGTGAGGTTTCCCTGGACAGCTGAGTTAGCTTCTAAGGACTGGCTTGTCATTACGGGTATTACATCCTCGATCCACACTCTCCTGTGACTAATATTCACCAGCTTCTCTGCCCCAAGTCAACTTGTATTTGCAGCCGCCGAGATTCCAGTACTATTATTTTGCGAGCAGCGCCGCCTATTGGTCAATCAGACTGCTGTCCCTTGATGCGTTCTGAGCAAATTGTTTCGCACGTTCTTACATTTTCTGGACACTAGATGTTGGGGCACTGGGTCCCAGGCACAGGGGTTGCCACATCCCCATCTAATTAAGGACTAATTAAGGAACTAATTAAGGGACTAGAATTGACTAGTTATGCGTCTGGTGTTTTGGTGTGCGTTGGAGGAATGGAGCTGTGGAGGCGGTGCAGTGGAGATAAAGTTTTTAGAGCCTTCGTGTCCTCAAAACTCTGCTGTTTGTTAGGGTGATTAACCCGCTAAAGCTGAATTTTGACCCGAAAGCAATTTATATCACCTCTAACATCCCACACCGGACCCCCTTGTATGTTTGGATTATAATGTCGTATTCCTTGTGCTCCGGAATGCCTTGCCAACGACTGTTAGCAAGATGCTGGCATGTTGACAGAAGCGGAAATGTTGACCGAAGATTTGAGTAATAAGACAGGTGAAGGTGAGGGAGAACTGGTGAACTTGGACAATACTCTGATAACAATTAAAACTTGGGATAGCAAAGTAAATGAGCAACGGCCCGCATCCTTTGTGGAAACTACTGCAGGACATTCGAACAAGGAAGGAACATTGAATTGAATCAATATTGAATTGATATTTTATTTCTATCGTGTTCATACACAAGTGTTTCAGAGCGCGACAAGGCAAGGGAGGGGAACAGGGGAGAAAAAATTGGCGATCTTACTAGGCCCAGTGACATTGAGAAAGCGCAAGTGCGTGGGAGAGGGGGAGCGGAAAAGTGCAAGGAAGGGGGAGAAGTGGAAAGTGTGGAGAACATTACTGTCACCATCCTCCCCTAGACAACCACTCAATGCCAGGGCTAATACGTGTACAGTCCAACTTGGGGGGAGGGGGAGGGTGTGCACAGGCTTTTTCAGAGACATCATGTTCATTGGATCATGTTGATATGGAGGATTTCATAAATTGCCCCCATAAAATACCTCATCACTGATGTATCCATGCTGGGGCCCGTTGTCTCCCATGAGCTAGCAAAACGGGTTTGGCTGTCCCTGTGCTCGGAGAGGGTTGAGTCACCGGCATGGGACAAACGGGAGAATATTTGTCTGTTTAGAACTCCTGTGGCTGTAGGGGAATTTTCACTGAATCCGGAAAATAGGGCTCACTCTCCAATTCTAGGCCCTCTACAGCTTGGTACCCAGTTTTACATGCCATCAGTAGTGCAGAAGAGACAGTGGGCCCAAGGCACAGACCAGTGCCATCAAAGTGTACAAGTTGCTTTATCACCCATGGAAGAAATTATAGACGTTTTCTCCTTCCCTGTGCTCTTTTTTCGTCTACTATCCTCAATGGATAGAGGTCATGAATTGGTACAATACGAGATCAGAGATGTTAGACATACCTTAAAACTTATTTTTATTGAAAATGTTGAACCATAGAGAGGTATGGTGTACAGATAACATGAATTTGAATGTGGTTGTGAGGTACATGCATAGATTTGACAGATTAATATTCATGCTGTATGTTGCTTATTCTCTTTATCCCTTATCCTCCCTCCCCCAAAATGTTCCCCACCCTGTTCTCACCACCAACGTGATGGTTTTCCGCCCACCCCCTCCTAATTTGCATATGTATGTGTATGTTGGTAAGTGTCTATGTGGATCGGTCCATAGGTACCATGTCACATATGGTATGATATGGTATCAAACATAGCGTTATAGGTAGGTATCAGCCAGTGTCCTCAGGTGGTCAGCGTGTGTGGGTTTATTTCAGCGTTTTAAGACGGAGCATTCTAATGAGCATATTCTCGTTAATAGAGATAGCCAGGCCTGTTTGGGTGGGGCTGTGTCTGCCTTCCAGTGAATAATTAGGGTTTTTCGGGCTGAAAACAAGGCTGTATGTACTATTTTTCTAACCATTGGGCCATTGTGCCAGTCTTTGTTCCCACTCCCGAATAGCATTGTGCCCAAAGCTAAGTCTAAGGTGATCCTGTGTGTACTGGTGATGTGTTTAGGAACAATTGCCCAGAACGTCCTATGCAGGTCCATAGGATATGTCCCATTGTGCCCAGTCCTCCGCAGCGTCTCCAACATGTGGGTGTATGTGTGAGCCCCATTCTGCCTGGTGTGTAATGTAGCCTTTGGATTATTTTAAATTGGATTTCTATGTTGCGGATATTGTGAGTAGTTCTGGGTATCGCATAAAATAAGTTGTAGATATCCCCTCGGTCTATCAAAGTTTCTACATCGCTGGACCATTGTGTCGCTAGTTTCAGAGAGAGATATGAGCACTAAGAGCTAGTGGTTGCTGAGCCTTACTCATTATATTCAGTCAGGTCTCATTGCAATTGCAGCCAGTTGGTAGAAACCATAGTGTCCGCGCTCTTGGTGCCCAAAGTGTAGGTCAATGCAGTTTGGTTGGTGTTTCTACTCATATGGCGCTAGTGCATTTGATTATATATATATATTCATTTCATTCAATCTGTTGAGCGTAGTAGATATGGTCCACACGTTTTTGCTGTACGTCTTTTTTGTGATTTATTGAAATTGTGTTCATCTTCAGAAAGTGCTGACACATGTTCTGACCATAAACAGGTCTTTATCAAGGCTACCATAGTTTATAGGTTCATTGGGTGAATTTACATTATTATCCATTTTTATGAGTGTTATTACAAATACATGTAGGGGGGGGGGGGGGGGTTTAGCCCAGTTGGCATATTCAGGATATAGGTATCCACATGATATAATAAAACCGTTGTCATTGACATTATGATGGGTTTGGGGATGTAAAACACATTCATCACAATTGTATAAAGCAACAGAAGAACATAGATTCATGCATTGTCAATTACGTCCATGAGAGGAGAGAGTGAAGCACAAGGGAAGAATGCGGTAAAGGAGAATGGGTTAGCTGGGTTAAGAGCAAGAAGGCTGTCGGTAAAAAGACATGTGTGATTAATACAGCGGGTTGGTATTCTCACCTGGGCTTGTGGTGACTAGGTAAGAGAGATTAGAAGGAGGCTTGTGGCCTTGAACTGTGATCCATTATGTTGTAGGAGATTGGTAAGGGCATATAGTCTTGGGCTAAAGTTGTCCTTTCTAGTTTGGTGCATCTGCGTGGAAGAAAGATAATGGTTCAAATTGAGCGGTCGTAATAGTCGCATCTATGGATTGACACAGGTGGAGAGAGTTGGTAAAACGTCTGGTTGTTAACTGACTAACCGTCCCATAAACTAACCGTCCCATAAACTAGGAGGTTTCACCCGCGGGACGCCACAGGGATGTGTAAAACCACAGGGATTTAAATGAGTAGAGTGGGGTGAGGCGCTACTCGGAGTGCATGATAAGTGGTAATTCTGAGTGCCTGGTGGCATTATATCATCATGTGACGGTTAGGGTGAAATGGGCAAAATTTATTTTTACAAGTTCTAAAGAAAGAGCATCCTGGTCCGAGTGTGCTGGTGCCAATTGGGCAGAAGAGGCTGCCAATAACGAACTGGCACCCACAGGTGTCACTGCTAGGTTCCTGTGATAAAGCCCACAGGCATTCTGAAGCTGTGGGCTGTGAGTAAATTAGGTGACATGCAGTAGGTCGTGGCCAGATGGCGATGGCGAGGTCTGTACTCCCATGTTGGAGAAACGTACTGCTGAAGGGCATTTTAAAAGACTAACTTTGTTGGGTGCGGAGGCTCGGGCGGAAGGGGTTCGTGCGTGTGAGGATCCTGGTTAAACGTTACACCCATATTCCAACGGGTCCACAGGGATACACGTTGGGAATGGGGGAGCAGCTTACCTGTTTGCGTTGGCGCTCGTTCGCTAGATAGTTGCTGTGGTGTTCTGTCTGTGTGGTCAGAGAACTATTCCCGATCAGCCATATAGGGGAGCCCCATGATTAGCTGAAATGCAATGTCATAGGTTGGCAGATGTGTCCTGGGTGTGGGTTGGCTGGCTGTGCCACATTATCTGAGCCCGATTATGAAAACGGCTGTGGCGCTGGCGGACTGAATATAGATACGAGTGATGATTATCCGACTGGATAATCTGTTTCAGAAAAGATGTGGTCTGTTATTAATTTACATTGGGACACATACGGCCAGATGGAGGCAGTTGTGTAAATGGTAAACAATAAGGTTAGGTCTGTTGAAGTGTTATGTTAATTCCTCGTGATGGCCGTGGAAATGAGGCCAAATGGATGGGGTTGCGGATTGACCTGATGTAAGAACTCAGGCTGGAAGATTTGATCAGATGAACATGTAGTCTATTGGTCTAGCAGTTTGATTGACACACATTCAGCCAGGTATGGAATGTGGGAAGTAAATACTGATATGACTCAAAGATTAGATGCCATGGTAATGGGTCAGCGGAGGAGGCGCTAATGTAAGCACCTGTAGAAATATCTGGATCTCATGTGGCTTGGATGCTTTGAGTTAGTACCCAGTGGGGATAGATTTAATGAATGTGCACGTGGTTGCGCAGTGCGTCGTCGGTATTCAGCTGGTTGGGCCCTACTTCAACTAGTTTGAGTGGTAAAGCTACTTGTACTATACAGGCTATAGTAGACTGAAGTTGGTAACTGTGTGGGTGATCAGCATGTGCCTGGTAGTGCCCGGGGGCTGGGTTGTATTAGTTCCTAAGTGGATGTGATGCATGAAGGTCTGAGTGGGTTGGCTTGGGCAGTGCGGTATGGAGAAGAGCTGCCCTTGTAACCTGCTGGTGTGGGGTTGGATGATCCCCAATATGCATAGTTTGTCAAGGATGGAGTCATGAGGAGATATACCAATCACTTGCTGTAGGAGTTAACTTGGATGGGTATCTTACTTCTGCTGTTTTTAAAGAGTTAAGGTGTTCCCTGATCTTTGTGCGTAATTCACATATTGTGCTCCTGATATCAGACCACATACATATGATTACGTAGATTACATTTTTAGACCTGTAATTGATAAACTGGGCAATACTTTTTTCATATTGTACAGTCTTGGTGATCAGTGAATGTGAACACATTGAGCATGTACCACATTTATGGAATCCCGGCTTGATTTGTTTGGTTAGCCAACTGGTTGATGTGGTTGACTGAGGTTCCATAAATAAGGGACTCAGCATGCTTTTCAAAGTGGGTGCTCCACAATGGGATATTTTGGGTTTGTCAGAGACCCATTCTTGTATGTCTTTGTCTACTCCAAGGATGTGCCAGTGTTTATTTAGAATTCTTTGAAACTTAGCACTGTCTGCGTTGTATTCAGTCACAAATTGAATGTTGCTTTCAGACTGGGCTCTGTCGCTCTTGGACTTGGGTTTGAGTAGCTGAACCCTGGGGATCGCGCTTGCCTGGTTGATTGCAATTTCGATGCTGGCTGTCTTGTATCCTCTTCTCAGAAATCTGTCCTGTAGTAGGTCACATTCTTCTTGGTGTGTTCTCATCATACTGCATTTCCTACGTGCCCTGATGAATTCACCTTTCGGTATGTTCTCAATAACCTTCCTCTTATGACAGCTTGTGTAGAAGAGGACAGAGTTAACCTCTGTGGACTTCATGTGGGCCCTAGTTTCTATACCATTTGGTGTGACCGAGATGCTGATGTCCAAACAGTCAATCGTATTCTCATTTTCTGTTCCTGTCCGTTCTATCCCCAAGCTGTTTGTGTTTAGGTATGCCTTAAACTTGAGCAGTTCTTCTTTGCCACCAGTCCTAATTAGTAAAATGTCATCAATAAATCGACACCATTTTAGAATATGTCTGTTGTAATTGTCATCACTGAAAGCATGGATCTGTTTGTTTCTGTTCATAAAAAGAATGGCAATTGCTGGGGCATATCTTTCCCCCATGGCAATTCCTTTCTTTTGTTTATAGTATGTACCATCAAACAGAAATATACTGTTGGCGAGTGAAAATTCCAGTATTTCTTTGGTCATGGTCAGGTGCGAATAATATGATGCTGAGGCTTGTGAAAATGCATAGTCTATTGCATACAGGGTCTGTGTATGCTCAATCGCTGTGTAAAGAGCCTTAACAGCTAATGTCACCAGTAAGTAACCGGCTTCCCATGTCACTTCTTGTAGGACTGCCAGTGTGTGCATAGTGTCCCCGTAAGTATTTTGGGATCTTGAGGACTTCTTTTTCTATGACACCTTTAATATATTTTGCCATTGGTTCATTGATGGATCCAATTGCACTCACAATCGGTCTTCCTTCAGGTATCTTGATATATGATTTGTGAACCTTGGGCAGAAAGTAGATGGTTGTAGTCCTTGGATGGTCTGTCTTAAGATATTTCGCCTCATCATCCGTCAATTGTCCCCTTTGGTGCCATTTCTTGATGAGTGTCGACTTGTTCTCTGATAATGCTAGTGGGGTTTGCTGATAAAGTTTCATAACATCTTGGTGTTTGGAGGTGTATCAGGGCCATCTGGATGTAGTCTTCCCTGTCCATGATAACAATATTGCCAGTCCGATTTCTGAAGTTGTAAGACCTGGCTGACTTCCTGAAATTCGAAGGGGGATAGTTTGCCATATAGATCCATTACCTTAACCCCTGGCCCTATAAAATCTTGATTATGGTGTAGCGAGTAGTCTAGGCCAATCGATAAGATTGCCTTTATACTGATCCAGGCTGGGGCATCTCGGACATCCGCCCCTAGGAGCGCTCTCATTCTCTGCCACTGTGTCAGCGTTGGGCTTAGTAAGGGGTGTGTGCGTATGTTAGCTGCTAATCTCTTTATTGGGCTGGTTATGATTTCTGATGCAGAGTATGGTGCTAATAAGGATAGTTCCATGTGTTTCCAGCTCAGTGTGTCTGTTGCATCGAGCTATCGCTTAGCCCAACATATCAGGGCCGATTGTTAGTAGGTATGCCATATCGGCACTGCCAGTCCACTGTCCCCATTGGATGCCTGGAGGGTTTCTAATCGGAGTCATGCCCCCCCCCCCCATAGGAATCTGGATAGACATGTGTCCAGTTCCTTGTACATGTGATGGGTTGGTGCACATGGCAGCATCATGGCCAGGTAGATTCGTTTTGGGAGGGAATTCATATTGAATGTGTTAATGCGGCCCACAAGGGACAGCAGTAGCGTGTTCCAACTGGAGAGATCAGATTTGATTTTGAGGAGGTTCGGGGGGGGGGTAGTTTAGTTCCATGATTGCGTCGAAGGAGGGGCTGACTAGGATTCCTAGGTATTTGATATTGACCAGCTGGAGGCGAAATGGAGCGGCGGCTCCTGGGTCTCATTGAACATCCGTTCTAAGTGGGAGGATTTCTGATTTCGACCAGTTGACTTTGTATCCTGTCATGGGGCCATAGGCGTGTAGTCGGTGATGTAGATGTGGGAGTGATGTTCGCCATCACTAACATAGAGCAGGAGGCCGCAGGAGACTCAGTGTTCCACACCCCCCTGTATTATTCCCTTCCATCCCAGATCATTACGGAGCTTTTCCGCCAATGGTTCAGTTGGAACGGGGGGCAGAGAGGGCATCCCTGTCTAGTACCAGATAATAGCACAAAGGGGTATTTTGACCAATCTTAAGAGTGATGGCGGGAAGCCATATTCATGTATTGCCCGGAACATAAAGTCCCATCTAACTTTGTTGTGTCTAATGCTTTTTTTGGCATCGATTGTTAGGATAACCTCTTCTGTATCTCTTTGTTTGGCTAGAACGTTTAGCAGTCGTCTAACGTTATCCGTTGAGTGTCTGCCCTGGATAAACCCCATTTGGTTTTCATGAACAAGTTGGGGGAGGATTTTTTTCAATCCTTTGCGCTAGGCATTTGGCTAGGATTTTGGCGTCCGCATTGATCAATGAGTTTGGACGGTGCGAGAAGCAACTCTCTGGGTCGCAGCCCTTTCTGTGAAAGACTATGATATTACCCACCAGAATTGATCTAGGTATGTGGCCGGCATTGTAGGCTTCCATAAAGACTGCCTCAAGGATGGGGGCCAGACGGTCAGACATTGTCTTATAGATGTCAATGGGAAGGCCATCTGGTCCTGAGGCCGACAGGGAGCTTATATTCTGGGCTATTTCTGAGGCTGTGATCGGGCTATCTAGTTCAGATATGAGTGGGATCTATTTTACGTAGTTGGAGGCCCGCCAGAAATGAGTCAGTTGGTCAGGGGGCATCGCTATAGGGCTGGTGTATAGTTCACCATAGTATTCGGCGAAGCGTTTGTTTATGTCAGTCTTGGTCGTAAGGAGGGTCCCCTGATGATCTTGGATAGCATGTATGTGCTGGGAGGCTTATCTGGTGCGAAGGCCGAGGACCATCATATGTAAGGGGCAGTCACCATCATGGAAGTAGGCTTGCGACCAGCTGGAGAATGATGTTTGAACATGTTGGGTTGAAATATGTTTGAGTTCCGTACGGAGCCGGATAAGTCCTGCGAGTATTGTGGGATTGTGTGTGCGTTTATGTATTGTCTCGTGATATGTTGTTACTTATCTGTGTTTCCTGTTCCCGCCATTTTTATAGTTTGTGGGACCATCTGAAGATACATTGCCCTTGAAGGCATCCCAGCAGTTGCTGGTGGGGTACTCTGGTGTCATGTTGGTTTGCCAGAAGACGTTGATATCGGCCTCTAGGTGTTCGAGGAAATCAGGGTAGTTCTGTGCCCTTAGATTTAGTCGCTATGGGAGTCTTTTTTGTGGTGTATCTGGTAGTAAGATGTGGTGGAGCACAGGTGCGTGATCGGACACTATCATGGTCAGTATTGTGCATTGTTGTATGGATCCTTAGTCGAGTCTGGAGTAAGTTCCGTATCGGTGTGAGAAAAAGGTGTCGAGGCGATGTTGGTGTAGAGTCCGCCATATGTCTGTGAGGCAGAGATCTGACACAAGATGCTTTTGCGCAGGGTCGCTTGTTGCGCCTGGGGTGTGCCTTGTCGGTCCAGCGTGGGGTTACGTATTATGTTCCAATCTCCTCCAATGATGGTATGGTTCCCCAATAGGTGTGCGCATTTTGCAAACATGGGTGTGAAAAGGTAGGGGCTATCCGTCGTCGCGCTATACACGTTTAGAAGAGTTATTGGTTGGCCCTGTATGAACCCTTGTAGGAGGACGTATCTACCCTTGGTGTCAGCAATCGCATGAAGGGTATGAAATGGGATATGTTTGTGTATCAGAATGGAGGCTCCTCTTTTGCACTTATGTGGGGAGTGTGCGGCTGTACTGACCCATCCACTACATATTTTTCCATATTCGTGTGCATCTAGGTGCGTTTCCTGCACAAATGCAATGTCACTCTGTAAGTCCTGTAAATTATTAGGAATCTGCCGTCTTTTGATAGGATGGCCAATTCCTTGGGCGTTGAGGGTTTCTAAGTGAAGTTCAGTCGCCATTCCATTGACTGAGGAAGAGGAGCGCTAGACAAGGCTCGCTGTTAGATACCTGTATGTTAGGGCCACCTAAATGAGCAATCAGATCTGATATACATATGTGTTTATCAAGTACCCAAAATATCAAACATGACAATAAACAATGCTGAACCATTGTTATAAACAGTGGGCTAGTATGTTTTACCCCAAAACCAAGTCGAACAAGCCTATGCATGAGGGGAGGAGAGAAGGGGACCAGGCAGTTACCCCCCGCTCCTTGCATGACCGTGACCCTGCTGGGGGTAATCGGTAGTTTGTGTAAACCAGAGAATAAGCTAGAGATCAAACAAACTAATATATAGATGGATGGATGGGGGTCCATGATGGCCCTGGTTGACGAGCCGTTCAGTGATGTATCGCCCGCATTGATTGTGGTGTCCTCAGTATATGAGGGAACCATGGGAGGTAAGGGAGCATGGCATAGTTGACTATCCGTTTTGGGTCCCAGGCCGTCTTTGAGAGTGCCATGGTTGAAAATGTAGGACCCGGCACAGGGCGGAGGTCCCAAATGAGTAGGTTGCGGTATGGTCGTAGCCTTAGGTTGGGAGCTTTGTGGGTTTTTTCGGCCGTGGGGCCTTCTGGTCGTCAGCCAGACTATAGTCTCTTTCCTTTTGATCGTTGTTATTAGTGCCATTGTATGGCCTCAGTGCGCTTAGTTTGGCCTTTGTTGTCCACATCAGGAGGGAAGTCGGTAGAGACAATATTGTGCTGTTGGAGGAAGCGCCATGCTCCCTCCGGATCATCAAAGGAATGCCATTGTTTGTCCATTTGGATGCACCAGGTAGCCGGGAAGTTTAGATAGGATTTTTGGTTTGATTCTTTCAGCGCTTCGAATAGTGGGTTGAATTTCAGAGTAGTAGTTGAAAATGCGGATGTCTGCCCCCTCTGCGTGAACTGTGCCAGCAGTGCCAAATGCTTGCAGGATGGCCACTTTATGTTGGAAGTTGAGGAGATGCATTGTGATGGGGCGTGGGCATTCTCCTGCAGTTGGTTTAGGGATGAGGGGCTCTATGCACCCTCTCGATCACATGAGACCTAGGATCTTGAATGAGTAGTTTTTTTTTATTGAAGAAGTGTAGATTATGCTTCTGTTGGGTATGTATCTACTTCCCGTCAGTGTTTCCCGCCGGTGCAGTATTTGCCATGCCCTGGTGGTGAGGGATGAGTGACTAGGCCGGCGTGTTGCATGCGCTGGTTGAATGTGTTCTTCTTTAGGGCCCCGTTTTTATATTTTAGTATAATCGGGGTATATATAGCCTGTGTGCCCCTCAGTGGGGCAGGTGTGTATGGTGTCCGGCTGTTGGGGCTGTTATTGATTGTTTGTGCCGATGTATAAATCAGTGCGTCGGTGGGCCCCTTTGTGGGACTCGGGCAGGTCTTTATTCTTTTCCTCTGCCCCTTGTTCCTGGTTGGGCGTCTCCTTCTGTGTGTTAATGATCGTGGGCATAGATATTGGATGAGGGTGTGTTTCCCTTTATGGAGGGCACGCTATTCGCAGGGTGCGATTTGGAGGTGGGGGTCAGAGTCTCTTTGTAGGAGTTGGGGCGAGTGCTATGCGCTAGGTTGTACTTGCGGCCTGCGTCTGGGCTCGGCTCCCTTTGAATTCCCCTACCTCTGAGCCAGCTACGTTGCAGGTTCCAGCCTCTTCAGTGTTTTTTAGTTCTTCCCGTTTACTACGCTGTTTACAGCGGTGGTCTGTGGCTCAGCGCGGGTTCCGCCTGGAGGTGGTGTAAATGGGCCTGTGCCTCTGGGGCTTGTCGGTATAAGCGCCTATCCTCGGGGTGAGTGATGCAGGTGTCCCCGTCGGGGGTGGAGTAGCGGCTTAATTGGCACAGCCTTGGATGTATTTTTCCTTTTCATGGGTTTCCTTTTGTTCCTGTTCTTATAATTATTGTTTTAGCTTGGGGGGTCTTATCCGATTTATATGCCCCACGGTAGTTTAGCCAGCCTCGGCGGTGTGCCCGGTTGTTTGGGCTGTCAGGATAGCTGACCTTTATTCTTTCCTATTGGCCTCTTAGTCCTGATGGGCCCTCTCTTCTGCACGCTGTTGATCTGACGCGGTGATGATGTGTCGGGGTGAGTTCCCCCTTGTAGAGGGCACACCGATGGCAGGGTGTGAGTTCGGGGTGTGGGTCTGAGTCTCTCTCTGAGGGTTGGGATGGGTGTAGTGTGCTACGGCTCACTGGTAGCATGCATCTGGGCTCGATTCCTCACGCATTCCTCCTACCTTTGGGTCAGTCAGGCTGTGGTCGCCAGCTTCTTCCACGTTGATAATATTTTCCCTTGTTATTCATGCAGTATATAGTAGCGGTCGAAGGCAGAGCGCGGATGGCGCTGGCAGGCGGTATGGATGGGCCTTCGCCATGAAGCATGGCATCATACGTGGCATTTCCCTGGGCGCGTGGTACGACTGCCCCAGTCGGGGAATGAGCAGCAATGACGGTGGGGAGCCTTACTGTAGCCCACCCACGGTGTACCACTGGAACCTTCTTATTGGTATGCAATGGCGGTCACAGATTTCCCACAGCAGGTCGGTGTCCCCTCCTTCTCACTTAGAATCCTGCTTGGTGGCAGCGGTTTCAAACATTGCAGACTTGCAATCAATGCAGGATACGCTGCAGTTGTTGACTTACTATGCTTGCTTTTGGCAGAGCCTAATCACCCAGCTGCCATCTTTCTTGGTCTCTCCCCCTTAAAAGAACTCTTGACAAAAATGTCTATTTTGGAAGGTTTTATTCTTGCATCTAACTCACTATCATCTAAGCTACTTACTCTTGCTAAATTGCCCGAGTGTCAGTGTAAAGATTCTGTTGGAAATGGGCATTTTCAACCTCAATTAGATGTGGGCGGAGTTCCAAGGGGTATATCCTTTGAGCGATGGAAAGACCTTACTCAAGGGAACCCAAACAGATGAATTGCCCACAAAACCACTGAATGTTACCTCTATGGCCACTGAGGTGGCCGAGAGGGATTTTGACCAATGATCAATCAAGGCCCTTAATAAACCCTTAATCTTTGATGGCGGAAGAGTTGATTTCAGATCAGCAAGTTAATAAACTCTCATTAGGCACTAAAGCCGCAGAGGATAAGCCCACGACTTTGCATAAACAATTAAAAAAACAGAGAAATCTTACCAAAAAATCTACCAAGGGCTCCCGTAGATTTTTGCGGAAACTCCGATGTCAGTTGTCTGTAAAAAAAAAAAAAGAAAAGGTGATGCGTCGAATGAAGACGGTGCTAGAGGAAACAATAATATTGCATCTGCTACGTTACCTGCTGTTGAGCGGTCAAAAGAGGAGGCAAAAACATTGATGAGAAATGTTACGAAGAACTACACGAAAAAGGGCCTAAAAGCCAAAAAAAAAACATGGTCGGGGACAAAGTGTAATCACAAAATGTTTAAAACCTATAAAAACTGTGAATGAATCCCTGGATCTGAGTATTCTCACGATCCATTCAGTCTCAGAAAATGGGGAGGAATATAAAAATGAATATAATGACAAGGGGTTTTTGTCTGATCTCGGGTAGGAAGCTTTGAGTATAAAATCTAAAGGCATAAAAACACCCCTAAAACCTACCGCATGTGAATTTGTTCCCAGAAATATTTATGACAGTGATAACCCTATAGTTCGAGTTGAAGGTAAATGTGTGCCCAAAGGTCTGAAGGAATTAAAACTTAACGCTAAGATGGGTCGTCCTTTAGGGCTGTATCTAAGAAAGGTGTGAAGAATGATGTCCCAGTATTTCTCTCACTGGAAGAACGTAGGAGATTAGTGCACAAGAAAGCCGGGTATGAGAAAATAAAAGGGGGAAAGGTGACCAAAAGATCTCTTGGTGACCTAGTAAATCTTCCTGCCTCTACTCTTCTACCTTTACAACTTACCCAGAACAGGACTGCAAGACTTGTCCTTGGCCTCAAGCCCAGGGATTGTATCTCTCCAGCTCTAAAATCTCTTCACTGGCTCCCCATGGCTGAAAGGATCAAATTCAAGACCCTCTGCATTTTCCACAAGGCTTTCTGGGGCCTGGGCCTGCTCTACCTCCAACTTTCTCTTCCAAATCATCTTCCTTCTCAAGCTCTTCGCTCATCCACCTCCAACTCTCTGACGGTCAGACGCTTCTCCAAGCAGAGAGTTGGGGGCAGAGCTATCTCCTCGGCTGGGGCCTCCCTCTGTAACAGCCTCCCTGCCTCTCTCAAACTTGAGTAGAACCACTTCCGGAAGCAACTCAAGACCTTCCTTTTTGCTTCGGCTTTCTCTCTTCCTCTCCCCTGCTGATGACCTGACTACTCCGCACACTGGTCACCTGGTCACCCTCTGACCTCAGGCCCAGGCTTCTGTATGTCCAGTTTCCCTTGCACTGCCTCTGGGCTCCCCAGCACTTAAGGGTCTGTAACTGCAACCCTACCGTCCCTTCTCTCTTCACTTATGAGCCACCCACTGGCTGCACTTGTGAGTTAACTGAACTTCCTCCTTCCCCTGGCCTTTCTCCCCTTCCCTCTTCACCGCACCTGCGCGATCTGAATGACACTAGGCCTAGTAAGATCGTTATTTTGTCCTCCCTTGTTTCCCCCTCCTTGTCTTATTGCACCTAGAAACACTTGTGTACAAGCGCATTATAAATGACACATCATATCATATCATATATCACATGTAGCACCTGAAATGATTAATGGGAAAGGAAAAACTAACTGGCCGTATAAAAAGTTACACACTCTAGAAGTAGAAAGGAAATGCAAAGTGTGAGAATTTCTTCCCCTGAATAGATCGTGTGTGTTGGCTCTATTTGAAGCAATATCAAAATGAAACCTAGTCAAATCTGGTGATTTAGCCCAGGTTCAATGCATCTACCCAGGGAAAATTGATACAGTGAGGCTGGAATTTAAATCAGAACTTAGTTCTAGCTGAAAGTCAGGTCTTTTTACAATTGATATATGAGCTGTATTCTTGGGAGGAGGGAGTGTGCAGTGGCGAGGAAGACCATTTGGAAGAAGGTACACAACAACTACTGGTGGTTAAAGTTAATTTTGAAGATCAAATCCCCAGTAGGATGGCAAATTTGTCAGGCCCCAAAAGATGATTGGCCTTCGATATTGAATACTTTGCGTGCAAAGAGTGTGGTGGGGGTGGTGACAGATTCTGAGGTAAAAACTTTAAGATCTCGTCATGGAATACAAGGGGTTTTGCCCATCTGACTTCCTCCTACTCTCTTTGGTGCACTAAGGAATTCATAGATTTACAGGAAACATTGATTTTCAATCAACCAATATCAGAAGGGTGCACTGGTTGCAATGAGCGGCCATGAAAAGGGCCGAAGGGGAGGCTCTTTGGAGGCCTGTTGTGTGCTGTTTGCAATGATTGTAACCTCCTAATGGAAAAATTCCCTGTGGAAGAAAAGGACATACTAGCGGTTCATTTAATTAGGCTGGGGAAAGGGATTGCTGCACCACATGTTTGTTTGACATTGAATGTCCATTTTAATTCCAATTTGGATGATTTAATGAAATATTTAGCTAGAATAGATTGTCTGATGGATACACACCTGATGTAGGATAGCAGCTATATACGTTTAGGTGATTGGAATGGTGAATGTTTACATGAGAAGTATTACTTGGGACAGCATGAAAGGCAGGGGAAGCCTGGGAAAGAGGGCGCATATGGAAAGAGGTTTTGTGGGCTTGGGACCTTATTTTAGTCAACGGCAATGCTAAGGGAGATGTTCCCCCAAAGTTAACAAGGAAGGCTCAGGGTGGGGGTTCGACCCTAGATTATATTTTTCTGTCAAAGGATCTTTTTTATCCAGCAGAATCCTTAACGGTTGTAAATGTGGGGCGGAGCGACAACTGTTGTTTGACCCTTGTGCTTCAAGGAAGATTTAAATATACACCTATCTTTAACAACTTGTTTGTTGAAATAAGTGGTAGTAACAACAGAGTCCTCTAGAGACCAACATTTGCATACAGGTTTAATACCATAATGGCAGAGTGTTTACTGGTAAGAAACGGAGAAATACCCCTTTGAGATTTGCCTCATTTATTCAAGATACCCTGGTGAGTTTGATGTCCTTTAACAGGCTTGATGGATGTGGGAGAAAGAACACACACAAACATGTTTTTGATTTTAATACTAATAATGAAAAGAAAAATGATCGTCGACAGATTAGGGCAAATGGAAAAATAAGGAGTGTAGGTTTTCCTCTTTTAAAAAAGTAAAGCTCGAATATGCCAGCCGGGTGAAAGCAAAGCAACACTTGATGTATCAGCACGATGCAGAAAGAATGTTAGCCTCTATGAATGCTAAGAATGAGGACTCCTTTTGGTCCATAATAAAAGAAATGAGCTCACAAAGGTCATTACAGGCCAATCCCATTGCAGCCAGTAAGTACTTGGGTGGACTTCTTTTCAAGACTCTACCGGTATGTTCCCCTTATATTTGTGGGGCATAAAGAGGTCTTGAGAGCGACCATAATTGATTGGGACTGCTTCAGTATCACTCTAGAGGAAGTTCACTCCACTATTATGAGATCCAAGAATTCTAACGCTCCAGGTCCGGATGGTCTGTCGAACCTCACTTTAAAATCTGACCCTGACTTGTGGTCACGCCTACTCCTGGAGGTATTCAATAATGTCAACAAACAGAGGATAATTCCTCCGACGTGGAGAGAGGCCACTTTGATACTCATTCATAAGGCAGCTAACAGATAGGTGTATATGGACCCAATCAATTACCAGCAATCTCTTTACTGGACACTTTATACAATATCTTCACCTCTTTGGTGTTGAACTACTTCTGCAGTGAAACGACAATACCTAGGTGGAGTGATATTTACCAGTCTGGCTTCAAAATGGGCGTGCATGTCTCACTGAATTGCTTTACCATCTCGTTTTTCACGAGACAGGCAAAGGAGGATGGGAGACAGATATTTGTGGCCTTTTCTATATAAAAAAAAATGTGACTGTGTCAATCATGGAGTCTTGTGGTGCAGACTAAAGTCCCAAGGCTGTCCACCTCCTGTACTTGATATGTTGATGGCACTACACAAAGAAGTAAGACTTAGGGTGTGGTTGGATGGCACTGGGAATTCTTCGGCTTTGACAAAGAGTGAGAGGGGCCTGCGCCAAGGATGTGTTTTGGTCTCTCTCTTCTTTAATCCCTATATAGCAGACCTCCTTGGTACAGGAGAATATTCATCCGACGAAACCTGGAGTTTTGGCTATACCGTATCTTCTGTATGCAGATGACCTGGTTTAATTAGATTATACTCAAGTAGATCTGCAGAGAGCTGTGCAAGCAGTGAATTTGTACTTTAAGGAGATGGGTTTGGAGATTAATGAGGCAAGGTCCAAAATTCTTGTCTTGAAATTAAGAAAGAAGGAGACTAAGAAATGTCAGTGGTGGATAAACAACCAAAAATTAGAGCAAGTCCAATCTTTTAAATACCTGGGATTTTCTATTTGTAGCACCAAGAAACCGAGTAGCTAAAACAGCATTAATTCCTTCATTTTCACAGTTAAAACAACTGGACAGGAAATTTGGACGGTTCTTTCCTCCCACTATTAAATGTTTATAAGCAAAGATAAAAGTATTCAACAAGGATTAGGAAATTAAAGTAATGCCAAAAGTGCTATATATTATTCAGTCGATTCCATTTTTGATTAGTAAAAAGCAGATATTGCGCATTGATAAGGTTTTCCAAAAAAAATACTGTAAGGCATTCTTGCTTAAGAAAGGCTCTTATTATTATAGAGATGATGATTTTAAAGGACCTCTTTGGTTGCACATGGAAAAGGATATCTGCAGTCCGTATCATTTAAAAAGACTCTATACTATGGGGAAAATGTCGGCCAATAGACTGACTCTAAAATCAGTAATGACAAGTTTTTGGGATGTGGTTTGGAGAGAATAAACAGTCATATGGATTTAGTGAAGATGCTTCACTGTGGTATAATGAGGTGTTAAAGCTCAACAATAGATGCCTTAATTGGCAAAGTTGGATCAAGTGGGGTATTTTGACTTTGCGAGATATACTTCATGGAGATCGTTTGCTGTCATTTGAGCAGATGCAGAGAATATATGGTCTGAATGCAAGAGAAAGAAACAGATATGTGGATCTAGTCTCATTAATTAATCTTTGGAAAAGCATGTTCAATGATTCCATGGGATTTAAAATGGGTTTGTGTCAACTATTTTTGGGACAAGAGTATAATGCTTGTACATACATGAACTTTATGCAATTGGAAAATAGACATGTTGAGGCTTGGGGAAAATTGAGAAAGGTATGGTCAGTGGATATGAATATAGACTTTATAGATAAATATTGGAGGGATATACTTAGAGTGAGTGCTTGGGAGTGGTCTTAAATCTACGTATGATCAGACAGAAAATAATAGGTAGGGTATACTGGACACCGGTTAAGATGTATAAATTGAAACTGCAAACGGATGATTTATGCCGGGGGTGTGGGAAAGACAGGGGTACCTTATTAGACCTTTTCTGGAATTGTCTGACAGTTCGTAGCTTTTGGAATGAGGTGATTGATAGAGTTGAAATGACTCTAAGCATAATTTTACAGAGATCGGCAGTTAATATAATCCTACTTCTACATAGAGATGGATGTAAAGATTCTATAAAATACAACAATTGGATTGATAAAGTTCTGTTAGTAGCGATGAGACTGATTCTTCGGGTTTGGAAAACCAGGAAGAAGCCCTCAGTGGAAGACTGGTTAGTGGAATTGCAGACCCTGTCTAATTATGAAGAAATGTCATTCAAGGCAAAAGAGAAGGGGGAGGAATACTTTTCAATATGGGGGCCATTCCATGCCTTATATGACTGAATATCTAAGATGTGGTTGATATTGAGGAGTGGGATTTCTTCCATACTTTTTCTTGTTTTTTTTCCCTCTTTCTCTTCCCTTGCTACTTTTTCATCTCTTTCTTCTTTGATCTTTTTATTAGTGGATTGGTTTAGTATTTGTCTGTGTGAAGTCTTGTGTCTGTGTACGAATTCTGATAGGAGTGGTGGTTATATTTAAAATGTTATTGTTTGCATATGCTGAAAGTGATTTAGTGTGTCTAGGGGGGTGCATTGGATTGTAATGTATGCTTTGAATTATATATTTATTGAAATGTAGTTAAACCAATTGTTTGTTTTTACTAAAAACTAAAACCCCTTGTATCATATTGAGATGAAATGTATTTGTTGAATACTAATAAAAAGATATTTAAAAATAAAAAAAGGTTTATAAGCAACAGATAATTTCTCGGGCCATCCACAGTGCCAAAGCAGGTCTTAATGAGGAACAATGGCCTCTTTTTCGAGGGTAAGATATGGCGCATGGTACTTTACTTGACCCAAGCTACCCCAGTACCAGATTTAAGGCACATATTAGGTCTTACCCCGATCCAGACGATGATATACTGGAGAACCCTGCAATTGTACAGAGGTTTTCTGTTGCCTCCGGCCAGATCTCTGTTTGTGGAGCTACAAGTTGTGCTATCTTTAAGTAGTTGTAAATCCCTGCAATCGTGGGCAGAGGACTGTACTAAAATTATGGTGTATGGTTTTATAACCGAGGAAATGCCTTTGTGTAGATCCAACAAAGCTAAGAAGAAGATTGGTAAGATGATAGGCTTTGACTAACCACAGAGTCTTTGATCATTACATCTATGATATAAGATCTGTGGGCTCCATGAATGTAATATTGCAAACATATCTTTCTATGAAACTAAGACGAGTCTGGCTGTACCTAAAGCTGAATCTGTTTGTAACACTCGAAGTAAAAGGGGTGTGTGAAAACATGCCCCAGAGTGAACGATTGTGCCGTCTCTGCACCACCTTGTAGCAGTATGCCCTCAACTTTCTAGTCCACAGGTTAACACATTTGTCAAATATCTACCATGTGAAATGCTTGTATTGCCTGAGAGAATTTGGCATACCCTACTTGGAGACCGTCCAATATCAATGATGATTGCTGCTATGGGATTTTTATACAGGATATTCCCTCGTCAATTGTGTTTTTATAGTAAAATTTGGAGAAAAAGAACAGTGATTTTTACCCATCCTCTTTAATGTCTAGGAAATAAATAGAAGTTTGACTTTTAACAGGAACTACATGTAGGCTGATTTCGAAATAGGGCTGATGGAATTTTGTGTTTTGATCTCTCCTTTGTAATGTTTTATGTGTATTGCTTAGCTTTGTGTTTTTGTGTAAAAAGATAGATTTAAACTATAACACACAGTAAATTAAAAAAAATAACAAAAGAGAGGACCACTGCTGGGACAAAGGGTTCTATTACCTTCCAGGAACTCATTGCGGTCCTATGCAACCATTGAAAAGTAGGAGCTCTGCAGGACCTCCCTGTCTTGTGGCAAGTGATGACATCACAGCGACAACTGTGAGGGATGGTGACCACTTGGAATGTCGGTCTGGTGTCATTCTGGTGTTGGAGGACGATCCCTGAAGAGTCACTGATGTTGGTGTTCGGCAACACTGGAAGAAAGGACTGCACAGCATCTCTCTGTCTGCGTTGTGACGTCTGTGCCTGTGGCTATTGGAAGATCCAGGGCTATAGAGCGGATGGATTGCCTTGTGTGCTGCTGCGAGGTGGAGTGCCCTTGTCTGAATGTAGGTAGCCGCATGCAAATGTAGCCAATGTTACCGTATTCTGTGGGAAAAGCTGTTTTGATAGTACCTTTTGAAATATTTGCATTCCACGATCAATGAGCAAGTGCCATTTGTTATGCAAAGTATAAAAAAGGAGAGGGAGAAACGGCCGTGTTAGAAGCGCAAAGTGCACTTCATGAATTGTCATCAGAGGTATAAGCATTGGAGTGCATTATATGATTCTATGAAATGGTCAGAGGTGTGTGCCGGCAAGAGGACTAAAATGTGTCATTGACATTTGTTTATGTTTCACCCAAGAGGGAGAAGCTAATATCCTGTACCAGCTCATAGATTAGCGTTGGGCTAGGATGCACAGGGCTGGCATAGTATTGCATGCCTGCTGTTGTGGCAGGAAAGTGGATCGAAAATGTAAAATGTGAAAGACAATTGAGATGTTATTTGCATTGTGTATGTTTAATGAAGTAGTGACACATGGTTTCTATAAGGACTGAAATTATGTTGCAGGAGGTTCAATGTTATTTTGGGACAGTGCAGTGTCATTGCAATGAATAATGTAGGATTACAGTAGGTCAAGGTTACACATAATTATTGTGAAGTTATACAGCATTGCAGGAGGTTCAATGTTGTTTGGTGACATGCTATGGTTATAGTGCATTGCAGGAGGTTCCATGTATTAATAACCTTTATAGAATTTTAATGTTAAAGTTGTGTGTCCAGCTATGTACTTTTAGGCTATGATAATACTTTGCTGCTCTAAGAAGTCAGTAATGAACACTAAATCTAAAACATGCAGAGCTTAAGTTTTGTGTGTGTTGAGAACCTGAAATTATGGGCTAGAATTAACCTGTTTGAGGATTTTCAGGTTCAAGCTGAAGTCTGCTATGGACTATTAGCAAATTTTGTTTTAGAAAAATGTTAATTGCCATATCTGTTTAGTTAGAATATTTAACATTTTGGATAATGTTGAATGTTGAAATCTGTGGAAGAAGTGTCCAGACGTGTTCTAGTACTGACATGTTCTGGGAGAGGGTGTGTGCACCAGGTATCTGAGTGTAGTATAGTCGAAAGACCCCACACCAGTAGAAATGGGGGAACACCACCTGTAAGAAAGGTTGATGTGAGGAGATGTCAACCTGGGTAGATGGTGGGGGGAGGGGATGTACGTCTTCAGCAAAGTGAGAGTGGTTTTACATTTCTGATAACAACAAGAGTAGATGGGGTGGGGGTGGTGGTAATGTAACCCTTCTGCCAAATGAATGTGGTTGTACATGGATGATGCCAACCAGAGTAGATATGGGGGTTATGTACGCCTTCCATCAAGTGAATGTGGTTGTATATTGCTGATGACAACTAGAGTATATAGTAATGTGTGAAAGTGTTTGATGTGTAGGGATTCATCGGAAGCTGCAGACTATGTTAGCATAGAAGCGCCCAGTTCTGTCACGTGCCAGTGCTCAAGAGATGTTTTCTTTTTTCCGCCATGTGTGAGAGTGGTTGATGTGTAGAGATTCAGCTTGAGTATAAAGGGGTCGGGGGGACGATTTCCGTCATAACTGTGGTTGATCTGTAAAGATGTCAACCTGAGTAGAAAGGGGGGTCCACCGTCCATAATGTTTCTCAGTTGTGCCTCCCAATAAAAGGCACACAGTGTAAGTGCTCACAATGTCTATGTTGGTAATGTGTGGAGACAGGTACTAGCATGCTGGAACTACAAACTTCTAGTTTAAAGTGGAACTGGATGAAGAGTCTCTTTGTGAACATAGCTAATGCAGTATTACAGAGATAAAATGTAAGAGTATGTCAGGTACAGTTGGCGCAGCGGAGCGTGAAAACTCCAGTTTGGATTAGCTTGGGTTAGTGGGTCAATTGGAGAGCCCAGGGTAACAAAATATGGCATGTGTGTGCGCGCTTCAAGGGAAGATCTTTTTCTGGCTGCACTGATACAGAATTCGGAATATGGTACACACAGTGGGTGTTTGAAAATTGACATAGCGATACATGTTCATTATAACTAGTGCATTGAAGGGGGTTCAGTACAGTAGCGTATTTGAGGTATTTCACTTTTGAGTTGCTGGGTGTGCCTCATTGGTGACATGGATGTCATGTTCATTAGGCCATAAGAAGGGGCTGATATTAAAATGTTGTTTTGTAGTGCATGGCAAGAGGTTCCATGTTTTAATAATAACGTTAGTAGAATGTGCAGGTTGCCGGCAAAGATGAGGCATTCAAAGTGAAATGATATTGAAGAATTTAACTCTTCAGAGTTGGCAAAATAGTTCACTGTTGTGAGGATTTGTGGGCATAGAGCTGCAGAGACGGCTATGGACATTTAGGTTTATTGTACATTTTATAATGTCAGACTATTTGGTCTCTTGCAACGATTTCAAATATCATATGGAGGAGTTGATGCAGATAAAAAGATAAAGATGTCAAGGACTATGTCTATATAATAGTGTGGGTGTTTTAGGAGAATTTGACATGGTGTATTGAAATGCATGTTTGAACAGTAATGTGTATCGGCAGTGTATGAGTTGCACTAGGTCTCTGTTTGTGGGTACTAGTGTGGGTACTAGCAGAGTGACACTGCTACTAGTGAGCACTAGTAGAGCGACACTGCGTTCTTTAAAGACCTTGAGACTGGTGCTTCGGGTTAGTGGCCCAGTCATTGGTACAGAGTGTCACTGCATGCTCTAAAAACATTGTAAATGGTGTTAGTATGAGACCGATGCTTTTGGTGTGTGGCACAGTCATTGGTACAGAGAGACACTGCGTTTTTGGCAGAAACAGTGTGAATGGTGAGAGCATGTGACTGGTGCTTCCAGTTTGAGGCACAGTCATTGGCATAAAGAGACACTGGGCTCTTTAAAGACCCTGTGATGAGTGAGAGTATGGGACTGAATGCTCTGGCGTGAGGCACAGACATTGGAATAAAGAGACACTGCGTTTTCGTTAATGCCTGTATGGTGTGATTATACGATTACTATCGTGGTGTGTGAGGTAGTCAATGGAAAAAGTGTGCAATGTTGGATATTGGTAGAGGGGTACACAAACAAAAAGTGTTTCCAGAGATACATTATATTAGAATATATATGTGTGTGTGGATGAAACCGTGATGGGTGCATGGGTGTGTGATGTGTTGCAATGTTGGACGGTATGTGGTGTGGACTGTAAAGGAGAGGAGATGTGTTGTATAGTGGTAGAAGGGGTATGTGGAGTAGTCTGGAAAGCAAGGGAGATGGGTTGTATAGTGCTTGGGATGGATGCATGAGTCTGGTGATGTAAGAGAGAATGTTATGGTGCGAGAGAATGTTCGGTGTGAAGGTTGCACGCCCAGACTGTTAGAAAGAGATTGCCTGGGTGATGTGTTCCAGTGGTTTTCCTACAAGCTATCTTATGTAACTGAAGTAAATCAATAAATAAATCTTACTGGAAACCAACCTGAAGTGCCTGAAGATCCTGCTTAATTTCAGGTTCCTTTGCCCTTCTTCTCTGTGGTTATTCTGTCCTTTGTGCCACTCCTGTAGAAGTCACTGCATGGATTCCAGCATCTGCTAACATAGGACACATTACTTGGCATGGTTGAGACAGAACCAAAGGGGTAGTTCTTCTACCACCGCTCCAGGCAACTTGAGTAGGGCCTCCTCTCCGTCCACTCCCAGGGTCCTGACCTTCACCCTCTAAAGCTTCTCTCTGTTTTGTACCTGTCACTACTCCACATTCAACCAAATGATTGTTCCTCCTTCCAACCTGTACAAATCAAGGTATTTTCCCTAACCCTCTACCTTAGACCTAGCTGGACTTCTCAAACCTTCCTCTGTTGACTAGCTATCCACTCATGCTATTCTTCTCTAACATCCGCGTAGTCGTCCTCTACCACCTCCTCCTGATGTTCACCAACCTCCCTCAGCCCACTGCCTTCTTATATTCCCCTGACAGCTCCTTTTCTCCCTCTAGTCTCCATTCACCCCTTGAAACTCTGTCCAATTCCTCCTTCCAAGATTGCCAATCTCGTACCAACCACCTGCACAACCATCTCCAAACACTCAACTAGAAGTTCCCATAACTAGGCAGGGGATTGCTTCACAGAGGTACTTTGTGGCTTTACCAATTTATATTTGGAAACCTGAATTTGTACTTGTTTGAAAATCTTTTGTTTAACATTTTGTTAAGATTGGTCAATAGGTATAAACCAGATCCTAATCCAAGTAATTGCTCCACTGTATAATCCTATGTATATTTGTTTTTTTATGTATGTGCCCCAGAACACAGTTTCAGTCACCACTTTAGCGAAGTGAGTGACTTGCAAGTATTGTCAGCCATTAGAGCTTGCACATTAGACTCAAAAGACCAAGTTCCTGTGAGGGTGAAACCAAACTGGTGAAAGTAACTAGTCCATTCTAAAACTGAGGACAGGCAGTGACAGAAACTTGCATTAAAGCAAATAAAGTTAGACCTGAGGAGCTGCTGCTCATTCATCTAGGAATATAGAAGCATCTTCTGTTTGTTTAAGGGGCGTACCTATTCAAATCTGTAACCCAGCCCTTTGGCCTTCTGTCCTTAACTTTGAAAGTTCTAGGTGTGGCAGGATGTTTCAACCAGGGCACATGTACAGCATGGGCATTTTTTCATCCTGGCTGCTGTCACCTTTTCCTGGAAATATAAGTGGTGATTATCTTCACCATAGGAGCCTGACCAATGTTATAAAATGCATGGTTATGAACTGTTTAGTTACAAAGATAAAGAATCTTCAAAGGGAAAACAGTATTCATCAGATCCAGTTACCTTATCATTTACACTGCGCTTTTCGTGATATTTTATGCCAATGGTATTTGCATTGTCATTCTTTTGTGTGATAATTATCATTTCAGTTTTACAATTATGTATCCTCGACAGGTGGTGTGGGAGCATACATTTGTAAAACCGTACCCAAAAATATTGTTGCTCATAGGTTAAAGAAGTGACTCCTAAGGGGAGAGAGAAGGCCCTTGCTATTTCCCCTTACGTATGGGTGTGGCCTTTCCACAAAACACATATCTTTTAGCCCCCCCTGTAGATGCGCATTGTGCAATTAATAAAATGTCCCTGGGCAGGAACCTATTTTCAATGAGACTCATCTTGATGCTATGCTTTTAGAGAATGATGCACTTGCGTACTAAATTACGCAGGCGTATATGGTATTACAGAAAAGGAATTACAATTATATGATATGGCATTTATAACGCGCCTATACACAAGTGTTTCAAGAAATGACAAGGCAAGGGAGGGGAACAGAGGGTAAACAGAGACAACGATCTTACTAGGCCAGGTGACAATGGGAATGCACAAGTGCAGGGGAGGTGGGGAAGGGGAAAAGTGTGAGGGGGAGGGGAAGTGCAGTACATAGGATAAACGGTAAATAAATAAAAACAAAAAACCGGAACAATAAATAAAGTGTGGCCAGCTAGTGGCAGGTGCAAGGGTAAGGGCATCAGGTGTCAAATGCTGTTAGGGGGCTGTAGGGATCCAGAAACAGCCACAAAGTGCAAGGGTTGCCATGCCAGGGGGGCAGTGCAGGTGTGCAACTGGCGGGGAGGGGACCTGGGCCCGAAAACACAGGGTAGCCAGGAGACCAGTGCAGTTTCAGCCAGGAGTTCAGCAGGGGAGAGGAGGAGAGAAAGCAGGGGCAGCAGGGGAGAGGAGGAGAGAAAGCAGGGGCAAAGAGGAAGGTCTTGAGGTGTTTCCGGAACCAGAGATGGTTCTCCTCAATTTTCAGAGAGGCAGGGAGGCTGTTCCAGAGGGAGGCCTCAGCCAAAAAAAGAGATCTACCACCAACTCGTTGCTTGGAGAAGCGACTGACCCTGAGGGAGTTGGAGGCGGATGAGCGAAGACCTCGAGAAGGAAGGTATTTAGGAAGAGAGTTGAAGGTATTGAGGCCCCAGGCCCTTAGAAGGCCTTGTGGACGATGCAGAGGGTTTTGAACTTAATCCTCGCAGCCACTGGGAGCCAGTGCAGAGATTTCAGTCCTGCAGAGATACGATCCCTGGGCTTGAGGCCAAGGACAAGTCTTGCAGTCCTGTTCTGGATGAGTTGCAGAGGGCGGAGAGTAGAGGGAGACAGATTTAGAAAGAAGCTGTTGCAGTAGTCCAGCCTAGAGAGAACCAGAGCTCTGGAGACAGTGAGCTTCTGGGGGAAGGAGAGGAAAGGAAGACTACATCTGAGGAGGTGCAGCTGGAGTCCAAGATGACACCAAGGTTTTTAGCCTCACAGGTGGGAGCAGGAAGAGGGCCAAGAGAGGCCGGCCAGAGAGAGACAGGAAAGGAGGGAGCAGGTGTGCCAATGAGGAGAATCTCAGTCTTAATGTTGAACTGGGTTGCCCAGCCCTTTAAGATGAGTAGCAATACCCTGGAGATGGATGGGGATGCTGATTTTTATTCATACATCAATAATCAAGACAACTCGGGTAGTTTGGCAAAAGGGAGTCTGTTTTAATGTCAAATATCTAAAACAGGGAGTACAACGAACATCAGCACTCGCTCGATCCTCTTACTCAACTTATCTTTAGTAAAGACTGAGGTTATATCATCAAAATCGTCATCAGTGACGTGCTGACCTGTGCCATTACCAACGTCATCCTACGTGGCAAACTACAAAACCTATTGGAGGGAGTGATAGGAACTAAGTGAATATATAGGTTTAAGTTCCATATCAGTTTAGAACCGTGAAAGAGAGTGATAGGGTACTTAACATCAGTTGGGACAACTAAGCCCTCCCCTTAAAATGGCCATTATGAACATCACTAAATACACAACGTTCCATTGGTGACACAAACTATAGGACCCTTAATTACGTGGTCCTCTATAATTGGTTGACTTCTATCCCCCCTCAGTACTTTTCCACCTACGTCTAGCAGCATGCAGACTGAACGTCCAGGTGCTGGTGGGCTCGTTTTATCACTAGCTTCCCACCAATTAATGTATCATTCCATCATCACCTCAATGGTCCAGTGTCAATTAGTGCTTTGAAACTTGGCCTTGAGTGTGTACTGTGCTCTGAAAAATGTAAGGAGTGCGGGCACATCCTGCCCTTGTGCGTAGGTGTGACCACCTCGATCGGCCAACTTCCTTCTTCCACGTGACTGGACACCATGAACTCGAGCCTTTTTGTGTATTTAATATTATTTTCTAATAGTCCTAATGATGTCGTTTCTTTTGCTCAAGCCTTCCGAACAGGAGTCTCTGTTCTTTCACAAGATTTGTATCCAATGTCAGCTAATTCCAGTTCTGATGAGACCTCGACTTCTTGGCTCATCCAACTCCTTCTGCTGAGATTCATTTGTAATTCAATTAGCTTTTTAACTGTGACACATTGAAGTGAGGCCTTCTTGTTAACGTTCAGCACTGCTTATAATGCATAGTGGGAACATACTTCTTTTACTCGTCCATATGCATCTATATATATTGGCGCTTGCCGCAATTCATTTACTATAAAGCTTGAAGCTAGCTTTTAAGATTACTTTGCTGCTGTACATGTTTAAACTTGCTTAATATCTTCATCTGTTTCTGTGGCATAAGCTTCTTCACCTTGATCCCAAGATGTCACTTATCCTTGATACTTTCTTGATGCCTTATAGAGTATCTGCATTCTCTTGTCACTTCATCTCTTCTGTGTGACGTCACCATTCATCTTTGCCATTCATCTTCTCTGCTTCTTCAGGAATCTCATTTAAATGGCCATCATATTGTCTTGTATGCAGGTACGGTTTTCTCAATGGGTACCTTGCCTCCCAGATTCTCTTAGGTATAGGTATTCTTATTGGTACTGTACAGAGTCCACGCTCTGCCCTTTGTCTGTTTAACTGTTCTGCGGGTTTGGATGTGAGCTCTCTTCTTGGTGCGGACAGAGAGCTGGTATTGCCTTTGGAGCAGGCAGCAGGCCAGTTTGTCAGAGGATGTACCGGAAGCATGCCATTTCCTCTTAGCCACCCTGCACTTGCGTTTGAGGGTGACGAGGTCTGAGTCATACCAGGAGTTGCTCTTGGCTTTGGGACATCAAGAGTATCAGATATAGCAGAGTGGAGCAGGGAAAGGGCTGTGTCAGGGTGTGAATCAGCCAATGGGTGGGTGGGGATAAAGTGGTTTGCAAAAGCCTCAACTGACACACGCTTCATGGGTCAGATAACCAAGAAGGTGGGTGGTAGTGCTTGAGGTGGCTTTGCCTGAGGGGTAGAGAGGGTGAGCTGGGAGGAAAGGAGAAAGTGATCACTCCAGGAGAGAGGAGTGGTGAGAGGGATAGAAAGGGAAAGCTCTGAAGCGATCAGAACATCCAGAGTGTGACCTGCAGAGTGAGTCAGGCCAGAGGGGAGAATAGAGAGTGAGAGTCACAGAGGGCACAAACGAGTCCAGAGGAATTACAGGAAGAATCCAGGTGGATGTTAAAGTTCCCAAGAAGGAGGAGTTGAGTGCTCGAGACCAGGATGGAAGAGGAAAGGTCCGCCCACTCAGAGAGGTGGGAGGCGATCTGACCGGGTGGCTGATAGATGGTAGCCACAGTAAGGGAATGGCTAGGAGAGAGAGAGAGAGCCTGCAGACGAGGCATTCGAAAGAAGAGTAGGCCTGCATAGGAATGACAGAGGCAGGAATCTAGTCAGGGAAGATCATGGCTACACCCCCTCTGGAACGGTTGCACCTGGGCACTGAGAGGATCTTGTAGCCATCAGGGAGGAGAGTGTCAAAGCTTGTGACAGAGTTGGCCCTGAACCATGTCTCAGTGAGACCAAGGACATCGAGGGCAAGTTCTTCCAGGAGGCGGCAGATGTCAGAGAAGTGTTTGACAGCTGAGCGAGAGTTAAGAGTGGCAATATGGAGAAGGTTGCCGTCCTTGAAAGACTTCCGGGGAGGAGTACAAATCAGAGGTATGCCCTGCAGAGGTGTAAAAGAAGCCCGAGGGGGGCCAGAAGAGGAGGGAGGAGAGGGCCAGGTAGCCAAGAATGAGACATCGGGGTGAGGCACGGAAGCCGAGGAGGGAAGAGAGAGGACAGCAGGAGAAGAAAGGAAATTGATGAGGTGCAGGAAGCGTCTACCAAAGAAGGGAAGATAGGCCTGAGGGCCTTGGACCAAGACGGTACCATTCAGGTAAACATTTATGAAGACCATAGAGGAGTCAAAGGAGGCCAGGAGGGCCTCCCACCGGGTGTCACCATTAATGGGAGAAGAAGAGAGAGGAGAAAGCACAGAGACCATATGGTGAGTCCATAGGTCTGGTGAGGGAATGGCAAAGAACATGTCAGTGAGGGTTTGCCTAGAAGAGGCACTGGTATAGGTGTCAGCGATACAGAGGCCTGGGTTGGAGACCAGGATGTCCTTTTTAAACTTCTTCCTACCAGATTTAGTGAGGAGAGCAGGATAGTCGATGGAGAAGCAGTTGGAAAAGATGGGAGAGACAGAGTGCACCATAGAATAGGTGGGGAAAGGAGAGAAAAGGAAGGGGGGAAGCGGAGGGAGGGGAGGGTAGGGGCGGGGAGAACACTAGGGAAGGATACAGGGAGGGGTACAAGCAGAATGGACAGAGAGAGATGAGACAATAGTAGACAATTGAACAAGACGAGAGGCGCTCAGACAGTGGTAGAAGTTTGCTAGATGAATGCTTTGCTAAGAAGTCAGAACGGCAGAATGGCATTACTAACACAATGCACATTTTAACTGCTGGAGAAACACACCTAAGTCTGAGAGTCCTGTAAAAGGGGAAAAGGCCTAGGTTTCACAATGCAATTTTAAATAATTTCACAATACAAATTTGAACTATTGGAGAAGCACACCTATATCTGAGAGTCCTGTAAAAGGGGAAAAAGGCCTAGGTTTCACAATGCAATTTTAAATTTGAATCGATTTTGTCCTCCCACGTATTCCTCATCTATGACAATCGTATCTCCCAGCTTCACTGCTTCTGAAATTTTCTTTCGGCAGGGGACGCTGTGCAAGAGGTCGAGGTGTCAACATTTCTCGGAGGTCGCCGTAGCGTGTCGACGTCACTTTTGGTACAAATAGCTCATGCTGTGCCCGTTGGTTTCAGTTCCGGTTTTCCGAGCTTTGCTTCAAGACACGACGCTCTTCGTTTTTCTTCCTCAAGAGAAAAATGTCATCTTCATCGACTCATTCTACCCCTGATATCAGGGTTCAAAAAGTGTAAAGACTGTGAGGCAAAAATGTCTATCAAACATCCCCACTGAGTTTGCCTTTGGTGCCTGAGTCCCGACCACCGGACCGGCGTCTGTGGCTCCTGCCAATCGATGACAGAGAAAGCTCTTTGTGAAGGTAAAGGTAAGTTAGCAGTGGGTCGGGATGCTTCGATGGGCTCTTCAAAGAAATTCAAAAAATCAGAGGATTCTAAAGATTCCACTCGACATAAATGCCAGAAGAGGTCTAGAATGAGGAGTTGATCGGAACATTCTTCGATTTCCTCTAGGAAATCAAAAAAGAGACGTCATAGGTCTCCCTCTTCATCCTCGGATTCCTCCACAGAGCTGGTTCGATGTCCGACCAAATCTGATTCCCCCAGAAAATGGGAGGGATTTCGAACAAAAATGATGCAAATCTTTGGAACGCGGCTTTGACCCCCTCAAAAGAGCCTTGCAAGAGCATGACACCAGTCGCTCCCCTGGACAGCGCATGCAGGTCAAAAGCTACTTCGGCAAGTAGCAAGTCAGAGAAACGACATAGTCGACCCGACGCCAAGGCGTTGAAGTCTTCAAACTCGACAATCGAGTACATCTCTGACCTCGTCGAAGAGACAAAAAACGTTGATGACTTTGACAGTTACATCAACGCCATGAGCGCCGATCACCTAGATACCAAAAACCTCAACGGTTACGCCGCCATCAAGTAAACCATCAGCGCTATCGAAGATTTTGTCGTGTTCCTCAAGGAAATTCGAGGAAAAAGAAAAAATTTACAAACCTGTAACTAGGTCTGACTTTTTTAGATCTGTGTCCTCCATATTTGAGGAGGAGAGTGCCTCAGAAGGAGAAGTTTCTCCTCAGGGGGTCAGGTATGGCTCTAGAGATGTGCCTGAAGAATTGATTGACCCTGAGTCAAAGTTCTAAGATCTCTGCGACTCCCTCTACTCTGCCAGTGGCATTGATACGTCTCCAGAGTTGGAGTTTACTAAACCTGACCCTACGGATCACGCTGATTCGGGGTATATAAACCTCATGAATAGGGTGACGGGATTACATGAGGTGGAGTAGGGCCGCGCCAACCTTCGAGCAAGACAATATGACCGATATTCTGGATCAGGTGCAGCAAAAAGATCCAGTACTACCTTTCCACAGGGCTCTGCAGAGAAATGTAGAGGCAAATTGGGAAACACCTGAATCTAGCTCTGCTATAGATAGAAATCTCACTAGAAAATACAGGCCCTCATCTACTGACCCTGATTACCTCAGGAAACACCCCTCACCTGAAAGTTTGGTGATCCAAGCTGTGACTGCTTCCAGACAGTCAGCTTATCCCTCTATCCCCCCTGATAGAGAAGATAAGAAGGTGGACGCTTGGGCCCGCAAGATATTTAGCTCGGGCAGTATGGCTCTAAAATCCACAAACGTCACCTGTACCCTGGCCAGGTTTACACATACCCTGTGGGACTGCATTAAAGGGGCAGCTGAACATCCATGGCTGCAAGCACAGTACTAAGCAGATTTGCATGGTTAAGAAAATCGGGGTTTGCACAGGACATGCAGGCCAAGCTTCTTAACATGCCTTTCGCCGGTTCAAGGTTGTTCGGCAGTAAGGCAGATGACAGTTTTGGAGAAGCTGCAGACCTCCAGTGCAGCAGCTAAGTCCCTTAGCGCCTCCATTCGACAACCTTAACAGCTCTACTCAGGGTCATCTTCCTAGAGAGGTCGTTCTTTTCAATACTACTCCTCATTTGGTAGAGGCTGTACAGAAAAGACAAAGAAAGCTTCCTCGAGGTGGACGAGGAAGAGGTGCGAAATCGGCCTGAGCAGCGGCATCTGTGCCCTCAGCCACTGCTGCAGCCACCTCTAGACTGCTTTGAGGCCTTAACCAACAAAACTCTGGTGGGAGGCAGGATATCCCGACATCTGAAGGTATGGCGGGGCATTACTTCAGATTCTTGGGCACTGGAAACCGTAAACCAAGGTTACTGCCTTCCGTTTATAAAAAGGCCTCAAGATCATCCACCGGGAGCCAGCTCGGCCAAAATTCCAGATCCGCTCCTTATGCAGTAAATATTAACGCTGCTAGAGAAAGGTGCAATAGAACATGTACCTGTAGAGGAGAGGAACAAGGGCTGGTACACTTTCTGATACCCAAGAAGGACGGAGGACTGAGACCCATCTTGGACCTAAGAAATGTGAACAAATTCCTCAGGAAGGACAAGTTCAAGATGGTTACCCTTTCTCAGATCCTTCAGGCTCTCCAACTTCAAGACTGGTTGGTATCATTGGACCTTCAAATTGCTTACTTTCATGTGCCAATCCTTCTCAAACACAAAGTACCCAAGGGTCGCAGTTGGTGGTTCTCGCTATCAGGAGTTCTGCCATTCGGGCTCACCTCCGCCCAAGGGTTTTCACCAAGCTGATAGAGGTTGTGGCAGTGAGTCTCAGGAGAGGGGGGATTCACGTCTACCCCTACCTGGACGATTGGTTAATCAGGGCTTGTTCAACCAAACAGGGCCCGGAACACCTGAAGATCACCTGCCACTTCCTCCACAGGCTGGTCTTCTCCCTCAATTACAAGAAGTCCAATATGATACCTTCTGAAAAGCTTCAATTCATCGGCGCGGTCTTGGACACTTCCTCAGGGAAAGCCTTGCCACCCGAAATGAGAGCTCAGCACATTCTACAGATGGTAACACGATTCCAAGATGCCCAGAGTCTACCGGCCTACGATTTTCTGAGGTTGCTCGGTCTCATGGCATCCTGCGTTTTTCTGGTGCCGAAGGCCAGACTAAGGATGAGGTCCATTCAATGGGCCCTCAGAACTCAGTGGTCCCAGTTTTCGGGGAATATGTCAGACCTTGTGCAAGTTCCCAGCAGAGTGGCTCAGGACCTTCAATGGTGGATTTGCAAGGGCAATATCCTCAAGGGAGAATGTTTTGGCAATCATGGCCGGAGATTACGGTAGTGACGGGCGCCTCACTTACAGGGTGGGGAGCCCACACCAACGATCTGTCAATCAGCGGTCGTTGGTCTCCATCGGAGTCCAAACTACATATCAACCTGTTGGAGCTGAGGGCAATCAGACTAGCGCTGATGGCCTTTCTGCCCTCGATATGGGGAAAAAATGTCCTGATAATGACCAACAACACAGTGGCCATGTATTACCTCAACAAGAGAGGAGGAGTAGGGTCACTACCACCAATGCAGCTCTGGTTCTGGGCAATACCAGAAGGAATATCTCTATTGGCAGTTCACCTAGCTGGAGAGAAAAACACGGCAGCGGACACTCTGAGCAGGCAGAGCACAGTCTCCTACGAGTGGGAACTAGCTCAGGAAGTCATTCAAGAGATCTTCGCCCTTTAGGGAACCCCTCAAGTGTATCTGTTCATGACCGGTGCAAGCAGTATTTCTCAAGGGAATTTCACCCAAGAGGAGCCCTAGGGGACGCGTTTGTGGTGGATTGGGAATTTCCACTCCTGTGCGCGTTCCCTCCAGTCGTAATTCCTCATGTAATCAGGAGGTTGAAAAGGTTCAGGAAAACCATGATTCTAATTATCACCAGATTTGGCCAGGAGAACGTGGTACCCGGACCTTCTGGACATGTCCATCTGCACTCCAATACGTCTTCCACAAAGAGAGGATCTTCTCTCACAAGAGGAAGGTCGGGTTCTCCATCCAGAGGTCAAAACACTCAGCCTTCACACATGGTTTCTGAGAGGCTGTGATATAAGGATTGGGACCTCCTGGACGATGTAATGGAGATTTTGCTTTCGGCCAGAAGGCCAGCAACAAAATCTTTGTTCCAGTGTCGTTGGCTAACAATCAATAACTGGTGCAAAGACCAGAAAGTGGACCCTTTTCAGTGTGGCACTCCCATAGTGCTCTCTTTCCTGCTACATCTAGCCAATCTGGGGCTACAGATTGGAACAATAAAGGGATATTTGGCAGTGCTTTGGATCTTCAAGCGCTCCTCTGAGGTGGTCTCGTATTTCAAGATCCCGTTAGTCATCCAGTTTCTAAAAGGGCTTGAAAATTTGTTCCCACCAATACCATTTCATGTCCTGGCCTGGGATTTAATTCTTGTTTTAAAATGTCTAACGGGTATACCTTTCGAGCCTTTACATTCATGTCCATTAAGGCTCTTGACATTGAAAACTGCCCTTCTTGTAGCGGTAACATCAGCCCGCAGAGTAAGCGAGTTGCAGGCTCTTTCATGTAAACCACCTTATACTACTTTTCATAAAAAAAGAAGGTAATTCTTAACGTTAAACCATCCTTCTTGCCACAGGTAGTTTCTGACTTTCACCTGTCGTAGAAAATAATACTTCCAACTTTCTACCTGTCACACAACCTGCACGCTCTGCCAATGACCCCAGGTTCCCCTCAGCCCGACCCTGTCCCTCACTTACTTCTCGTAAGTTCCGGGGCCACGTTTGCAGTCAGGGCCGCCTCGCGGACGTGCGCAACATCCCGGCCGCTTCCCCGATTACGGCTATTTCTCCATTGGCAGTTGCCGTGGAGACTGGGGAACGGGAAGAGCAGGCGAGCGGTTCCACGTCGCGTGACCACGGAAACCCGCTCACGTGATTCCATCTCGCGGTCACGTGATGCAGTTCTGCCTCACGTGATCAGGAAGCAAGTGGTACGAAGGCTGTGACACGTGCTGGTAACGTTGCTTCACAGCTGTTTTCCTGAAACTCTGTTATGCATCGTTTATCCAGTTTCTTGATCGTTTGGAATCTTGGACTCGGCTTTCACTTCACGGACCTCTTTTGGATATTCAAACCCTGAACTGCTACTTTGGTAAACGACTTTGGATTGCTACACAGACTCTATTGGACTCTCCTTTGCTTTTGGGACCTCGTTAACCAGAACATCACTCAGCTCTATTTGGAGCATCAAAACTCAACATATGGGCCCTTTACCACAACAACCAGTGGGCTTCCACAGCCATGTATTAACTGGTACTTCTGCCCATGTGAGTGCCAGAACTACCTTTCTCCGCCCCAGTTGGTTAGCCACATTCGATCTGCCAACACCTGGGGAGCCCCTTTCTGTTTCCTCACGTATTGAATTACCGTGCTTATCGGGCACTTAACCCTGTTTCCTTTGCAGCTTCCTTGGGTTTTCCAGCGCTCTGTGGTTCCGGACTTCTCCCACTTGTGGCCTCAAAGGTTGCACAGAGTGATTTGGTATCTCTCTGTGTGGCACTTGGGGACGGAGGTCTCTCATATCTGCACGACGCTCAAGTTACGACACTACCCTCCCCCTCATTTGGGTAAAGAGGAGGAGAGACTGCACAGACTCGACCCAAAAAGGGCTCTGAGTTTTTATATTACGAGAATGTCAAAATTATGTTAAGATGACCAGCTCTTTGTTGGTTATACTAGTCCCAAATTGGGTTTAGCAGTCACGAAACAAACTATATCCTGTAGGATTACTCTAGCCATTATGGAGTGTTGCAGACTGGCGGGTAAAGATCCACCGGAAGTACTTAGAGCTCATTCCACGAGGGGCATGCCTACTTCCGTGGCTCTTCAGAGGGGAGTCCCAGTGGCCGACATCTGTTCAGCTGCAACCTGGACTTCAATTCACACATTTGTTAAGCATTACTGCTTAGATACTTCATCCTCCCAAGAGGTTTTATTACCAAAAGCAGTACTTCCTTCTGTACATGAAAAAAATTAACTGTAACGTTCTTTCGACTGGATGTTCCTCCCACATATTCCTCATCGCCCCACCCATCCTACCCTGCTGTACAATTTACGAGTTTGCTTGTTGCGTTTGCGAAGAGCTTTCCGTCTGGAGCACGCCTATCTGGTTCCTCTACTTAGTAATCGAAAAAACAGAACTGAAACCAACGGGCACAGCACAAGCTATTTGTACCACGAGTGACATCGACAAGCTACATCGACCTCCGAGGGAGGGAGATATGATTATCATAGATGAGGAATACGTGGGAGGAACATCTAGTCGAAAGATTGTTACAGTTGGTCATTTTTTCTACTGAAGAAACTCACCTAAGTCTGAGAGTCCTGTAAAAGGGTTAAAAAGGCCTAGGTTTCACAATACAATTTTAAATACTTTCACAATGCAATTTTAAATACTTTCACAATGCAGTTTTTTACTACTGGAGGGACACACCTAAGTCAGAGAGTCTGATATGTGTCAGGGTAGAGAGCAGGCCCTATTCCTAACCCTGCCCACTCCTACCTTGCATAGTCTCTGCTGGTTGAGGCTGGCTACTGGCTTCCCCTGCTGACACCTGCAGACACAATAGGGAGCCCCCTCAGTGGGAGCCGCCCTTTGACTTGCGCCCTTAGCCACAGGGGCTGCCAGGCAGAGGGCTGCCCAGGGAGGGTCAGATAAGAGGGGCAAGGCGGGAGGAGGGAGGGGAGAGAGAAAGAGAGGGTCAGCGAAACTAGCGTGGATGCTGGTGCCTGGGGGGAATTCAAATAAATCAAGCAATATTATTCAGGCCCAGGAGGGCCCAAAAAGCAGCAGCACTCACAGTGAAACGCCTGATGAAAGTGGCGCACACACACGGGTCCCGGCTGCTAGCCCAGGAAGCTAAGGAGACACGTGTCCAATCAGGGGAGGAGGCCTGCTGGGAGGCGGAAGGAGGGAGGGGAGAGAGAAGGAGAGGGTCGACGAAACTAGTGTTGATGCCGGGGCCTGGGGGGAATTCAAATAAATCTTTTATATATGAACATTGTGCTGGGCACTTGACCAGCCCAAAACGTAATTAGGAAACAGCAGAGTTTATTGTTATGTACCCATTTGTATTCTTCTTAGAAGTTGATTTTGGCAGGTTTATCAGTGTAATTGCCTATTGCTTCTGTTACTCTTGTGGTGGCCTTACCTTGTTTTGTGTCATTACCAAATGTATGATAAAAAAGCAATGGCATAGATGGGAAGATACTTAAAATGTTTACAATCCAAAAAAATGGCCCCAACATTGCCTAAAAATGCCTAGGTGAAATATTTCATGGAAAATTTAGATAATCGGTTTACACAATATAGAGACTGTGTTCGATACAGAGTGTTTTAATTATTTAATTATTATCTTTGTCTAACCATGACCCCTTGACTGTTTTGAAGGTATGATCTAAAAGATACATCTAAAATATTACTTGTGGACATACAGTTGATTGCAGCAATGGGCCCTCCAGGAGGAGGTAGGAATGCTGTCACCCCTCGTTTCCTGCGTCACTTCAACATTTCTACAATCAATGCCTTCAGTGATGCAACCATGGTCCGCATCTTCTCCGCCGTCGTAGCCTTCTATTTGAGGATCAATGAGTTTTCTCCTGAATACTTCACGGTGGGAAACAATATAGTAAATGGAACACTGGTGGTGAGACATATCTTTATGGATGACTATTTTTCATTGGATTCCTTAATGTACTACTTAAAATTTCTTAGAGTGCTATTGACAACACATATAAGGGTGTAATTTATATCTAGTAGCATGTGCGCTCTGATAGTCACATAAATGGCATTTGCACTAGTGTTTCATCTTCTTTTTTAGGCTTTGGGTTTCCCATCATTCTTTCTGTTTTACAGTGGCAGTCCAAATTGTCCTCTTTTGTCTCCCCAACAGTACATTGACAGAAATTCTCTAGGAAATGTTTTCATCATAATTTGGTTAATTTGTTTAATTATTTATTTTCCAACAGTTTTTATTAACAGAAAAGATATTTTGATATGATATTGGTAAGCATGCAGTGAGTGCATAATAATAAGGCAACTATATCCATACATAGCCACATGTTTGCAAAGCACTCATGTATGGATACAAATATCAAGATCCACTAACGGGTCAGTAAACACCAAAATAATTACAAGAAAAAATGGGTAGAGGTGGAAAGTGATTGTGGGAATAGTATGTATATGAATGAACTTGTGCTAAAAACAGGTTTCACCCATAGTCTGTCAACAAGCGAAATATCTGCAAAACTACAGGCCAGGAAGATTCTGCCCGAGAGAGTACTCAGTAAGTTCAATCATGCAAGTTAGACAGGACCAACAGTCTGGGGTCGTTGGTCACTTCAGATAAACTGGACCATAGATTTTATAGATTTAAATATTTAAGAAGATTGCTTGTTTTCTTAGACATTTGTCAACTCTAATGCTACTTTTGAAGGGAAGTAAGGTCCAAAACCACTACTCACCAGCATTTGTTAAAACATCTGAAACAGTTAAATAGTAGATCCAACTACAAAGCCTCATCTGCTCAGGAATGCTCCGTTTATATTGTGCCACATTGATGCTCTCTTAACTTGTTTGGTAGATCATAGAAGGTTAATCTTTTCTTCAAGAGCTTGCCTTCAGTCTCCCCAGGCATCACCCATGTGATAGCTGTGATCAGATATTGTTAATTCAAGAAATAATGCAAATGTTGTGTAACCGTAACCAGACAGTAACAAGAGTGCCTTAAAACTAATGCTATACACATGTTTTCCCCCATATTTTCAAAACCCAAAAAGTAAAAAGGAAGGTATTGCCACTTTTGTGGGACCAAGAGGCCTGCATAAATACTTGTGGTATAACAAAATCAGAATAGTGACTTAATCATAAATCTCCATAGCTACTCAGGATAAACATTGACTGGTCTCAATGGAGTTGCAGAATGCCTACATCTAGCATTCTGACTCACAGGTGCTTTTTGTTCGTGGTCAAGGGGCAGCCTCTATGGGTTATGGTTTTACCTTTTGGCCCACCCTGAGCATCATGCCCCATCATTAAGGTGGCCACACATCTGCATTGTGGTTTGCTCTATATAGAACACCAATACAAAATACAGCTAGATAAAGAACAGGCTTATCCACCAGGAAAAATGTATGATTTTTCCTTAGATGTCTTTGCTGCACACCTGTTCTAGCAGTCAATATAGAAAATAGGCATTGGCCACACCAAGAATAATCTATTGGGTAGTGGTATATTTACAGTAATCAATACAGTTTAAGATTATTGCTTCACCCTACAGATTGTGGCTGGAGTATAAAGTGTGGTATCTCTATTTCTCTTCCAGAAACTTGTCTTGAGGTGGTAACTTTTCTTTAGACATTTGGGGTGTTGTCTTCATGGTTACAATTACAGTATTTGTGTAGTGTGAAGGATACATTGATAGTTTCACAGAAGAAGCTTTAGTTGTATGACTACTATTTCAGAAGGAGCACATCTTTGTATATCTCTTGGTTCATGCGATTGTAAACCTTTCAAATCCAAATTTGCCAAATCATCTGACGATGTGAAATGCTCGCCTTGACATTTGTTGATATGCTTTATCTAGTAAACAAATATTAAATTCCATTTTGTGAATAATCCCAATAGCTTTTTACTTTCATTTAATACTTGTGATATGTTTTTGCCTAGATATACACAAAAGCTACAGAAAATCTATTACCTACGCCTGCTAAATCCCATTACACTTTCAACCTGCGTGATTTTTCACGTGTCATCCAAGGTTGCTTGCTTATCAAGAAGGAATCCGTTGAGGACAAACGCATATTCGTCCGTCTCTTTGTTCATGAGGTTCTTCGTGTATTTTATGATCGCCTTGTGGATGACAAAGATCGAGCTTGGGTGTACAACCTATTGAAAGAGGTTGTGAAAGATACCTTCAAAGAAAGTTTTGATTCAGTATTTGAACATCTGAAGAAAGAGAACTCTCCTTCCGTAAGTATTCATAGTGTTGACAACCTAAGAAAGGGATACACTCTAAGCAAACATACTAAGAAAATAAATGTTTTTGATTGTTTGAGTTAATATTTTCTTTTGTATAACTTGTTATTTATGTTTTTGTACCATTCCCAATTCAACTTAATAATACACAAATGGATACTATGTTTTTTTATCCATCCCTTTCCCCATTTCCCGGACCCCACCAAACCCCATGCCTCCCTAATGTATTTCCAGTTGATTGAATTTAGGGGTGTGGTTTCCTATTGAGCACCTTACTTTGTAATGCATTGTTGTATGGTATACTGTTGGTCGTTGGATAACGAAAGTATCAAGCTTAGAGTCATCAGGCATCAATATCTCCATTTAGATCTGTTCATTAATTGAAAAGAGGGAGCCCAAAGATCATTACATTTCGCATTAAGACTTCCAGCTGTATGTGTTTCCATTACTGTGAATTGCTAGACTTTTCTCATGTTGGGCTAGTTTATTTTTCTCAAAATGACATAATAGTACATTTTTCTGCTAATAGTTTAAAAATGAGGAGTCTTTTCCGAAAGGCACACATCTTATCATCTTCTAGAGATACATCTACAACAATGTCAAATCAGTCTGAGCCCCACTGCAGACCAGTTATATCATTAATTGCTGATCTTATTTCTAACCAGAATGATCCAAGATTGTAGAATTCACACAAGATGTGGCTTAATGCCCCCTTTCTGCAACCCCTCCAACATCTATCCTCGTTTTCAGGAAATATGGCATGCAATCTCTGGTTTATAATACCATCTATGTACAATTTTAATTTGCCTTTCCTTATAAAGTGTGCCTAACGAAGTTTGCAAGGTTTGCCTATTTATTTCCTCCCATTTTTTTCTGTAATCTTAATTTTCAATTTCTCCTGCCATTATGTCCAGAAAGGCCAAATATGCCATTTTATTTCATTTAGTATCCTGTATACCCTTCTAGTTAACCACTTAATCCCCCTCTCCTTTTGAATACAACTCTGTAGGTTTGTTACAGTCCGGCAGGCTTCCTTTCTTTTACTCGGGCGCAGTGCCCAGTGTTATAACAGTTGGTATCAGAATGCTGCTTTTTCATCAACCCCAAACTCTTGTCTGTACCGTATGAATGATTTAATATTTCCTTTTATAAATGAATCTCCTAACTTCCTACATCCACCACAGAACCATTTATCAAATTCCTTGTCCAGAATAGCTGGCATTAAGTTCTTAGTCCTGTGATTGGTAATGAATACAATATAAACTTCATAATTCGTGTAACTATATCCCACACTTCCATTGCACCTCTTGAAATTTGATTTATATAGATACCCTTTGATCTCTCTGTAACCATGATTGCTTTCAGACATGTATTAATTTATTTTTATTTATTTGCACTTATAAAGCGTGCATCGGCCCTGAGGCATTGTGGCGCTGTTACAGAAGATGACTTGTTTAAGATAATACATGGAAGGGAGTCGGGCATAACAATGTACAAAGCAGTAATACAATAATACCTTGGTGATGTTCTGTGGTTACAGGGGAACTCCCTACAAAGTTAAGCAGCAGTAATACAGTAGGTACGTTACATGGTTACATGGGAGCTCCCTCAAGTGTAACTAGTTGAAGAGTTGTGTCTTCAAGATTTTACTGAACGTGGTGAATGACGCCTCGTTCCTGAGCTTGAGTGGGAGTTCATTCCACATTTTTGGGGCTAGCACAGGAAAGCTGGTGCCTCCAGCTTTGGCTCTTTGGAAGGTTGGGAATGCTAGCTGGTGTGAGTATTGGACCCTTTTGGGTCTGATGACGGGTCCCTGGTGGATACGTTCTGAAAGATATTGGGGTGCTGAGTGAGAGAGGCATTTGTGGGTGATAGCAAGTGTTTTGAACAATATGCGCACCCTGATTAGGAGCCAGTGGGCGTCACGTTCGGCCTGCGAGACATGCTCTCTGTTGGGTATACTTAGAGCGGCTCTGAGAGCGTTGTTTTGTGTGATTTGCAATCTGTTTAGGCTTTTGGATGATGTGCCTAGGAGGAGAACATTACAGTAATCCAACTTGGCACTGATGGTGACTCTGGCAATGTTGAGGCAGTTTTTGGTGGAGAGGTATGGTTTTACTGAGTTAATGATTTTGGTTGTGAGCGCTGCTGATGAGGAGATGCCGCTAACTTGCCGTTTCATTGAAAGAGTGGAATCAAAATAAAAACCTAATGTTTTTACAGCGCTAGAGGCTGTAATTAAGGTGTTTTCTATACTGAAAGATTTGTATTGGTTGTCTAGATTGTTCAGAATTTCCTTAGGGCCTACAAGTAGGATTTCCGTTTTGTCCCTGTTGAGACAAAGTCCATTAGATGCCATCCAAGACTGGATGAGTGCAGAAGTCTCAGTTGGGGTTTTAAGTTCCTGCTCGTAGGTGCCGGTGAGTGGGAGGAGAATTTGCGTGTCATCAGCGTAGTTGGTAGATGCAACGTCATGCTCTTCCAGATCATTGAAGAGGGGGCGCGTGAACAGATTGTAGAGGGTACGGGAAGTGCATGATCCTTGTGGGACTCTGCAGTTGATAGGGGATGGATTGGCTGCAGCCTGATCTGAAAAGATCCTCATGGCACACCCTTCTAGGAAGGATGTGATCCAGGCTGTGGCTTCCTGGGAGAAGTGGTCCTCATCAGTGAGGTGTCTACATAGTATCTTGTGGTCGACCAGGTCGAAGGCGGCCGACAAATCAAGAAGAAGTATTGCTGGTTTGCCTTTGTCCATGGTTTCAAGTAACTGATTCTTTAGATCTAGTAAGACAGACTCTGTGCCATGACGTGGGCGGAAACAGATTGCCTTTTTCCCAAGATGTTGTGTGATTCAAGATAGGACTGTATCTGTAGATACGCTGCCCTATCTAAATTTCAGTAGCAAGAACGGAACAGTGGTGATTGGCCTGTAATTATTAGGCGAGTCAGGATCAAGAGTTGTTTTTTTTAGCAGAGGTTGCACCCAGGATTCTCTAAGGGAAGGGGGGACGATACCTGTGGCAAAAGAGGCATTGATAAAAGCTGTGATAAATGGTGCTAATGACTCAGCACAATCTTTAATAAGGCTGGCTGGTCAGATGTCTCCCTTGCAGAGTGATGGCTTTATGTTTTTCATTATATTGAGGACTTCCAATTCTGTTATATTCTTGAAGGTCAAGGGCTTGAAGTTATCTTTCAGCAATGCCTGTGGGCTTGGTAATGGGGGCATTGATCTTCGGCAGTATGTTAAAATGGGTCTTGATTTTATTTTGGAGTGTGTGTATTCTGGGTTCCATGTAATAATGTCCCCTCAAAAATATTCAAACTAACAAGGGGGGTCCTGGGAGTCCCTCTGCCAGACATTAGCCCTGGTTACGAGAGTCTTTAGCTCACTATCTTTCACAGAGAAGAAATATCCCAAACATATTAGTCTTTGACCTGCCCTCAAAAATATTGCCATGAAAAAATGTCGCTGAAAAATGGCTGTTTTTTGTGGGGACATTATTGCATGGAACATGCGGGGAACACCCTCGTAACCCCCAAACCCTTTTTTAATTTTTATTTTTGCTGCCCCTACCCCCATATATATGGTCACCCATATAATATCGCCCCAACCTTTTCCCGGCGATATTATGTACGGCGACCATATACATGGGGATATTACCTGATACCGTATTTTGTCTAGCATGGCATGTTGAATATTATTACACCATGCTTTGTCTTTCACAGTTTCTTGTGTGGCAGTGGGGGGTATGCTAAGTTCTTTGAACATAGCAAACAGTTCTTTGGAGTGAGATTTAGCTTTGTCAATTCTGAGGTTGTATGACGATGCTTTAGCTACAGAGATGGCTTTTTTGTATTGTTTTGCCGTGGCCTTGTAGGACTGTTGTGTGACTTCTGAGGGGCATGCTTGCCATTCAGTAAGCGCTGCACGTTTAAGGGATCTTAGATCTTGTAGTTCTTGGGTAAACCAGAAATTGACATGTTTGATGGACTTGGCTTTTTTATTCTGTAAAGGGGCAATCGCTTCTATTGCTCCTTTGAGGGTAACGTTGTAGAGCTCTACAAGCTCAGTGGCGCTGTTTGAGAATGGTGATTCGAGCATTGGTACTTCTAGATACAGTAATATTCTATCTTTAGTGAGGAGTTTTTTAGATCTGGCCATGGCTGATGGCACTGGTGGGCTAGTGTTGGTCATCGCTCTGGCAGGTAGATGGAAATGTATGAGGTGGTGGTCCATCCACGGTAGTGGAGTATTAGAACTGATGTTGACTGCACAGTTATGATCAGCTACCCAGTCCAAAAATACAACCTTAAGTGTGGGTAGGGTCAGTCATTTTTTGGGTGAAGCCCATATCATGGAGGGCTTTGGCAAAATATTTGCCTTTATTATCTTTGGGATCATTGAACCCGAGATTAGAGTCTCCTAGGACATGTTGCCCCAGTATACTTTGTTCTGCAAAAACCCAATGTATCTTTGATTCAACCTATGTTCATTCAGCTATTGAGCGTATTTGTGAGGCTGAATAATTAAAAATGTCTGGGCACATGCTAAACCTCACTGTATTTTAGGGGCCATCATTACGTTCTTACTGATTGTAGCTTTAATCCTACCCCATTTGGGATGTCGTTTTGTAATGCCCTAAAGCTCTTGTTTGGTGTCTTTACCAGTACATCCTGGAATAAATACATTTCTCCAACTATACAAATCTAACCTAATTGTGCTGAAGAGCTCTGGATAAATTGCTTAACGAATTATTTCAAAGCAATCTTAATGCCAAAATATTTAGCAGATTGTCCTGCCCTCCAAAAGGAACCAGTTTCTCTTGATCTCGCTTTTGTTAATCCTGAGAGATTTAACTTTGAACCCAAATACTCTTCGAAATTCTCCTATTTCTTGCATCACAACTTTTAATAATATATTTGAGTCTGTGAAAGTCAGAAGAGCATCATCTGTGAAGATATTGATCCTGTAATCTGCTTTCCCTATTCTTATCCCCTTAATTACTCCTACTTACCACCCCCTTTCCTACATACTTTTTTTTAAAATTTCTTTATTGATTTCCCACAACAACAAAACCATAAAAACATAACATACAAACTCTCATTACACAACATAACTGGCGCATTGGCACATTTCCCGGATTCTGTCATACATCCGCGATGCCAGGGTTCTCCGGTGACCTTATCTTACCTGTCTGGCACCCTCATTGGGTCTATCGCAGAGTCATTACACGAATTGTCTCACTTTGGGGCATTGTACAGGGCTTTCTTGTTTTCACTCATTGGTCTTCTTTCCTTATGGGGTCGTCGCTCTCTTCTTCTTCCCTGCTGTCGAATAGGTCCTGCATCAGGGAGTTCCATGCAATTAGTTTTTGCACTGTTTCACCTTCTCCCCTTTTCATTGCTCTTATCCACACCGCAGTCTCTGCCAGCGCCCACTTCTGGAGGTCTGACCATCATGCTTCTATGTTCAGACCCTCCCTTGACTTCCATGTCATTGCTATTCTTCTTTTAGCCAATATACCTATTAGGTCTTTCATTTTCGCTTGGTGCAACTCATTTCTTCTTCCTCTTGGAAAGAGGCCCAGTAAGTACTTTTCCGGATGCTCTGCTTGTAGTTGGAGTCCACTCTGTGCTATTTTGGTTCGGATGTTATCCCAGAAGGCCTGCATCACTGGGCAGGTCCAGAACATGTGTACCATGTCGGCTCCATCTGCCGGGCAGCGGGGGCAACTGTTTTGGTTTTCCATCCGCATCTTCTTTATCCTCTTGGGCGTGAGGTATGCTCTGTGCGTTATGAATAACTGTGCCTGCCTGAACCGTGCATTCCTTGACACTTCTTTTGGGTATCTTAGTGCCCTGGCCCATTCTTGGTCGCTAGAGGGCCTCTGAAGTTCCTCCTCCCAGTGCTGCTTCGTGCGCGAATCCTGCGGGTTTACTGTTTTTAGCAATTGTTCGTATAGCCTGGAGGTTGTGTGAGTTCCCTCCGATATGTCGTACCATGCGTCTAGCTTTGTCATCTCTTCCTCCTCCTGGTTTGTCTACTCTGTCCATCTTTTCTTGATGTTTCATATCATGCCATTGTACAGGATGAATTGACCTTCATGTATCTCATGGTCATCCACCATTTCTTGAAAGTCTGCCCACCTTTCCCCTCTCGTCAGGTCTCCAATTTGTGCTACACATTTGGCTTCCCAGTGCGCTCGGTATGCTGCTAGTGTGTTTGTGTTCCCTCCCCAAGAGGCCCGCTAAGGGGATTTGCACCGAGCATGGATCTTTTGTCCCCTGGAGTCTCCATGCCCTGTGCCATAGCCCCGTTGCGATGTTGAGCATGTTCGGCAGGGTCTTGCGCAGGGGTTTGTCAAGCCATGGTATTTCTCTCAATTGGGACTGTTTCAGTGCTGGTTGAAAGAAGATTGTATCTATCGTTTCGTCCTCCCCCAGCCACTTGACTGCAAACTGCAACTGCCCTGCTAAATAGTACTTTTCGAAGTCCTGTAATCTGATACCTCCTTCTTCATGGTCCTTCTGGAGAGTCCCCATCGCGATCTTGTTTCTTCCTCCCCCCCATAGGAAGTTTCGTGCTATCGTGTTTAATTTGTTGAAGAAGGCTCTGGGAATGTTGTATGGGATGTTCGTAAAATAATATAGAAGGCGCTGCAACACCACCATTTTCAGGAGGGCCACTCTCCCCATCATCCCCAGCGGAAGTGTTCCCCAGAAGGCCATTGATTTCTGCGCGGCCAGTGTGTTGGTTGTATGGGTGTCAGCAGTGTCATGATGCATCTCTATTCCTAGGTATCTAATAGAGCTTGGCGCCCATGCCAAGCCCTGATCCGGGAGGCCACCCAGGGGAACCCGTTTCAGCCCTGCGAGGGGGAAGACCAGGGACTTCTCCTTGTTAATTGCTATGCCCGATAATCTGGTATATGCCCCGATCGCCTCTAGGAGGCATGGTAGATTGATGGCCGGGTTCTCTACGAATAGCAGCATGTCGTCCGCGTATAGCGAGATTTGATGAAGCACCCCGTCTATGTCTATCCCCACAGTCTGCTCGGAGAAATGCCGCAAACGGCTCTAGGGCCAGAATATATAACATTGGTGACAGTGGGCATCCCTGCTTGGTTCCCCTATGTATCCTCCACTCCTTTGAGATAAATCGCCCTGTCTTCACCCTTGCTCTAGGATCTTTATATAGCAGTTTGATCCACCGGAGGAACCCCTCCCCAATGCCAAAGTGGGCGAGCACGCTCATCAGCCACTCCCAGCGTACCGAATCGAAGGCTTTAACAGTGTCCAGGGACACTATTGCGCTCCTGCCCTGTTTTCGGTTTGTCTCATCTAATACGTGGTGCAGTCTGCAGAGATTCCATGACGTATTCCGCCCCGGGACGTAACCCATTTGGTCTGGATGAATCAGGGTGGGCACTACTTGTTTTAGGCGGTTGGCTAAAACCGCCGTCAGTATTTTAGCGTCCTGGTTGATGAGAGATCGGCCTGTAGGAGGCACATTCCCTGGGCGATTTCCCCGGTTTAAGTATCAGGACAATTATTGATTCGGACATGCTAGTCGGCAGCTGTGTGCTCTCATGTGCGCCTTGATATGTGTCAAGTAACTTCTGGGAAATGGTGTTCTTAAATATCTTATAGAACTCCCCTGGAAGTCCATCCGGGCCCGGGGACCAGCCGGTGGGAAGCTCTGTGATCACGCCTTCTATTTCCTCCACCGTGAGGGGTGCGTCCAATAACTGAGCTTGTTCTTCTGCTAGTTTTGGTAGTCTTATTTCTGCTAGTGCATCCGCTATATCCTCCGGGTCTATGTCCGGATTTGGGGCATACAGTTGCTCATAGAATTGAGCGAACAGGTTGTTGATGTGTTCCTGGTTTCTAATCTCCTTCCCCGTGTAATCTTCTAACACTGTTATAGGGTCTTTTTTGCTTTCCTGCCTAGTGAGCCACGCTAGGAGCCTACTGGGTTTATCCCCTTCCGCGTGTAACCGCTGGTGGTACCTCCCATAATTCAACCTCCCTAATTTTTCCCAGAGTACCATACATTCCGTTCTCAACTCCACCAGCTCCCGAGGCTCTCTCCCCTCTATCCCCGCTCATCGCTCCCTTGTTTCTATCACCCTCTTGAGTTCACTGAGCTCTTTCATGGCCGCTCCTGGCAGCCCCCCTGTTCTGCCTATCGCCTCCCCTCTTATCACTACTTTGAACGCGTCCCATAGTGTGGCACTACTTTCAACGCTGCCTTCATTCTGTTCCAAGTAGTCCTCTATCGACTCTTGGAGGTGTTCCTCCAGCCCGCCCTCTCTCAAGGCCTCTTCTCGGAGCCTCCAGGTTGGTATCGGGGCCTTCCTATGGGTGTGTGCACATGTCGCCAGTATCGGGGCATGATCGGAGAGTGTGCATGCTTTAATGGTGATTTCTGTAAAGTCTTGTAGTGATTCCCTACCCGTAAATATGTAATCTATCCGTGTGAATTTTCTATGTGGTGCACTGTAGTGTGTGTACCCTCTCCCCTCTCCATGTACCTGTCTCCAGATGTCAACCAGCTGTAGTCCCTCGAGGGTCCTGTGCAGTTCCTTGGCCAGGGGTGCTGGCTTCTTGTGCTTGTCATCCGACCTGTCGAGGAGTGGATTCATGGTGCAATTGAATTCGCCGGCCCAGATGAACGTCGCCTCCCTGTACTGGGCCAGCCTGGGCACCAACCTTTTAAAGAAATCTGTTGCGTCGTAGTTTGGAGCGTAGGTGTTGACCAGGCACACTTCTCTGTGCTCCAGCATGCCATGCACCAGTACCAGTCTCCCCTCTGGGTCTGTCTCTTGCTTGAGCATCTGGAATGGGACCCCCGGGGCAATCCATATTAGTACTCCCCATGCGTAGTTCGAACATGTGGTGCTGTATGTCTGCCCTCCCCATTTCTTGTTCACCTTGGTCTGCTTTTCTGATGTTAGATGTGTTTCCTGCAGCATCGCTATCTTGACCTTCATCCGGTGTAGCCATGCGTAGACCCTGAGTCTCTTGACATACGCATTGAGTCCTCTCACGTTCCAGGTTACTATTGTCATACCATCTAGCCCCATGTCTTCTTTTTACGGTCTGGCTTCCTCGTCCCACAGCCGTATCTTTGCAGTTTGCCCTCTTCCATCCCCATGTGGGAGTCTCTTGAGGCCCTTCTTGCGGGACCTTTCTTTTTGGTGCGACTATGATTGTTGTCCCCGGTTTTATGCTTTATGTTGTTCTGGTAACCTAGTACTTGTATCTTGTCATTGTCCTTTGCGGTCTTCTTTCTGTTGCCTGCGCCATATGTTGTCCATTCACACCATTCAACGTCTTTAACCCAAACAAAAACTGATGAACTAACGCCCAGCCACCCTCCCCCTGCTCGGGCTCCGCCGCTTCCCTCATCGTGCTCCCTTGGACGGGGCCGACTTGCAGCAGCGTGATGCCTTAAAACTGAAATCTGAACTTGTAGATGGCTCTCTCTACGGGGGCGTCGCCTTTCTTAGCCAACTTTGACTGAAGTGTGGGATTGGTCGCTCCTTCATACTTTTCTTTTGGCTTAGTTGCTTATCGAATGCTTGATATCGTTATTCTTGGCCGCTTTTACCTCATCTTGTCAGGGTCTGTTTCCGTTATTGTTGGTGTTTCTTTGCCTCAGCTGGGGGATGCCCTGTGCGTCCACCCACATGCGGGCTTCGTCGGTGGAATCAAAGAGGCATGTTTTGCCCTGATGTATCACCTTGAGTTTGGTGGGGAACAGGAGCATGTAACTCACCCCTGCGCCCCTGAGACGTTCCTTTGTTGGGCCGAACTGTGCTCTCTGCTTTTGGACCGTAGCTGTGTAATCTGGGTACATGGTGATCTTGGAGGAATGTCTGGCGATGCCCCCCCCCCCCCCTAGAGTATTCCAGTATTTTTTCTCTGTCCTTAAAGTTCATAATCCTGCCAATTATTGTCCTCGGGGGTGGGGGGGGGAGAGGGGCGGGAGGGGGATATCACCCGGTTGAGATCTTCTGGTCAGTGCTCTGTGTGCCCTCTCCACCACAAAGCCCTGAGATAGTGTTCCTGCTCCTATCTCTTGAAGCAGCATATTTTCTACGTATTCCGTGGGGTCGTTGCCTTCCTCGCACTCCGGAAGTCCAATTATACAGATGTTGTTCCTCCTCGTTCTTCCCTCCGCATCCGCCGCTCTTCGCTCCAGGGCCTTGACTCTTTGCAGCACTTCTGACATTTGCGTCTGTGTCGCGGTGACCCCTGCTGTGTTTTTTTGCACCTGCTGTTCCATCGCTGCCACCCTCTCTGTCAAGTTCGTTGTGTCCTGGCGAAGGAGGCCCACATCCATCATGACTATGTCCAATTTATTTTCCAGTGATGCTTTCAGGGCTCCTATTGCTGTGTCCATTTTATTTTCAAGAGATTCTTTTATGGATCCAATTGCTTCCAGGATTGTGCCCTCGTTTGCGCTATCTGCCGGGTGTGGGGTGTTAATTGCCGTCATTGCTGTATCTGTTGGTGTCAACTGCCTATGCCCGGGCGTCTTAGTGAAGGTGTCCATGGTAATTTGCTTAGCTTTCCCTTCAATTTTTTTATTTGGCATTATGCCTAAGTGTGCTCAGGGCGTCACCTACTTCCGACTTCAGTGGGCCAGCCGGGTCGACGTGGGGTGCTGTCCCAGATATGAGTTGTCGGTGCCAGGTCAGGCTGTGTGCCACTTGGCATGCCACTTGGTGCGGCTTCCGGTTCTCCCTTCTCGACAGGTTTTCTCGGTTGTGTACTCCTCCTATAGCCTTTTGCTTTATTGTATGGATGCCACGTGGGTCAGTCGGGGGCTCAACCTCTCACCATGTGTGCCGTTACTGTGTCCTTCTATCCTTGGCACCGCAGTGTCTTGGGCGCTTTGGTGAAATATTATTCTGTTGTGTGCACCCCCTTCTCCTTGGCCTCGTGAGCTGCTAGGGCCTCCCTGCTGAGGTGTGCACGTTGCCTTCCAGCCTTGAGGGTGGTTTGATGTTTGTGCGTAGGCTGCGGTACCTCAGGAGTGGAGCAGCTGCCTGTTTTAGTGTGAGGGGTCGTCCTCGCCTGACAGCCCAGCCTTCCCTGCTGTCCTGTGCTCCAGGTGCGTGTTGGCTCTGCGCTTGGGAGGGAGAGCCGCCGCGGCTCCGTTCAGAGGCTGTGCTGCGGGCGCTGGGAGATTCCCCGATTATTCAGCCTGCCTTCATGACCTGGAGTCAGGGGTCCCGCCACTTCATTTGCTGGGTGTGCGCGGCTCCGGTCGCACCAGCTGTCCTCCTCGCGGGCCCGGGTCTGGTGATTTATAGGTCCCGTCCGCTGTCGGAAGTCTGCACTGGGGTTCCGTGCGGCCCACTCCGCGCTGTCTTTTTGTCTCCTGTGGCCTCCCCAGCACTGTCCAGTCGTATCGGCAGTGCCGCCCCTCTGCAGCCTCTGTCTCCTCCAGTCCAACACCCGCTCCTGGCTGCGCTTTTCACCTCCGGAGCCGCACGTCCTTCACAGGTGCCCCTGCGCCTTTCTTGCCCTCGGAGGCTGCACCCGTCGAATATCCTGATGACTTCTGTTTTCCCAGCCGTTGAAGGGGTCGTCAGCAGCCCTGCTTCTCCTGGTGTCACAGTATCGTTGCTGGCTTCTCCTTCTCTTTACCCCGAGGCTGCGGCTCCGTCAGCGATGTTGGTTTCTCGCGGCCCTTTCTCGTAACCAAACGTTTATCTGGATGGGCACTAGTTGGAGGATTACATCTTCCACCTCACCCTGCGTTCAGGTCGTTGCAGCCTTTGCCAGAATGCCACTAAGCCGGATTTGTATACGGATCTTGACGGGAGCTCGGTCTCAGGACAACCTCACTCCATGGGTTTAGGCCACGCCCCCCCTTTCCTACATACTTAGGGGTGTTGCATCGGAGCAGGGACTGGACCGGAGCCATAGCAAGCCCTACCGTGCATCCCCTCTAAGAATTTTGAGAGAGAGCTGTAACAGGCCATGTGGGCGTAGGTCGACCATGCCATGAACTCTGCCTCCCATGCTCCTTCCCCTCAATCCATTTCTCTGTGTCGTAACGCTGGATGCACCCAACTTCTTTTTTTTCTTTTACTCACCAATTCCCTGTGGTAATTTGGGTGGTTTCTTTTTCTGCCCTTCTTCCTTTTGCTTTATATTGGGTAAAGTGGCGTTCCCTTTGTTCTTGGTGGTGGAACCTCACACTCTTTGCTTAGAGTGTTTGAGCCTGCTTCACCGCTAGGACACCTGTGCGCTCTATGACACACTTTCTTACATGTCACTCCAGACTCCGCTGCCGCAGTGGGAAGATATCTTTTGCTCGTCTGCGCTGGATCACCTCAGAAGCTTAGTGGATCCAAGAAGATAAGTGCAGCTCTTTTTACTATGGCACCACATCCAGGTGACACTCTCCTGGTGATTAGGCAAAGCGGGAGGGCCCCTCCAGGGTCTGTTGCAGTTAGCTGCAGCGGTACCAGGGCACTCCCCAATATCTCTGAGGAGACTTGCACCGGCTGCAGCCTGCAAGGTTCTAATACCGGGCTTCGATGCTAGGGGACTTTTCTCCCTGACAAGACTGGTACTGGGGTCCCTTTTCCTGAGGTCTGAGGCTGATTCTTCTCCGATTATCGGGTCATCATCCTGCGATAGCAGCATGTCCCACTTTTCAGGTTAGCTCAGTAAGCACTGCGACCTGTACGGTGACCAAGGTCGCACCTTACCCTCGGTATATCATTGCTCATCGCTCCAAAGCTGCCACAGTCTCCAGATCAGAGACTGGAATTTCCCTGGGAGAAACATTTCTGGCTACATTGGAGCACACACCGGATGACTGGGACAGATTTCTTCCACTACTGCTCTTTCATGTTTTTGGGTCCCCGCCTTCACCCCCACACCCCAAGAGTGAAATGGTCACCCATTGTGAGGGGGTATTTGGACTCTCCTTTTTTGGTCCCTCCCAGCAATTGGGCCCTGATGTCCTCTTGAGGAACATACAGTCATGAACCCTCGGGATAAGGCAATTCATCGAATGGTTTCAAGACTATATGCATTAAAGACCCATTGGTCCCACATTAAGCAAGTGCTTGTCCCCACTCCTCAACCAGTTGTACCACAATCCACTGTACCTCCGATAATGACATAGGAGGCACTACCACATCCTCCAGTGGGGGACACAGGCTTTCAATCCAATGTGCCGTCTGCCCCTGCTTCCAAAAGATCCTCCTCCCCCTCTACCTCTAGTCCTCCAGATGATGATTGGTAGACAGCCAGGATGGTCTATCAGAAGATACTGAGGAAGTGCCCATGTCCATTAAAGCATTTCATGAGAGAGTGAAAGGGTTTATCTAGTACTTGGGGGTACAAGTACCAGAGAATCTACAGTCGGATCCTGGAGTGCTTTCCTGCGTCTTCTCAAGGAAAACAATAAAAAGGTTGGGCATACACCTTCAACCTGCTGTGGTGGAGTGAGCCATAAAATCTGGCAAAAACCAACTTCTGTGTAACCTGTTGCAAAAAGGGTGAACATGAATACAGGATCCTTCTGGGTGAAAAGCTATGCATGCTGAGCTACACTCCAGCTCATTCCACGATAGTAGTGGCAGCCATTTCTTTTTGTAAAATCCACACATCTTCTTCGTCTTCCTCTTCTCAGAGCCTTCTGGGGCGTAAGGACTGCGTCCTGGATAACACAAGAAGGTAGTTTTACCTAAACTATTCCCTGAGCTTCTGGCAGGCCATCGCGGACGAGGTTGTGGCGGCTGCAAAGTTTAAAACCCCTTGCGACCTGAATATCAAGCAAGATTCCACTCGGGCTTGGCAGAGGCTCGCCAAGTAGCACAGGACCTCATAGAGGCATCCTATCACCACCTGGACACAGCTGCAAAGTATCGCTGCAGGTGTTTCTCTTAGGTGGCAAGCGCTGCTTAAAGCCACCAAGTTCCAACCAGATATGCAAGAGCGAATCGTGGACCTACCATTTATTGGTGTGGAGCTCTTCAGCAGTGACACAGACGATGAGTTTAAGAAAAAGTATAACAAATACCCAAATGGCAAAGTCTTCAGCAGCTATTACAATTCCCTTCTCTCCTCCCCACAAAGCCTGGGTCTGAGACAGCCATTCATTGCCAAGAGTTAATGAGGTTTTAAGGGATCCCACAATCACCGGAGTAGATGTAACAGATCTCCAAGCACTCCACAGAAGAAGAAAGCCTGCCCGTCACCCTGGGGATTATTTTCCCAATCCACTCCTAACCCTGAAACCAAGCAGTCTAGTGATGTTAGGGTGTAGATCCACAGCTCACCAGTTAAAGGAAGAGTGCATTATCATCTTGCACAATGGAAGAGCATAACCAGTGACAGATGGTCCGTATCCGCAGTGCACAAGCGCTATCAACTTCCTCTACCCCCAATCCATCATTTCCACCAATCCCCCCTGCCTGAAAAGAGGCTCAGTCTCTCATTGCTCATGGAAGCAATAAAGAAAGTTCATTCATCGGAGGGCAGGGCTTTTATTCAAGGTTATTTACTATTCTGAAGAACAAGGATGGTCTGCAGATGGTACCAGACCACTCCCCAATCAATCTTTGCTTGCCACAAGAAAAGTTCAAGATGATTAGACATGCACTCATCAAATCATCCCTTCAGCCGGGCGACAGGTTGTGGACCTGCAGGATACATATTTGCACATCCCCATTTGGCCTCCACTCCGTAGTTACCTGCGGTTTTCGATAAACCACAACTACTATCAGTAGTTGGGATCCCTTGGGATCGGAAGATTCCCATTAGGACCCTTGGAGAAAATACAAACGACAGTAGTTGAAGACCTTCCTCGAGATACGCCATTGACGCAGGTAAAATTGAGGCCCGCACCCCTCCAAAACCTATGGTCTTGGACCCCGAAAGCTCTAACTTCCAATCGTAGAAAGTAGCAATGCAAATTCCCTCTACACCCGGGTCAAAAGGTCGAACATACTGACTTCCATAAACCATCAGAATGGGTGTTGAGGTTAGGATCCTGAAACACGCAGGGCTTCCGTCACCTGATGGTGGAAGGTGGAATCGATTTGGGCACTTATGATATATTGTGCCTTCAGGAATCTTGAATAACTGAAAAACCCTCTCTTGATGGCTACGATCTAGCATTTGCTCCTGCTCAAAAAGGAACCCAAGGTCGCCCTTCTTCAGGATTCATATCAGCTATATGCTCGGGCAGTGGTCTCCATCTACAAGCAACGATTTTAGCTAACCTCTTTTTGTTGGTCACCCATGGACAATAAGAGCTTCCTAACGATGGAAAAAGCAATCGACGAGGCGTATTCGGATCATCAAGTTTCTCATCAGCCAATAACTCGAGGCGAGGAGCGGAGCGCCTTGTGGAACAACCTCATGTCCTCGAGAGATTTCTTTGACGTCAGCAGTCTATTCGCACAAGCGGAATGTATACCAACATGGGAAAGACACCAATCACATTCAACAATTGTACATTTTCGCAACTAGTGCCTTATTGCCCCTAATAGATTCATTTGAGGTCACTAAGACAGTACCAAATGATCACAATTTACTGTCTTTCGCATGGCTTTCACATTCGGCGCAAAAACTTCAAATGAAGACTTGTATAGAATGTAATCCTCAAAGAACCCGACTGAAACGGAGTGCTAGAAGCATCCTAGAACTTATAAAAAATTATAATGACGTGAAAAGTGCCAGTCAGAAATTTGGAAACCCAACAGCTTTGGATTACCAACCACTGCTCGTATTATACAAGGCAAACGTAACAAAATCAAGAAATCAATCGAACCCTAAAAATCATATGTACATGATGCCATATCTACATGCTGCGGCCTGGATCAAATCCTTTTTGAGCAATAGATCCATGAGGGTCTTTGCCCCATTCGCAGCCACGGACCCTTCCCCAATTCACTGCGGCGTACCTCAGGGATCTTGCTTGTCACCTACACTCTATAACATTTTCACGAAACCTCTCTTTGATGTGCTTGACAATCTGGGTATCTCCTACACTAATTATGCGGACGACACCCAGATACTCATTCCCATCACAGGTGATTATCTAGCTGACACCAAGGCCCTTAACGACGTCTATTTGGTCATCCAAGCCTGGATGGCCCAACATCAGTTATGCCTAAACGATGACAAGACGGAGCTCCTGATCCTGGGCACCGCACAACGCCTGAGCAAACTAGAGCCGTCCTATCAATCATTCACCATTGACGGTAACACCATACGAGTCTTGAAAGATACTAAAACGTTAGGTTTTTACCTTGACGCCACCCTATCTTTATCCCGACAAATAAATGCAGTCAGATCTGCTTCGGCATACACCTGCAAACTTATTGCAGCTTGCAGACCGTTTCTTACCACCCCTAACAGTGTCATACTAACTAGAACCCTCATTATGGCTAAAATTGATTATTGTAGTGCTCTTTACTTAGGCACCAGCCAAGAGAACCTGAATAAACTCCAAACAACCCAGAACAATGCCATCCGTGCTGCCCTAAACATCCCCCGCAACCACCACATTTCAGAATCTAGAACCAACCTAAAGTGGCTACCTGTCAAGCAGAGAATTTCACTAAAAACACTCGCCCTTACGCACAAATGCTTCGCTAACAAGGCCCATATCTACCTCTGCAGTTGGCTGTCGCGACACTCGACCTCCCGACCACTAAGAACTGCCCAGTCCCACTGTCTATCGATCCCTAGGTTTAAACTGCAAAAAGCGGGGGGCTTGAGCTTCCCTGTCCTAGCCTCTAAGCTATGGAACTCCCTCCCCGCTACAATCAGAGCTGAAGACTCATTCAACACATTCAAGGCCAATACCAAATCTTGGCTGTTCAACCAACTTTAAGACATGCTCATGCTCGAACCCACCGACCTCCGTTACTTTTTTCTGTACACCCTATGGGTATATCCACTGCTAAGCCTTAGCGGCACTGAAACCACTGTAATATTTGTAGATAGGAACCCTGCTAATATTTCTGTTAATGTTAATTTCTGTAATTTTTTGTCTGTATATATGCATTTTTGTAACTTACAAATTGCACCCTGATGCCTCCGGGCCTGATGGTTCGTGCATTATAAATAAAACAAATACAAATACAGTAAAACTCTTGTAGAAAAAAGTCGAGAACTTTGAAAAATCAAGCGCCTGGCTCGGAGGCAAAACTCTAAAACAAACAGAGATCGGCTGCTGGCAGCCACAAAGGCTTATAAGTCATGGGTTAAAAATCATCGCCTTTCACTTTACCAATGGGACTCGGAGGAGATGTTGAGGAAGGTGAGCGGCCATAACCCGCAAGAATTCTAGCCTCTCATTAGATCTGTGGTTTCCCCAGTGGAAGAGGGCCTCTTGAACAGCATAGGCAAAGTAACATAGGTGAAGTTCTTCAAAACCTTATTTCATCTTGTACCATCTGGTAGCACGTTAGAACAGCGTGATATAAATGAACCATGGGCTGATCTTGGAAATAGAGATGAAATCGAAGATGTCATCCGGAAGCTGAAAACATTGAGAGCTCCGGGTCCCGATGGTATTACAAACATCGATCTCAAAAACCATCCAGGGGAATGGGCTTCCTTTATTAGCACCGTTTTTAATAGATGTCCAAATCTATATCAACATCTTGGACCTCATCCATCGTGGCCCCCATCGTGGTCCCCATCTATAAAAAGGGAAGTAAAGAAGACCCGAGAAATTACCGTCCCATCGCATTACTGGATGTGATGGGTAAAGTTTTCGGTTTCATGTTGCTGAAGCGCTTTCAACTTTGGGCAGTTCCGCGCCCTGTGCTAACCCCTTTCAAACGGGATTTATGAAAAACATTGGTACCAGCGCAAATATTATATTCATGAGTACCCTTAAGAGCAAGATCCAGGAGGGTTTTTGTTGCGTTCATTGACCTGGCTCAAGCTTTTGACTAGGTCAATCGAGAAAAGCTCTAGGCCAAACTAACACTGTGGCAATGCCCGTCTGCAATTTTACATCCAATTCTTGCGTTGCACATGAACACCAAAATGAGGAGGCGTTTGAATCAACAGGGTTTGTATCCGATGAAATTCCATCAAGAAGAGGTGTCAAAAAGGGTTACCCCTTGGCCCCCGTGCTCTTTATAGTTTTTGTGGGTGACTTCAAAGATACATAGGAAAATATACGATCAATTCCGCCTTCGATGGGTGATACTAAAACTACCCACCTTCTGTATGCTGATGACATGATATTAATAGACCGTACTACAGTTGGTCTCCAGCTCCAGCTTGACAACTTGGCCCATTACACCCGTTCGAATAACCTGGAGAAAAAGGAGAAATTCAAATGGTTTTTGGAAGGCTTTCAAATAGAAAAGGCCAATAAATTTAAGTATCTTGGAGTTACCCTGGACAGTTCCAAATCAGAAACCGCTATGCAACAAGTCCTCCATGTAAAAACAAGGAAGCTCACTTCCCAAGCTAGAGCTATGGACAAAAAATGTGGCCGCTTTTCATTAATTCCAACCATTAGCTTCTATAGAGCGAAGGTGGTCCCGTCTCTTACATAAGGCGAGGAAACAATGCCACAGATACCAAAAAAGATTTGGGGCCTCATTACGAGGTTGGAGGTAACCATGGCGCTATTAGCGCCATGGCTGCCTCCAAAAACCTACCGACTCTGCCCTGGTGAATGGAGCTATTACCGCCCCATTCCAAGGTTGGCGGGGCCGGTAATTCCCCGTTCACCAGGGCCCTTCCCCATTCCCATTTGAGCCCCCATAGGGCTCAATGGGAATGGGGAAGGCGCTAATAACGGTACCGCAAATTGCATTACCGTTATTAGCTCTAAATTCCCTTTGCGGGTCCTGTCCTTAACGCCTGGTAAAACCAGGCGTTAAGGGTGGACCCGCAAAGGGAACTCGTAGTAGGGCGGTAAGGGATTACCGGCACTGGTGCCCTTACCGATGCCGGTAATCCCTTACCGCCCACCTCGTAATGAGGCCCATGGTCTCAACTTGAAGGGTTCTTTTGGCGATCCGTTCTTAATCTGCCGAAATCATCTTCTATGGTTCTAATCAGACAAGAACTAAGTCTCCTCTCACTACAAGCATCAATCGAGCGTAGTGCAATACGTATACAGCATGATGCTGTATAGGAAAACCTTGCTGGAAAATGGCCCTTGCATCTTTAACATAATAAGACGGCAACATGACAGAAGGGCAGTGTAAAATGCTCAAGCTGTGGGAGAAAGACTGTAAAAATAAGTTGAACGAAATCCAAAGCTGTGAAGAACTACTTATCCAAACCACGACATAGGTGAAAATAAAAATGGATGAACTAGATTGGATCAAAACCCTAGAAACGGCGGAAACATTTAAATCGACATACCACATAAAGGCCCAAGTAAGAAAATGTAACTGTATACAGGACTTCTTGAAAAAGTTTCCAAATAAACCATTAAGGAATACTTTCCTTAGAGCATGCCTCAATCTTTTCGAAACAAATGAAATTCTAGCGATCAGAGGCCTTTCAAGCTCGAACAAGTGCCGTTTTTATGGGGGGGGGCCAGATTAAAACAATAAGACACTTGCTACTGGCCTGTCCTGGAACCCAAACCATAAGAGCATGTCACATGAAACCCCTTTTTTCTTCTGCTTACATCTTCGAAGAAAATTTGTGGTGGGAAAGACTTATTGGTGGAGAAAAGACTGTATGGGTAATAGCAATGCTACAAACTATGAAACAAATCTTGACAAGTGGGGAGCACTCGAGCGCTAAATCACAGGATTAGTTTTGAGTGTTTTGGCCTCGTTACCTAGATAATGGAAAGAAACAGCTTCTTTTTTGTACGTTTTTTGCTTCTGTGATGTTTTACATTTACTTCTTCACAAATACTTGTGTTTTGTTTGTCTTGTAAAAATCGCTAATCCAATTAAGTCAAGTAATAATAAAACAAAACTATCAGTACAAAGTCTTATTCTTTGGCCTAAGAAAGGCATTCATCTTTATCCCTTTTTGGACAACAGGCTAATCTTTCCCCAGATCAAGCCTCTTTACACTTACAGCTCCTCCTCAAACTGATGTATTCTCTGGGCCTTTCGGTCAATGTAAAGAAATCCACCTTCAGTCCAGTGCAGAGACTGGAGTTGATAGGTTTCCTGTGGTATTCAGTTAGGTGGGGTCTTTCCAAGAGAGGGGAGAGTAAAGGATGTCCTTGAAACAGTAGCCCCGTTTCTGTTTTAAGCGCAAATGACTGCATGTTTATTTCTTTGCCTGTTGGGCTTGATGGTGGGCTGTGTTCTGCCACTACCTAAGGCTAGGTTACTAATGTGCCGCACTCCGATACACCTCACATTTGACTGGAATTAGGGTCTCGACACCATAACTAAAGTAGTCTCTGTTGGGCAAATCACAGGAACATCCTGATAGGCATGCCCTTCCGTTACCCACTTCACCATCACTCCAAACTCTTACCTATCGGGGGAGAAAACTTGGGGCATCGAAGTCCACAAAATGTGTGATGTGGAGGAGGATTCCCGGGAACATATAACCTTCCTGGAATTGAAGGTGGCCTTCCTTGCATTGCACACATTCTTGCCAGAAATAAAAAAACTCCAATATCCTTATATTGACAAACAACGTGGTAACAATGTTCTGCATCAACAAGCAGGGAGGCACCAGGTCCGTGAAACTATGTGCTCTGGCTGTGCGCTTATGGGAGTGAGCACTGAGCAACAACATACTGCTTGAAGCCCCTGAGCTGTTTGGAACAGACTATGTTGAAGCCTACGATCTGAGCAGGAGATCATTTGCCAACCACGACTGGGATATGTAGGAATCTCTATGTACCGCTGAGACTCATATCCTCTAATTCCATTTTAGATCAGGCTTTTCCTGCCATTACTGATCTAGATTTTGTAGACCTAACAATGCTATTTTGCATTGCTAAATCTAGATCTCCTGCCACTTTAAAGTTCCCTCCTACAACATTTATCAAAATATACAAAAATATTAGCAGGAAACCATCCCTGCTTGTATTAGAGCCACATAGTGAGGCAGATGTTAGCCATTCCCACTCTATTGTCCCCATGACCATAGCAAATTGCCCCTCACTATCCCTAACAGAATCAAACACATTTTATGGTAATTTTTTGTGGAGTAATCACACCTCTCCTGCTCTCTTACCCATGGTATTGATTAGGCTATTGTTCATGTTTCTGTTTTGCTTGATCTGAAGCTAATAGGTGTGCTGCATGTAGTGCACTTACTACTATACCTTCTTTCTATGATTCCCTTTTATTCTGAGCATGTGTACCTTTCATGTTACCCGACCAGACTTGTAAAACTACCTTAGCAACCATTTTCCTAGTGCAATATTCATGCCCTTCTTTGGCCCCTTCTCTTGTATTTTGAATCCCATATGCTTTAATTGTCTCCTAATTGAGCTTCTCCCTTTCCCCAATCCCCTCTCCCCAGTTCAACCAACCCCCTCTCAGGGTTAACTGCAAAGTCTTACGGCCTTAACGTCTTAACGCCTCTCTTCCTGACATTCTATTCACTGTATAGATGAATCATCATGTTTCCTCATCTAACAAATATTTCAGGTCAATTGAGAACATTTTGGTTTCCTTACATAGAAAGCCCTTTAATAACAGTTTTAAATGTGTTTCTTTATCCCAGAAATCTCTTCTCTCATATTATCCTTCTAAGAGAGTATATTTCTTAACTAGTTACTATGCATTACCTCCATGGGCTATCTCGCCTTTATCCTGAAGATCTCAATTCCTTCTGTACTAAGCCATTTTGCCAGTTTGTAGTTTCTTTAGTAACCCATTTTATTTGTTGTTTGCTTGTAAGGCGCTTATACAATAAGAATATACTGTTTCAAAGCACCCACAGGGCAGGGAAGGAGAGTCTGAAGTACATTACAATAATTACAACACAATAGGGGGAAGAGGAAGTGGGATGAACCTACTATGCCTTGTGAGTATTCAGAACGTGCAACTGCAGAAGGAAGAGGGAAGAGGGGGTAAGTGCTGTGGAAAGACAGGAGCTGGGAAGAATTGGTGTGTGAGGTCAAGGCCCCGAAGGTGAATAAGGGCCAAGGACACCGGTTCAGCAACTGTGAAATTAGCAGAGGATGAAAGGAGGGGAGGAGGAAAGTCTTAACAAGCTTCTGGAATTTGAGGAGTTCCTGCTCCAGGCGCAGGGTGAGGGAGAGGCTATTCCAAAGGAGGAAGCCTGCAGAGGAAGGTGAGTGTCCCCCTGCAAACTGCTTTACACACAAAGAGTTGGTGCCAGAGAAGCGAAGTGGTGTAGAAGGAGAGTATTTGGTCAGATAGAGTTGAAGATAGTGTGGTTCTCGGCCCAGACAGCCTTGTGGATAATGGAGAGGGATTTTAATTTAATCTGTGCAGCAACGGGGAGCCAGTGGAGACTTTTTAGTGCAGGAGAGTGCGGCCCCTGGGCTTAAGGCCAAGGATAAGTCTTGCTGCCCTATTCTGGATAAGCTGGAGGGGTTGCAGAGTGGAAGAAGGAAGGTTCAGGAGGAGGCTGTTACAGTAGTCAAGTCTACAGAGAACAAGAGCTTGAGTCACATTGAGCCTCTGAGGGAAAGTGAGAAATGGTAGAATTCCTTTGAGAAGGAAGAGCTGATAGTTGGACTGCTTGACAATGTCTTGAATGTGAGGGAGGAAGGAAAGAAAGAGATGAGTCGAAGATGACACCAAGGTTTCTGGCTTCAGTTGAAGGTGCAGGCGGAGAGCCCGTTTCGGAAGGCCAGAGTGAAGAGAAGGAAGGAGGAGGGGTCCCAATGGGAAGGATCTCAGTTTTACAGGTGTTGAGGCAGAGATCATTGGAGGCGCACCAGGACTGGATGGCAGATAGGCAGTTAGGGATGATGGAGGGTGCAAGAGGATCAGAAGGGAGTCTGAAGAAGAGCTGTGTGTAGTCTGCGTAACACTGGAATTTGGGGAGGAAGAGGAGATGAGGCGTGCAAGGAGAGCAAGGTCAATGTTAAAGAGCCAGGGGGAGAGTATGGAGCCCTGGGGGACAGCACAGGTTGAGATGGAGGAAGGAGAGGAGAAGGGGCCAGGATGACTTGGGAAGAGCGGTTAGTGAGGAAGGAAGACAGCCAATCCAGTGCCCGTTCTGAGAGACCAAGTGTATCGTGGTGTCTTTGTATGAGAATGGAATGGTCAACTGTGTCAAATGCAGAGGAGCGATCAAGAAGGAAAAGACAGCTGGGGAGTTGGAGTCCAGAACTGCAAGCAGTTCTTAACTCATTGGAGAGCAGTTTCCGGGCCGTTGGATGCTTGGAATCCAGATTGGTGGTCGTGGAGGCCTACAAAAAGTTCAGTGTGAGAGTTAAGTTGGTGCAAGGCCAACTTCTCAAGTAGCTTCCTCAGGAAGGGGGTGATGGATATAGGGCGATAGCTGGCAGGGCAGTTAGGGTCAGAGGATATTTTTTTCAGGAGTGGGCGCACAAGGGAGTGCTTAGGGGCGGAGGGTAAAGATCCATTGATAACAGAGTAATTGCAGAAATCAGCAAGAGCAGGGGCAAGTGTGCCAATGTTATTCTTGATAGTCCTGGATGAGCAAGGGGAGATCTGTTTAGAAGAGACTTTCATGGAGCGGACAGCTCTGGTAACTTCTTCAGGTGTGACAGGAGTGAAAGCGGAAAAGGAGGAAGGAGGGGGAGTGTGGTGGGGGAGTGGGATGGGTTGTGAGGGCGTGTAGAAAGGGTGGTCCGAATGTCTGAGTTTTGGAAGCAAAATGTGAAGCCAGTGCATTGCAGAGGGCCTGGGAAGGAGAGGGAGGGAGAGGAGACTGCAGAGGGGTTGGCTAGTGCCCTGCAGATTTTGAAAAATTCAGCCGTGTTATTGGATGCGCCACAGATACGTGCCTGAATGTGGGCTCTTTTCTTCACACGGATGGCGATTTCTGTATTGCCTTTGGAGTAGGCGGTAGCCCAGTTTGTCAGAGGTTGAGCCTGAGGTTTGCCACTTCCGTTCTGCTGCCCGGCACTTTTGTTTCAGGCCTGCAAGTTCGGAGTTATACCAGGTGACTGTGGTAAGAATGTCAAGAGTGTTGGTGATGGAAAGAAGGAGGTTGCTGAGTGCAGACTCAGAGGTAGAGTCAGAACAGGGGGGGGGTGAGTGGGTGAAGGTGGAGGCGAAGGCAGCCGCAGACACTCGTTTCATCGGGCGGGTGTTAGAGAGTGAGGTTGATGTGACTTTTGACGGGGCGGTCAGGGGACCAATGGGACCCAGATAAGAGGAGAGCGCGGTATGACCAGAAGAGAGGGGAGACTAGTGGAGGGGAGAGGTTAGAGTGAATGAGGGCCTCCAGAGTGTGTCCAGCAGTGTGGGTTGGCCCCAGAGGGAGAATGGAGAGGGAAAGCGAGGAGCAGACGTCATTGAATAGAGTGGATGCAGAGCCAGAGGAGTCCACTTGAATTTTGAAGTCACCCAGGAGGAGAAGGTTAGAGGTGGAGAAAAGTAAGGAAGAGCAGAAGTCAGCCCATTCAGAGAGGAAAAGGGAGGTAGTGCCTGGAGGCTGGTAGATGGTGGCAATAGTCAGGATGGAGGTGGGAGAGGTGACCAACTTGCAAACCAGGCTTCCAAAGGAAGAGTAGAGCTGAGTGCGTAAGATGGAAGCAGGGATCCACTAAGGGAAGATTAAGGCATCCCCCCGCCAGTGCAGTGAGGACGAGGTTTGGAGATGATTTTGAAGACATCAGGAAGGAGGGAGTCAAAGACAGTGACTGAGCTGGCATTGAACCAAGTCTCGGTAAGAGCGAGAATGTCGAGGTCAATGTCTTCAAGAAGGAGACAGATGGCAGAGTAGTGTTTGTTGGCTGATCGAGCATTAAGAGTCGCCAGTCGGAGGAGGTCTGCACTTTTGAAGGTTTTCTGAGGTGGGGTACAGGGCCGTGGTACACCATTCAGAGGAGGGATAGAGGGGGAAGGGAGGGATGCAGGTGAAGAAAGGAAGTTAATGAGAGAAGGCAAGATGAGGTCAAAAAGAAGGAGGTTGGGTTGTGGACCCTGAACCAGATTGTTGCCAGTGTGATAGATGTTAACGAAGCAACGAGAGGATGCAAAGCCAGCCAGGAGGAATTCCCACTTGGTGCCACCGTTAATAGAGGAGTGTGAGGGGGGAGAGAAATTGGAGATAAGGTGGGGGAATCCAGAGATCAGGGGAAGGTGACCAAGAAAAGGAAATCAGTGAAAACCTCTCTAGAGGAGGCACTGACATTGGTGTCTGCAATGGGAAGTCCAGGGTTTGTAGTCGGGATGTCTTTTTTGTTCTTCTTCCTGCCTGACTTGGAGAGAGAAGGGGATAGGTGATAGTATAGCAGTTAGAGAATATAGGAGAGATGGAGGCAGCCATAGGAAGGCGGAGTATTAGTGAGGGATGAGAGAGGAGTAGAAAGCACTGCACGGTTCTGGCTGAACTCACAAGTATGCCTTGTAGAATGAGGTTGGGGAGAAAAAGAGAATTCCAGAGGAAGTAGAATTAGTAGTAGTACAAAGCAATGCTAAAAAAAAACAAATCGATTTATTTTAAATGGGGCAGCAAACAGTGCAAAGAAGATGGTAAAATGCAATGCTTAAAAGACCCAAATTCGATTTTTTTAAATGGGGCAGCAAACGGTGCAAAGCAGATGGAACACAAGTATAGAATAAGAATAGAAAATGCAGTGAGGAGTGAAGTTACATGGGCGATGGAACGATAGAGGAAGCCTCAGGAAGAGTTAGTGATGTAAGTCGGATGGACTAACTTTCATAGCAGCAGGGGTCATGGCAGGCCTTTGGGGGCAGTTGTAGTGACATCAGCCAGTATTATGTCCGGAGGGCGGATTGTTGTTAGAGTGTGGGGCTGTAGCTGTCCAGGCCTGAACAGGAACAGACGGGAGCCTTAGGAGTGGGGGCTTGAGAGGCGGGCCGGCATTCGCCTGCCGGCTTAGATGATTGAGCCTTTCTAGGAGCAGAGGCCCAATCCTATTTCATCAACAAAGGAGGTCAGGCCCTCCAGCAGAAGCAGACCGTCCGCCATGATGGGAAGGGGGCCGCATGCAGTCTCAAACTGAATGCACGGCACCAGGGGAATGAAAAATACAAATATTTCTGTTTTTATTTTCAATTTCTTTTCTTTTTTTGTTTCGATTTTCAACAAAATTGACAAGGTGGGCACCTCAATGCTCTCTGAGCACCGGCTGCGCAGAGTGAGAGGTAATGGCCCCAAACCCCCCCAGGAGGCTTACCTATGGTGCTGCAGGCGGGGGGCAGGGTGAGTCCCAGTGCCCATGGAGCAGGAAAGGCCAGTGACGGCCTTTTTGGATTCCAGAAGTATATCTCTCATGTAGGTCTCTCTCATTCTTTTCCTCCCTCTGTTATAGAAGTGTCATCTTCAGATCCTCATGCCTTCACTTCTATTATTAGTTTTCTTGCACATTTCCGTGTCGTAGGCATCGTAATTGCTTTGTCCTCCATTTTAGTGGAGGGGTGAGCTCAGGTGTTTCAATCAACCAATCGCAAATACATCCATCTTGGACCATATATCAATCTATTATATTTTTTCATTCGGTGCATTTTACATTTCGTGACATTATTATCTACGAGATGCAATTGTCCCCATGCGTCTTCTTGTGATAATCTAATCTGTTGAGCGATCACACAGAAGGTCATCTGTCTGACATCAGCAACTGCGAACGCTAGGCAATGTTGCTTGTATTGACATTAGTGCATGATTTAGACAAGTGTTGTCTTGGCGGTATGCATCTACAAAGTCATATTTCCGTGAGCAAAACTCAGAAGACACTCATTGAATGCTTACACACATTTATTTTGGTTAGTCGCTTCACACAAAATGCACTTTATTGTATATTACTTTGAATCACTGAAAGGAGTCGATACATTAGTATATCAATATGTTTTCCATCAAAATGCACATTATGCCATTCTAACTGTGTATGGTCATCACAATGGAAAGAACAGAGCCCCCATCAGATTTTGGGCTATTCAAAATCAGCCCTGTGCTAAGAAACAATGTTATTTGGAACACTACTTTTCCAAATTATAAAAACTTCTTTAGTATATTCTTGATTGTCATTTTTAATATTTCCGAAAACCGCTGGTTTTTTTCATGTTCTTAAGCAAACAGCAAATCAAAATAGTTCATTTGAAATCCCAATGTTCCATTGACTGACTGCCAAATCCATATCATGCAAATGTGTGTGTTCGCTTTCAATTTGAGGGGAAGTAGTTCAGAGGCATATGGCGCAGCAGTTAGCTGAATAATCTGCAGTTAACCTCCAATTTATGGCTCGGTAGGTGACGTCTTTTTAAAATTTGTCAATAGGTGTGCTGGTTTGCATTATTGATACAGCAAAGGGGCAAAACAGTCCAGCACGGTTACCCAAGATATTTGTCACAATCATTCAATTGGACAGCATAATGTTGCGATATGAAGTAAATGAAACTAAATATAGTTACCAGGGCACCTATACATTAGGCTCATATACCTGCATATCAATTGAAACTTTTAATATTATGCCACAATCGATACTTATTTTCTATATTTTGTCTATACCAGATCTCTTCAAAATGTGCAGATGGGCACCCTGCTGCAGTGATATTCAAACCATTGTATGCTGAGCCCACCATGAGTAAAAATATGGTTACGGGACCACCTTAGATGCCATATTGCTTTCTATTGAAAGCAGCCACCGTTATCACTTTATGAAGAGCCTTGAGCCACACCTGGAGTTCCTTCTGGCCCCTACGAAGGACCCAGCCATACAGTTTGAAGATCATTGCCCTTCCGTGTCTCAAATTGTTTTGCAGATGTGTGGGTTGGTGGATGTGTGTCCGATCTATTTAAAAAGGTTTTGCATATTGTTAGGCAGAATCCTGTGCAGTGCCCTTAGGGACCACTACACACAGTTAAGACTACAGGTGGCAATACAAGTTTTACCTTTGGTACAAGCCTGTAATACTATGTCAGAGTGGTAGCAGTGGTGGAGCAGCCAGGTTTATCTCAAGAGTATATGAGCAGTAGCAGAGATTACACAAAGGGACCATAATTACTGTGACTCAAGCAAACACTGACTCAAGGTTTCAGGCAAAAAATATAAGTACATTTATTTTTTGAACCATTTGTTATAAAAACGACACTTCTATTAAACTCAAATTAAAACCACACGTTAAATATACTACAGCTAACCAATTCACTTTGTACAGTAAGTTTCAAGGTAAGTACCCTGTGTTGAATGAACCGGTGTTACGAACCAAACACGTTACCGTGAATACGATTGCGATCACTTTTTGACAGTTCGGTCTACTAAATAAACGCGTATCCGTGACATGAAATGCTACCGGGGCAAAAACACACTTAGCACCTAAGATACCCAGAGGGCGTTGGAGGCAAAAATCACAGGCAATATTTTGGTTAGGCAGGCAGAATCAAGAAACACTCAAAGACAGGAGTTCAAAAGTGAAAGGGCCGGAGCCAGGGTTGAAAGCCACCGGGACCTGTTGCCGAAGATCGCACAGTCAGACAGTTCACGATTCAACGTAGCCGAAAGTACTTCGAAATTGTCAATGTTCGGAAGCAAAAGTTATAAGAAGGATGGAAGGCAAGGGCAAGCCTTGGAAATGAAGAAAAGGGTTCACCCAGTTTCCTCACGTAGAACACAGTACCTTGGTCCAATGGTGCAGGTGGTGCCCTGGCAGTTGTTCCTGTTAGTTTCGCGCTTACCCACAATTCCTGGAGCTTCGTTGTGAAGGAGGACGTCTGAAGGGGGTCTGCACCACACAGGGATGAAGCCGGCAGCAGCGACGAGGAATAAAAGGTACGCTCCTTAAAAACAGGAGAGGCTCTTCAAGTGGCTATCCGGACCACTACAGCAGCAGAGGATCCTCTGGCTGTGGAAGATGAGCTGGTTATCCCCACCAAGCTCAAGGGAAGAAGACTCCGGACTGGATCTTCTCTGAGTCGTCGAAGGGAAGATAGCTCAGGACTGCAGCAGGGCTTCACCGTGACGGGGTAGTTGCAGCAGCCGTCGTTCTCTCTGCTTCTCTTCACTTCCTTGTAGTTCCAGTGGTGACTCTCTGACTTCTAGCCCAAGAGACCTGCCTTTTATGCAAAAAACCCCCATTCACACAGCCTGGCTGTCAATCACCCAGCATGGGGGTTGTCCAGCCCGGACAACTACCCTGGCCAATCATGACAAAGTGCAACTCCGGTTTCCTAGGATACCCTGTGGAGGGGGTGACTACACCCCTCCCTCACATTCAGCCCACCTAGACACCCAGGCGCCTTGAGCAGAAGCCCGCCAAAAGACAGTGAACAAAGAAGGCACAAAGTAAAACACAAGAAGGACTTTAACAAAAAGAAATGGCGAATAAACCCAACTGGAGTCAAAAGAAAGACGATTTGGTCAAGCGGGTTTATGTTCGAGGCTAATATAATAGCCAAGAAAAGTACCACGTTTATCTAATATAATGGCGGTAGAAAAGTTAGGGGAGATACCACTGCCACCAGCCAACTCTAAATGTTAAAAGAGCGAAACAATGTTCTAGGAGGTACAGATAAAAAGGGATACAAATTAACCCTTTCCAGTACTCCATGGAAGATGGGGTGTACTGGATCTGTGGTAGATTGACTAAGTAAAGTTAATGGTAACTTTACCCTTTTCTGGGGGATGGTAGACGCCTCGGAAATGGAGTAGAGGGATGTCTCAAAGACAACCCTGTGTCACGGCACTGAAGGTGCTGTGTGACGCACAAAAATAAGAGGGCTACTGAAGTGGTGTACTTCAGAGTCCACAATCACAAAAACAGGTGGAAACACATAGCAAAACACAGGTAAGAGGGGGGGGGAGCTCTCACTCTTACCAAGTGGAAAAAAATAAATTCCAGAAGTCCAGCAAAGCTGCTGGGGGACTCACTAGGTGAGGGAAATTAGCCATAGATGAGAATTCTCTGTAACACATATACTACTCTCAATTGCGATGAACAGTGGTGATACCTTGTGTAGTATGCCCACTGCTTTGTTAGTACTCAAAAGAGGGGCGATAATTTAAAACCTTTTTCATCTACTTTTTGAAAACAATACAATAAATGTATATTCATCTTCAGTTTTCCCACAAATATACTATTTAACAATTATATTTAAAAAAACCTTCTATGAATCTCACTGTGCGTTGTGAGGTTGGCATCAGGGAAGGAAACACAGACAACTGATTCAATGTCTAAACAAAGGCTTTTATTAAAGAAAATGTCAGGATAGTGTAAGGCCTAACTTACCCTATGCTAAGGTGGGATTTCCCTACGTAAGGAAACTAAGGATAGTCTGTGTCAGTGAGTTCAACTGAAAAGTCTGTCCATGTCCAAAACCTATGCTTGCCCTCACAACTAAGACCAAACAATGTGGAGGGATGTCATCCATAAACTAAACAGTGTTCCAAAAGCAAAGTTCTAAGCTATTTCCAGCTCGGGTTTAATCTTCAGCTTCCTTTCCCCAAATGTCAACAAGTTCATCACAATGCTCAAAGTACCTTCTATTGGACTTAAAGTAGTAAAATTCTTCACCTTTATAAATTTGAGAATGCCTTTCCCTAAGTCAAATATAATTCCAGTGCAGCGAGTCTCAGGATTCCCTTCTCCAAGTTCAATATCCAAAAGAGGTCACAAAATAAGTATCTTGAAGCTTTGTCTTTAAACTGATTTTCAGCAATTCATCACAGCTCAGGGTACCCTTCCCCAAGGCTCATAGGCACCAATAGTAGTTTTCCTTTCAACACAATAGCTAGTTTCGTTATTAGCACATAAGGGTTATGTGGTCTTGGTGTAATGGTTAGACTGCACAATCTTCCCATTACAGGTCACGCAACCATGAACCTTGAATTGTCTTCCAGCCGTTTGTTTTTCAACATATAGGAGTACTCTTTGTGTAGTTCAATATTTAATGAAAAAGGGGTTGGCGGGGCGCCAGAGATCCCGGGCATGATGCCACAGGATGACAGAGCTCCAGTGCAGCAAGCTCTTACATGCCGCTATATCTCGGCCAACCTGCTGAAATCTGTATAATTTAGATTGATTCTTTGAGATGAAAGATCTGGGGACCGTATAATGCCTTATAATGCCGTATAATGCCTTGGATTGCCGGATAGTCGCATGTTTTGCTCAGATGTTTTGCTCAGAACTTTATCACAATGCAGGATTTGCTCCTCTTAGCTTTTTTTGCATCCTTCTGTCGGATTCAAACTTGCCTTTACAACATAGTACACTTAGCTTTCCTTTACAATTGTTCACTTTGTTTCCCACTTGTCAAATACTTCGATTGTACAAGGATTTTGCTTGCACCTTCGAACGACCACTTTGACTTTTTTTTTTATTGGGTTGGCCTCTCCTAATGCCTTCTGGTATTCAGTCTTTCCAATTATCTTACTTTCAATCTAACAGTTTCACTGTGGATGCACAGCCTTTCCAGAAGATAATATTCTATCACCGGACCACTCCGTTATTCTTAGCATATTTCATTCGCAATGTTGCAGGCTTCCCTCATGGTTTTCTATGAACCACGCAGCTTCTGCATTCATGGTTCTGGTCATGAAGCCCTGTGAGCCTCGTCAAATGCTTTGGTATCTTTCACTCTATAATGGCAGCCGATCTCATAGTACACTCACCGGTAGCTCTCAATGTCATTCGTCCAGTGTTTCCTTGAAGCCCAGCATGGCTCGCCTCCTCCCAACTCCGTCGTTCACCCCAAGGAGGGCATGCCTCCACCTTGTGCATTAGCGGGGAGGTTTCGTTTGAAAAGTCTGCACAGCCTTCACTCTGCAGCTGGCCGGACCACAGCCCTGCTCTCGCTCTCGCAGCAGAGTGTGTGCAGGGAAAAGGGTCGGAGGATAAGGTTCCTGCCTAGTATATAGAATTAGGGTGTTCTACAGGGAAATGGGTGTAGGGATACCACGTCTCTCCTCCAGGTGTCCCACTCCCCAGGTACCCCCTATCCAGGTGATCCTCCTGTCCTGGTCCACCCCTGAGGTCTGGATCCAATGGTGATGGCCATGCCCCAGCCACCTGGATGACAGGTCCCAAAGGACTAAACGGTGAGACACCCTTTGGTTTCTCACAGGGAACCACTTGGCTGTGCTACGCAGAGACCCCCCTCTGAGTCGGAGTGCATTCTGGGTGCTGGGGTATCTTTGGCTCCCATGTGGGGGGGCTCCGCTGGTCACTGCCCTTGCCTCCTACAGCCCTTTGGGGGCCTCTTTTCTACTCCAATTCCACCTGGCCACGGTCTGCCCTGGACATCACCGCTGATGACGAAGCATATACAGACAGGCTGGTACACCACTCCGCCGCTCCTCCCGGAAACACCCTGCGATGGAGATTCAAAAGCGGCTCCAAGCCATCTTGGCGAAGATGAAGGTCTTTGGGCAGCAAACCCAGGAGACGAATAGTACAGTCCAGGACATCAAGCAGGATCTACAAGATGTACATACTCGACTGAATGCACAGGCGGATCGCACGACAGACAACAAGTAGCGCATCAGCTTGCTCGAAGATAACTATGCTATGGCTTCTACCGATCTTGACGCCCTAATCAAAGGGGTGCAACGCCTAGGTGCCAAACTGGAGGACCAAGAGAACAGGTCCCGCCGGAACAATCTACGCTTGGTTGGCCTTCTTGAACACCTGGAAGGGCCAGATATGGAGCCCTTCATCTACTTCTTTCTCCAAGAAAAGCTCCATATCCAAGACCCAAGGATCTATATAATTTAAAGAGTGCATAGTGCTCCAATCCACAGGCCTGCGGCTGGAGAGCACCCACGCTCATTACCATGCGCCTGCTTAATTTTAAACATAAACTAGCCATACCAAAAGCGTACTGGCATCTGGGACGGTGCCCATGGAGGGGGCAGAAGTCTGGCTGTTTAATAATTATTCCACCGAGGTCTACTGGCACAGGAAGGGGTTCAACCCCTTATTCAATGCATTACAAGGCACAGATCACACAGATACTGCCTGAAATGTCCTGCTGTCTGGTGCATTTTGCCTGACAGGCAATGGCACTCCTTTGAGGATCCTCAGGAGGCCTGGTGCTTCCTGCTTCAACATGACGCGGTAACCACCAATTTTCTTGCCACCCATGGAAGAGAAGCAGGCACTGATTGTGCACCATCTGGATGAAAAAGAGCAGACAGGCAGCCTACGGGCCCAGAGCGCGACTGTGAGTGACCAGAAACGGGACGATGAACAATGAATTTTCCAGGCTGACGCCTGTGGGAGCTCTTTTGTTTTCACAATGTAGATCCAACGGACACCTCTCCCGGCTTCCACCGAGAAGGAACAAGTTACTTACCTGTAACTGTTGTTCTCCAGCATGGGTCTGGCATGGATTCACATGCTCATGAATATTCCCCGTCGTCAGGCTGGGAATCCTCGGTAAAGAAAAATCAGTATCAGTTTCGTTTCTGATCGGTCTTTCGTAGTAGTAACCAATTACTGATCTCTGCGTCATACTGACCACAGCCAATGACTGCCATCTCCCTAAGCCCCGCCTCTGGCAGCCATCTTCAGATTTGGTAGCACGTGAAGTGGCAGTATGACCAAGTGAAGAGCCGCAGAGGGGTAGGCGGGAGGGTTCGCATGTGAATCCATGCCAGACCCATGCTGGAGAACAACAGTTACAGGTAAGTAACTTGTTCCTTCTCCAGCATGGGGTCTGGCATGGATTCACATGCTCATGAATAAAAGAATACATAGCAGTACACACATGCACAACCACGGGAGGTGGCAAAGGCTCAACATTAAGCTTTACATCTAAAACTCAACATTAAGCAATTCTTACCTCCTCACCAGGCTCACCTTAGGCGAACAGGTTGCGCAGCACTACTTGGCCGACCCTGGACTCCTCCCTGGAATCCCGATCGACGCAGTAGAATTTCGTGAAGGTGTGCGTCGACCTCCACGTAGCACCCCTGCAGATGTCCAGCAAGGGCACACCAGATAGGAACGCCGTGGTAGCTGCGATCGCTCTGGTGGAATGGGCTCTCGGACGGCCAGGCAGCGGTCGGTTTGCCAACCGATGACAGTACATGATACAGCCGGAGAGCCATCTGGAAATGGAAGCCTTCGAGAGAGCCTTCCCCTGATTGACAGGTCCAAAGTTCACAAAAAGTTGTGAGGTCTTCCGAAAACTCTTTGTGCGGTCCACGTAGAACTTCAGCGCTCTAGCCACATCCAGCGAGTGCAAAGTCCTTTCAGCCGGCGACAAAGGCGACGGGAAGAAAACAGGCAACACCAAGGGTTCGTTGAGGTGGAAGTCTGACGGCACCTTGGGCATGAAGGAGGGGTGTGTCCTGAGCACTACCCTCGTGTTGTGAAAAGTCAAGTACGGGGGCTTGCAGGAAAGGGCCTGATCTCTCCCACCCGTCGTGCGGAGGTGATGGCCACAAGAAATGCTGTTTTCCACGACAAGAACTTCAACTGAGCTGAGTGCAGAGGCTCGAACGGAGGTACCATGAGCTTGGTCAGCACCACTTTGAGCTCCCACGCCGGGGCCGGGGCCTTCACCGGCGGGAACGATCTGAACAGTCCCTTCATGAATTCTTTCACCAGACGATGAGACCACAAAGACGTCCGTCCCGTGGTTCTGGTGTATCGGGAGATCGCAGCAAGATGAATCTTGATGGAAGCGTGCGCCAGTCCAGCCTTGGCCAGCGTCAGCAGGTACGGCAGTACTTGAGGAGCCGTAATCCATAGAGGGTTAATCTTCTGTGTGTGGCACCAGTCAGAGAACCTCTTCCATTTGTGTCCGTAGCATTTAAGAGTTGAGGACGCCCTGGCCTTTGCAAGAACCTCTCTGCAGTCGGCCGGTATGTCGTAACCTCCAAACTCTAACGCTGCAGGAGCCAGGCCTGCAAGTTCAGTGACTTTGGGTCGTGATGGAGGATGGCGCCTCCTTCCCTGGAGAGAAGATCCGCGTCCACTGGCAGCTTGATTGACGGAGACGCTGACAAGTCCAGAAGGTCTGGGAACCATATCTGCCTCGGCCACGCAGGTGCGACGAGGATCATCCTGCACCGTGACCTCTTGAGCTGGTTGATGAGCCGGATCAGCAGCAGCAATGGAGGGAACGCATATAGGAACCGGCCCTCCCAGGGGAACGAGAAAGCATCGCCCATGCTCCTCGGCTGGGGAAACCTGCTGGCGAACCTCCGGCACTTGGAGTTCGTCGCCGTCGCAAACAGATCGATCTGGGGTGTGCCCCACCGTCGGAAGAGGCGGTCCACCAGATCCTGTCATAGTTCCCACTCGTGGCACGAGCGCAGCTCTCTGCTGAGCGAGTCGGCGATGGTGTTTTTTTATCCCTGCCAGATGAAACGGCACCAGAAACATCGCTTGGGCGACGGCCCAATGCCACAGATCCTGAGCCTCCTTGGACAGGGCTAGGGATCTGGTACCGCCCTGCTTCCTGATGTAGAACATGGTGGTGGTGTTGTCGGTGAAGATCCTCACCACCTTGCCCTTGAGGGACGGAAGAAAGGACCTGAAGGCCCAAAACACTGCACAGAGTTCCAGGACATTGATATGGAGGGACTTCTTCGTCGGCAGCCAAAGGCCCCTCGCGTGCAGATTTTCGGTGTGCGCTCCCCACCCTTCCAGGGAAGCATCCGTGGTCACTGTCTTCTGGTGGCCTGGGGTCTGGAAGTCCATGCCCGCCGTCAGATGCGCACGGGTGCCCCACCACCGGAACGCTCGTCGGAAGCTCTCGTCAAGTGTGATCCTGTCCTCGAAGCTGCCCGTCGTCTGGATTCAGCGAGTGTCCAGGAACTCCTGTAACGGGCGCATCCGAAGCCTGCACAGGCGGATGAGATAAATGCAAGAAGACATCATTCCGAGGAGGCCCAAGATGGCCCTCGTCCTTTCCTCCGACAGAGAGGCCAGAAGCGCCACTGTGTCGAGCTTTGCTCCCAGAAACAGCGCGTCTTGCGCGGGCACCAGGTGGGACTTGGCGTAGTTTATGGAGAATCCCAGGTCCGTGAGTAGTTGGACGGTCCTCGACATGTGCTCCGCGGCTTTGCTCGGATGAGCCAGTCGTCCAGGTAGGAGCAGACGTGGATCCCCTCCAGGCGCAGCCGCGCACCACCGGTGCGAGGCACTTGGTGAACACCCTGGATGCCGACCTCAATCCGAAGGGAAGGGCTCTGAACTGGTAGTGACGCCCTTGGACCACGAATCTGAGAAACTTTCGGTGTCCCTTTAGGATGGGGATATGGAAGTAGGCATCCTCCAAATCCAACGACGACAGGAAATCGCCCTCCTCCTGTTGACCCAGGACGTGCTGGAGGGTGACCATCCGGAACTTCTGTGCCTTGATGAATTTGTTCAGTCGTCGTAGGTCCAGGATGGGACGCCATCCTCCTGTCTTTTCCTTCACGAGGAAGTATCTTGAGTAAACTCCGGAGCCCCGAAGCCTCTTTGGGACAAGCTCGATGGCGCCTTTCTTGAGCATCACCTTTACCTCCAAGAGAAGTTGAGGGACGTGATGTTCCTTCCTGGCCACGGGGGGGGACGCGCGGGCACTTCTTTAGAAACTCGAGCGCGTGACCCTGGGCCAGGGCGTCCAGCACCCAACGGTCAGTGGAGATGGACTCCCACACGCTGACGAAGCTCGCCAGCCGGCCTCCCACCGGGGTGCTTTAGTGGGGGCCCGACCCCACGCCCGGTTCAGTCCTGCTTCGACGAGGCTTTGCCGCCTTGTCCTCCTTGGCGACGACGGCGGGGTCCGCGCGACTTGCCTCGTCCCCTGTAGGCTTCCTGTGACGATGAACGGGCCGCTTGACGATAGGTGGAAAATCCGCCGCCGGAACCTTTGGAGGCACCCTGCTTGCCTCCGCCGCTCCGGAAGGGCGGCCGTCGTTGCTGGAGAACACCAAGAGCCCGGGCCGTCTCCATCTTGACGGCTTGTAGGGAATCGTCCACTGTTTTCCCAAACAGGTTGCTCCCGTCGAACGGCATGTCCAAGACTCTGGTCTGCACGTCCTGACGGAAGTCAGTTGCCTTGAGCCATCCACGCCGCCTAAGGCACACGCCGTTGCCCAACTGGCGAAATCCAGTGTCAGCGATGTCCGAAGCTATCATAATGGTGTGGTCCGACGCCACTTCTCCTTCCTGCAAGATCTCGAGGGCCTCCGCCCTCTTGTCATCTGGTAAGAAGTCCAGCAGGGGGGCGATTTTGTACCACAACTCCCTGTCGTAGCGGGCTACGATAGCCAAGGCGTTGGCAGCCTTAATTGTCGTCGCTGCCGATCAGATGACTCTGCGTCCCATCGTGTCAAATTTCTTTCCCTCGCCGTCCGGCGGGGAGGTTGACGTAGAGGCCGAGGCCCCCCCGCTTTCTTCCTGGCCACCGCAGAGACGACCGAGTCCGGGGTTGGCTGTGCCTGAAGGCACAAGGGGGCCGCGCCCGGGACCCGGTACTTCTTCTCGTACCGATCCCTTCTCGCAGGCGTTGTGGATGGGTTCTTGAGGAGGGCGAGACCCTCATCCCAGATATCGTCCAGTAGAGGTACAGCGAGGACCGTCTTCCTCTTGGTCTCGCGCCGTTGATAAAGGAAACCTTCCTTCTCCTCCGGGCAGAGCTGGAAAAGCTCGGATGCCCTGGCGATCATGGCATGAAACGATCCAATCTCGTCGGGCGGGGAAGCCCGGGGAGGAGGTGACGACGGGAGATCCTCGTCGTAAACCTCGTCGTCTGTGCCTGTCGTGGCCGTGTCTGTCCCCGTATCATCCCCACGGGTCGTGGATGGGGAGGAGGGCTGAGCAGGGCGCAATGGTTGAAAAGGAGGTGGAGGATGAATCCTTCTTCTCTTAGGAGGAGGGCCCCAGAAGGGCCTGGCTCCGGGTCCCCCGTCGGGAGAGGTTCCTCCATTGGTGGTAACGGCAATCTCGTCCTTATCTCCGAGCATAAGGACTGTATAGCCAACAAAATGGCCGCCTTGTTGTCTTGTGGCACTGATTGAGGGGATTCCGACGGGCGGTCAGGAGCCCTGTCGGCACCCTCGACGTTCTCGTCGTCTCATACGTCGGGGACCCTCCCGACTGGCTGGTCTTCTTCCACGCCAACGCCGTGGCTTAAGACTTCGATCAGCTCCTCCTCAGAGGTTGAGGCCGAATCCACGACGACCTCCTGCCCCCCCTTTTTCTTCTCTGTCGGAGGTTTTACGGGGGTCCTGTCGATGGGCATGAAAGAGGAGTCCCTCCGCGGTGGCAGGGAGACTCTGGGCCCTGAGGTCGCCACCACTGGTGTAGCCTCCACAGGCTGAGCCAGGGCCGCCGCGACTGTCTCGATAGAGGCCTTGGCTGGGTGGATCAAGGCTTTCACCACCTTAGGTGCGCTCACCGCCTTCTCCTTGGGGGGAGGGTCACCGCCTCGCTCCCCCTCCGATGGGGCCTTCGAGCTCGACCGGGGTCTCTCCAGGAGCTTCGCCGGGTGCTCGGCCTTCCTCTTACCTGAGCCAGAGCTTTGGCTCGTGGTTGATGGCGCCGGGGAGGATGCGCCCTGCCTGGCGCCCGTAGAGCCCGACCGTTCGGCGCTCCCGGCGCCAGCGGACTCGCGGTGCTTGGCCTTCTGTTGGACCCCCGTCGCCAGGGTGCCCGCAAAGTTCTTAGAAGACCGCTCAAACTTCTTCTCCTTCTCGCCTGACGGGCTCTTCCCTTCCAGCCAGTTGGCGAGACGCAGATGGCGGTCCTTCATGGTCCGCTCCGACATATTGCAAAACGCACAGTCCTTCTCCACGTGCGTCTTGTCCTCATGCAAGCAGTATAGGCAAAGGGAGTGTTCGTCCTCCTTAAAGACATTCTGAAGCTGGCATCCAGGGCAGACCCTGAACAGCTTTCCGGGCGTCGAGCTTCCCTTCTCCTGGGCCATGATCGAGATGGGCCTGAGAAACTTCTGGAGTCCTCCAAAAGCGTGGCTCGACGAAATCTTCACCCTTGAGGGGCGTAGAAGAATCCGACACGGGTTCCCGTTGATCGGATAAAGAAACGGTGGAGCTCGAGGCTCTTTTGACAGAAAATTTTCCTAAGAAAAAGCGCGAAAAAAGCAATAAAGCTCAAGAGCAATAGCACGAGGATCCCAACACTTGAACGTGCGGTAAAAATCTGAAGATGGCTGCCAGAGGCGGGGCTTAGGGAGATGGCAGTCATTGGCTGTGGTCAGTATGACGCAGAGATCAGTGATTGGTTACTACTACGAAAGACAGATCAGAAACGAAACTGATAATGATTTTTCTTTACCGAGGATTCCCAGCCCGACGACAGGGAATATTCTTGAGCATGTGAATCCATGCCAGACCCCATGCTGGAGAAAGGGAGCATCAACGTTGTGCTGCTGCTTCCTGGTTCCACGGCAGTAGGCCCCTTCAATCTTTAAGACGCTTGTCTCCTTACAGCTCTCAATGGATGCATCGCTTGCCACCCTGGGTTTGTCCGAACTGCCCCTGAGCTAGTTTGGTTTGGTCTTGTATTGTTTTATGTTGTTTAATGATGAGGCTGCGAGCACTCCGAAGACGGAGATGCTGGCATGTGTGGGGTGCTGGGAGGGTCTGCGGGTCCGCACGTACCAGTCGCACACATGGGTTTGCCTTTACTGTATTGGGACAGAGTTCTTTGTTCCATGTTATGTTTTGGTTTGTGTGTTTGCGTTTATGGGTTTGCTGACCGCATATGTCTGTCTGGTTGCTCAGAGTACCACATGGTCATTGGGGTCTGGAAAGCAAATATACGTGGTCTAACCTTCCCCCCATAACGATATGTCGTCCTCTTTGGTAACAATAACCCAAAATAAACTGACCACACTTCGATCTCTCTTAATCGGCCTTAAGCTGGATGACGCCTGGCGGGACACACAAGAGCAACTTCGGGATTACACTTTTTATTCACATAGGCACGTTAGCTATTCCAGACTAGACTACTGGCTTATCCCAGCCAATGCCACTTCGCTGATCCACAAGTACGATATATTGGCTACAACCTTGTCTGACTGCGCTCCGGTGTCTTCCGAATCAAGCTCCCTGAGGTCCCACGCAGGAGACCAATGTGGCACCTCTACTTGAGAGCCCTGGAGTACCCAGACTTTCTCGAGCACCTGGAGCGCGATGTCGGCTTGTTCTAGCAGGCTAATGTGACCCCAGGCTACACTGCATTCGACTGTTGGGACACCTTTAATGCATTCATCCAGGGACAATGCATTTCGAGGTGGTCGCACAAATTGAAAGTCTGGGGAGAACGAGAAACACAATTGAGGTCCGACATCCTGCTGAACAAAAAACAACACAAACGCACTCATCACCCACATGCACTGACGCGATTTACTCGACTACGCTTGCGTTCAGAAGTCCTTTTACAGGATGGTCACAAACCTTCTTTCGCAAGGCCTTTGCACTTAATGGCACTCACCCTGCGTACATGACAGGTGGCGCAAGTTATGGCTTTCATAAGAGATCAAGATGGAAACCCTCTCACGAGGAATGACAATATAAATAGGCTGTTCGCTGAGTGTTATGGCACTTTATACGCAAGACCAGAACTGCTTGAGTCCCATCGGATTCGCAAGTTTCTTGCATCCATCCAATTGCCTACACTCAGTGCGGCCCAGGCAGATGGTTTTATCACCTCAATCACTACCGACGAGGTGACCTGGGCCATTGGCACCATTGTTTGAGTCAGTGTTCTCGGGTGTCTTCATTAAGGGTCACCTACTGAGGAGGATGTGGGCAGTTAACATTGTGGTATTCCACAAGAAAGGTCGCAATCCCGGGGACTGTGGGTCTTACCGCCCTAGCTCCCTAATTAATGCAGATGCTTACATTTTGGCTCCCTGCGGTACCTACACTGATTCACAGAGACCAAACTGGATTAATTAATGGCAGACACTCTGCTGATAACGTATGTCACCTACTCCACATTATCGCTGGCCAAGCGCACCTGAGCGACATAATCCTGACATTGGATGCCGAGAAGGCATTTGCCAAGGTCCAATGGGACTTTGTTCCAGGTGCTGGATGCCTACGGCTTTTCACCCGGGTTTATTAAGCTGATCAAGCTCTTATATTCCTGACTGCCTCAATGGTCAGTAACAGTGTCACCTCGGCCCCTTTTTGCCTACCTAAAGACGTTCGACAGGGTTGCCCCCTCTCTCTGCTCCGAAATGCGCTAACTATAGAGCCTCTTGCAGCAAAACTACACATCCACCCTTGGTGGACAGGCTTGCGAAGTGGGGAGGAAAAGCATTAGTTGTCACTCTACGTCGACAACCTTCTGGTATATGTCAGCGACTTCATGACTTTGCTTCCTCGGCTATGACAACTGCTGTGTGATTTTGGCCCTATGGCAGGGTATAAAATCAATTGGTCAAAGTCTGAGGTCCTCCTGTTGAGGACGGACATACCATAGGGGGGGGGGGGGGGGGGGGGAGTACAATACCCCCAGTACCCTCAGTGGCTATGCTAACCTTTCTGGCTGTTACTTAAATGCGCAGGGAGTTGGGGGCTGGGGAGGTTGGAAGGAATGGCTCTATCGTATTTTATAAGGTCTTTCTTTAAAGCTGTTCTATTTTTGAATACCCCTCGTTCTGGTTGAAAGGGTCTGTATTTGTTTTAGGAAGAACTGTAAGTTGCTCTGCTCGCCATGAAACTGGTTTATGGTTTGAAATTCAATTAAAAGATTAAGCCAAAATAAAATTCTATAAACCCGTAGTTTCTTATATGCAGCTTCTTGCTGTTTCATTGAGTTCCATATTCAATATACAAGTGGTTTATTAGAGGTAGCTTTTTGTTGTTTCACTTAGTTCAATATTCAGTGTTAGCAATTTGCTGTGGCATTTACATTCGGTATTCAATATTAGCAGTTTGCCTATTTTCACTCAGTTTGGTATTCAATGTTAGCATTTTGCTTATTTTCATTATTTTCATTCAATTCAGTATTCAAGATTAGCAGTTTGCTTATGTTCATTATTTTCATTCAGTTCGATATTCAAGATTAGTAGTTTACTTATTTTCATTCGGTTTGGGATTTTGCTCATAGTTTGCCTTTCGTGTGCCTCTGCTGCTTCATAAAAAGACTTTCTTTCCACAGAGGCTTTCAAGAACGTATCTCTTGATACGCAACCACTCTGTTACTCAGTATCACTTAGCCTTCTGTATTCATCATTGTTCATTTGCTTAACGTTGTTCGGAGATTAAGGACGTGTATTTGTCCACATGCGGTTAGGCAGTTAGATTGTATTCACTTGCGCCTTTCACATACCGGGTTTCCTATCATTTGAAGCTCACCGGTTGTGTTCTTTGCTTCCCACTGTAGTTGAGTGAAATGCTTTTGCCCTCAGCCCCTCAGACACTCCTGAGCTCCCTTCTCAGCCCAGGGGAACAAACATTTCTTCCGAACAAGCATATTTTCCGAACCACTTCAAAAGGGATCAGCATGCCTTCCGGCTCCCATTCTCTGGACTTCTCTGGCTCCTTGGGGACAAGGTTTGCTCGCCACGTTCCTTCTTATGGTTTCACTTTGCAGACTCTTTGCATCTCTAGGTCTCGTTCTCCACCGACTGGTCCTGGGTAACTCTGGCGTCTCAGCTGCTATCCCAACTCACTTGCTTTCCTTCCAGTGACTACTCCTTATATACTCTCCTAAGACTTTAATAGGTTGCAGGTGGGCATACTTGGTTTCAATTGCCTGACTTTGCCTGAACCTATTAGTGGGACATGACTGTTCAGTATACTGGGTGTGCCTCTTTCTTCATCTTCTTTGTCCCAGTACTAAAGTGGTGAGAGTATGTGTTGTTCATTACTCTGTTATTTCTTACTCATCTCAGTACTGTCATGTACCCCAAGAGGGGAATACATGGGAACTGCTCTATGATGACCTTTAAAGGTCGGGGAAGAGTTATGTTGGTTATTACAAGGACAAGGGAAATACTGTGTTTATCCCAAAGTACCTCATCCCCAATCCTTCTCCTCTTTCTAACTTGTCTGGGGTGATAATATCTCAGGAACAAGTGAACATGGAGAACAATATCCCATAACCACCTCTGGTGTAGGGGTTCCTTCCTGACAGGAAAATGTGGAATACTGCATGCTACCTAAGGGCATCCCACCTCCAATCCCTGGTCCCTGGACCCTCCATCCAGGTGGTCCTCCCTCGCTTGTCCTCCCCCCAGGTGCAGGAACCAAAAGTGATGGCCTTTCCCTGGCCACCTGTATAGATTCTACAAGGGGAGTAGATGTGAGAACGCCCTCAGGTTTCTCACAGCGTTAGCCGCTTCCATTACTGATTTGTCATGTCGCTTGCTCTCGAACAAATGTGAAATGTTAACGCAACAAAATATTCTATCTTTACAATGCGAAACTCCCTACATTTCTCATGGTCGACTTAGGCGAAGAATTGAGTTTTCTAAAAAAAAAGACACCAAGGTGAGCAGTGTTGTAACATCCGCGCACACACTTGTATTTTCAGGCTATAATTTTCCAAACGGGCACTCGCAAAAAAACAGTAAGAGTAATTTGTGAACATAAAGTGAAATATGGACACAAATAGTCAACCAATCAGACTTGATGCAATTCATTGTATATTTTATTAATGTCATTCTTGTTTTCAAAACTTTTGTGATAAGATATATGTTTTGTATTACCAAGGCAAGAAACACAGTATGAGATGCGGGCAGCAGGGAGGGCTAGAGAGAGATCTATGATTGTAGTAGAGAGAGGAGGGAGAGAGACGTAGAGAGTGAAATAGAGAAAAAAGGTTGAGAAATAGATACAAATATAAAAAGTGTTATGCTCACCTGGTCTCTACAGAGGCGTTGTGGCACCGCTCGGGTCTGACTTCGCCCTCTGCGCTTATGTGGTGACTAGTGGTAATAGGTGATGCTGCTCGGGACTGCTCCTGCGTGGAGAATAGGGGGCGTGAGTATGTCAGCTTGTGCACCTGATCCCCTTCCAGACCCCTTAACCCAAACCGTGGTACCTGTGGGATGCGCTGTCCCTGGAATGCTCACCTGTTGATTAGTTTTGGCGAGCACTCCGTCCTGCTGCTTCTGGCAGGGGCGCTTGTATGATCTGGACTGAGTTCCTTCACTGGTCCCTTGCACGTTGTAGTCCAGTCCTGCTGCGACTAAGCCACTATACTTCAGGTAAGTGTTCCTGTTTGCCTTTTTCTTTCCTCGTCTGTTTTTGTTGTATTGTAAAGTTTGTTGTCTTGTATTGCTGTCCGTTCCACTTTTGATGTTTGCTCTTTTGCTTTCTTCCCTTGCAGGTGATGTTGCCAGCCTGGCAGAAGTTGCAGAGCTTGAGGCGGCTGCCGGAGGGAATGAGGAACGAAGCTGCAGCGGTACAGTAGCTGGTAAGTTGTTAACTAGGGGGCGCGCAGGGTGCAAATGCGGCGCGGCGCGGTCCTAGGATGGATGTTCTAACCTTGTCTTTCTTCTTCTTCACAGGATCCGAGTTCATGGATGCGGAGTGCAGTGCTGCAGCATCGGGATCAAGATCACTGGATGTCAGGAGATGAGTCTGCAGATGAAGCGATGAAGCACCAAACCTGGAGGTGAGTATGCATGAGAACGCCTGGCTTCAAAGGTAAGTAAACTGGTCCAAGCGGTGGTGAGCGTCACGTTGCACGCAAGTGCACAGTAACGCGAAGCACCGGCCTTTAGGATGGAGCAGCTTATATAGCTGAGCTTCTGAAGCCACACCCTCCAGGTTCAGCCTGCCTGCTGCACCCTGCCACACCCGATGAGTCAGCACATGAAGACCAGGCCTAGGGAGCAAAACCAGATGAGTCAGCACACATGGATGTTCTCTGGAATAAAGGCTTTCAGCTCCTGGAAAGTTCTTGTAAATTAAAAGCGCTCCTGCACTGAAATAAAGTGTTTCTGCTCACATCTCTATATGAGCCTGGTGCCAAAGGCACCAGGACTGAGTCTAGCAGGGCCCCTGTTTTTATGGGTCCCAAAGGGATATAAGTGAGTCAAGTGACCCATTGCCCCCATCACTAGATGGTGTGGTTTTTGTGTTCTGGGGCCTGTGGCCATGACAAAAAGAGAGCGAAATAGTGAAAGAGAAAGATGGGTTTCGAAAATGATATGAGCATTAGAAAGAGAGCAATCTGGAGAAATAGAGATAAATAGATGAGAGAAACTGAGGCAACGTAGAGGTCAGATAATGAGAAAGGGAGAACGCTAGAGAAAGAGTCAATGTTGAGTGATAGAAACAGAGGAAAAAAGAGAATAGTGATATAGTGAGAGATAGCTACAGATATAGAGATAGAAAGAATAGAGGGATGGAGAAATGTAGAAGGAGATAAAGGAGGGTTATATAAAAAGTGAAAAATAAAACTGAGAGAAAGAGACAGAGAGATAGAGAGAATGAGGGAGAAAGGGAGAATGGATGGGTAGAAACACATTTTATATTTTAAGGTTAAATGAACCAATTCTGAAAACCTATTTATCATAGTAATTTAGTAATGTGGGACAGTAATGATCACAAAGTCAAGATTTTCTTTTAATGTCAAAGGTAGGTGACAACGCCTATTTTTGTAGTTATGATTAAACGATAACTAGTAATGCATGACTTTACACATTTATGAATCTCGGTTTAGATTTTCTATGTTTTTTACATACAGAGAGATAGAGCTACAGTGAGAAAAACAGATATTGATAGAGAGGGACAGGGTGAAATAAAGAGAAATAGAGGTAGGGAGGGTAACAGACAAAGTGATGGAGAGAGGAAGATATAGAATGAAAGGGATGGATGGAGTAATAGTGATAGATAAAGAGGAGGGAGGGAGCAAGTGAAAGGGAAAAAAGAGGGGAATAGTGAACAAAGAGTGGTAGAAAGATTGCTAGAGAGAAATAGAGATAACAAGACTGAGCTAAAGAGTGAGAGAAATAGAGACTGGGCGACAGAGAAAGATATGAATAGAAAGAGTAAGAAAGAGAGCAGGATGGAGAAATGGATAGAGAGAAATAGAGATGGTGAAGTTAAGGGACATAGTATGAGATAGAGATATAGTAATAATAATAGAGAAAGTAAAGAGAGATACAGTGAGAGGAGGGAAGGAGTAAGCGAAAGGTAGAACTAGAGAGAGAAATATAAACAGAACAAGATAGAGATTAATAGAGAGAGAGAGAGAAATAGAGACAGTGAAATTAAGAAAGATAGAGAAAGAAAAAGTGTAAGATAGGGATAAAGAGACAGCAATAGAAAGATATGGAGAGAAAGAGAGAGGGTATTAGCAAGAAGGGAGGGAAAGAGGAAGGGAGAGAGAGTGAAAGAGAGAAAGGAAAATATAGAGAGACAGAGAAAGTTATGGAGAGAAAAGAAAGTTACAAAGATAGGAAGTAAAAGTGTGAGCAGGAGAGTGAGAGACAGTGATATATACATATATAAATATCATAGATATATGTATTACATGGCCACGGTAGTGGCCACGTAGTTATGGTTAAGTTTCTGTTTCCATAGGAAGAGCACTTTTTGGGCGGCTTATAACTTCGCTCCCCCTGGACGAATCCTCACCAAACTTTGCAAAAAAAGTATATGGCCCACTCTGGTGAGGTTTGATCCGGGGGGGGCAAAGTTATAGGGGGGGGGGTTCCAAAACTTTTTTTTTTTTCCCATAGACATAATGGGAAAAAACTTTGCTCACGCCTACAGCCTAAACCGCTGGACAGATGTACACCAAATTTGCAGCAGGAGCGGCGGCTTGGGCCCGAAAGCGTGCTTTTTTTATTTGGTGTAAATCCGTCAAGTAGTTTTTTAAAAAAAGACAAAAATGTAAGTGAAAAAAATTAGTTATATCTGTGTCCGCTTCGCGGACACCCTTCCCTGTTCGCTCCGCGGACAGGACAGGGTTTGGGCAAGCGACTTGCGTGATGTCCGCGGACATCTGACGTGCTCTCCCATTGGTTGTAGTAAAGCGTGTAGTGCGTCTTATTTTCAGAGATAACCCGCCATCTTAGTTTATTGTTCATATATTGGCATTTGTGGCAAGCTCTGCGGTGACTTCAGACTTCACAAGTGACTATCACAACGTAACAAGCGAAAATTACGATGCGATAAGATCAGAGGACAGCGGGGCCTCCAATGGGGCTGTGTGAGACTCATGTGGATTACACTTCCTGAACGTACCAGGCTGTTGCAGACTTGCAGGTGACACGCCATCGGTACACGGTGGCCTGCGGAGGACCGAGGAGCGGATATCCCGTTCCCCCCACCCCCACTCCTTATCCGTGTCTCCCTCCTGTATCCCTCCACCCCCGGCTCATGCCCGTGTCTCTCTCTTGTTTCCCCCACCCCCCGCTCATGCCCCTTGTCTCCCCTGTTCCCCCCACCCCCCGCTCATGCCCTGTGTCTCCCTCCTGTAGTCCCCCACCCCCCGCTCATGCCCCGTCTCCCCTGTTCCCCCCACACCCCCGCGTCTCCCTCCTCTTCCCCCACCCCCTGCTCATGCCCCGTGTCTCCCTCCTGGTCCCCCCACCCCCTGCTCATGCCCCGTGTCTCCCTGCTGTTGCCCCCACCCCCTGCTCATGCCCCGTGTCTCCCTGCTGTTGCCCCTACCCCCTGCTCATGCCCTGTCTCTCTCTCTCCTGTTACCCCCCATCCCCCTCTCATGCCCGTGTCTCCCTCGTGTTCCCCCCGCTCATGCCCCGTGTCTCCCTTGTGTTCCCCCCACCCCCTGCTCATGCCCCGTGTCTCTCTCCTGTTGCCCCCATCCCCCCGGTCATGCCCCGTGTCTCCCTGCTGTTGCCCCCCACCCCTCGCTCATGCCCCGTGTCTCTCTCCTGATGTCCCCCATCCCCCGCTCATGCCCTGTGTCTCTCTCCTGTTACCCCCCTCTCATGCCCCATGTCTCTCTCCTGTTGCCCCCCACCCCCCCGGTCATGCCCCGTGTCTCCCTGCTGTTGCCCCCACCCCCTGCTCATGCCCCGTGTCTCTCTCCTGATGCCCCCCACCCCCCGCTCATGTCCTGTGTCTCTCTCCTGTTACCCCCCTCTCATGCCCCATGTCTCTCTCCTGTTGCCCCCCACCCCCAGTCATGCCCTGTCTCCCTGCTGTTGCCCCCCATCCCCCGCTCATGCCCTGTGTCGCTCTCCTGTTCCCCCCCGCCCCCGGTCATGCCCCGTGTCTCCCTGCTGTTGCCCCTCAGCCCCCGCTCATGCCCCGTGTCTCCCTGCTGTTGCCCCCCCACTCCCCGCTCATGCCCCGTGTCTCTCTCCTGTTACCCCCCACCCCCCGCTCATGCCCCGTGTCTCTCTCCTGTTGCCCCCCACCACCCGCTCATGCCCTGTGTCTCTCTCCTGTTCCCCCCACCCCCGCTCATGCCCCATGTCTCTCTCCTGTTACCCCCCAGCCCCCTATCATGCCCCGTGTCTCCCTGCTGTTGCCCCCCCACCCTCCGCTCATGCCCTGTGTCTCCCTGCTGTTGCTCCCCGCTCATGCCCCGTGTCTCTCTCCCGTTACCCCCATTCCCCGTGTCTCTCTCCTGCTGACCCCGGTTATGCCCCGTGTCTCCCTGCTGTTGCCCCCCACCCCCGCTCATGGCCCGTGTCTCTCCCCTGTTACCAACCACCCCCCGTGTCTCCCTGCTGTTGCCCCCCACCCCCGGTCATGCCCCGTGTCTCCCTGCTGTTGCCCCCACCCCGTGCTCATGCCCCGTGTCTCCCTGCTGTTGCCCCCCACCCCCTGCTCATGCCCCGTGTCTCTCTCCTGTTACCCCATGCCCCTCTCATGCCCCGTGTCTCCCTCGTGTTCCCCCCACCCCCGCTCATGCCCGTGTCTCCCTGCTGTTGCCCCCCACCCCCTCTCATGCCCTGTGTCTCTCTCCTGTTACCCCCCACCCCTCTCATGCCCCGTGTCTCTCTCCTGTTGCCCCCCAGCCCCCGGTCATGACCCGTGTCTCTCTCCTGTTGCCCCCACCCCAGGTCATGCCACTGTGTCTCCCTGCTGTTGCCCCCCCACCCCCTGCTCATGTCCCGTGTCTCTCTCCTGTTACCCCACCCCCTCTCATGCCCCGTGTCTCTCTCCGGTTACCCCCACCCCCTCTCATGCCCCGTGTCTCTCTCCTGTTGCCCCCACCCCCCGGTCATGCCCTGTGTCTCCCTGCTGTTGCCCCCCACCCCCGCTCATGCCCCGTGTCTCCCTGCTGTTACCCCCCACCCCCCGTTTATGCCCGTGTCTCCCTGCTGTTGCCCCCCACCCCCCGGTCATGCCCCGTGTCTCTCCCCTGTTCCCCCCACCCCCCGCTCATGCCCCGTGTCTCTCCTGTAACCCCCCCCACCCCCCGCTCATGCCCCGTGTCTCCCTGCTGTTGCCCCCCACCCCCTGCTCATGCCTCGGGTCTCTCTCCTGTTACCCCCCACCCCCCTCTCATGCCCCGTGTCTCTCTCCTGTTACCTCCCACCCCCCTCTCATGCCCAGTGTCTCTCTCCTGTTGCCCCCACCCCCTGCTCATGCCCCGTGTCTCCCTGCTGTTGCCCCCCACCCCCTGCTCATGCCCCGTGTCTCTCTCCTGTTACCCCATGCCCCTCTCATGCCCCGTGTCTCCCTCGTGTTCCCCCCACCCCCGCTCATGCCCGTGTCTCCCTGCTGTTGCCCCCCACCCCCTCTCATGCCCTGTGTCTCTCTCCTGTTACCCCCCACCCCTCTCATGCCCCGTGTCTCTCTCCTGTTGCCCCCCAGCCCCCGGTCATGACCCGTGTCTCCCTCCTGTTGCCCCCCACCCTCCGCTCATGCCCCGTGTCTCTCTCCTGTTACCCCCACCCCCGGTCATGCCACTGTGTCTCCCTGCTGTTGCCCCCCCACCCCCTGCTCATGTCCCGTGTCTCTCTCCTGTTACCCCCACCCCCTCTCATGCCCCGTGTCTCTCTCCTGTTACCCCCACCCCCACTCATGCCCCGTGTCTCTCTCCTGTTGCCCCCCACCCCCCGGTCATGCCGTGTCTCCCTGCTGTTGCCCCCCACCCCCGCTCATGCCCCGTGTCTCCCTGCTGTTACCCCCCACCCCCCGGTCATGCCCCGTGTCTCTCCCCTGTTCCCCCCACCCCCCGGTCATGCCCCGTGTCTCTCTCCTGTAACCCCCCCACCCCCCTCTCATGCCCCGTGTCTCTCTCCTGTTACCCCCACCCCTCGCTTATGCCTTGTGTCTCTCCTGTTACCCCCCACCCCCGTGTCTCCCTGTTTCCCCTCACCCCCCGCTCATGCCCCGTGTCTCTCTCCTGTTACCCCCCACCCCCCTCTCATGCCCCGTGTCTCCCTCGTGTTCCCCCCACCCCCCGCTCAAGCCCCGTGTCTCCCTGCTGTTGGCCCCATCCCCCGCTCATGCCCCGTGTCTCCCTGCTGTTGCCCCCCACCCCCTGCTCATGCCTCGTGTCTCTCTCCTGTTACCCCCCACCCCCTCTCATGTCCCGTGTCTCTCTCCTGTTACCTCCCACCCCCCTCTCATGCCCAGTGTCTCTCTCCTGTTGCCCCCACCCCCGATCATGCCCCGTGTCTCCCTGCTGTTTCCCCCCACCCCCACTCAGCCCTGTGTGTCTCTCCTGTTACCCCCCCCACCCCCTCTCATGCCCCGTTTCTCTCTCCTATTACCCCCACCCCCCTCTCAGGCCCCGTATCTCTCTCCTGTTGCCCCCACCCCCGGTCATGCCCCGTGTCTCCCTTTTGTTGCCCCCCACCCCGGGTCATGCCCCGTGTCTCTCTCCTATTGCTCCCCCGCTCATGCCCCGTGTCTCTCTTCTGTTACCCCCACCTTCCTCTCATGCCCCGTGTCTCTCTCCTGTTGCCCCCCACTGCCCGCTCATGCCCCATGTCTCCCTTCTGTTGCCCCCCACCCCCCTCTCATGCCCTGTCTCTCTTCTGTTACCCCCACCCCACTCTCATGCCCCGTGTCTCCCTCATTTCCCCCCCCGCTCATGCCCCGTGTCTCCCTGCTGTTGCCCCCCACCCCCCGCTCATGACCCGTGTCTCTCTCCTGTTATCCCTACCCCCCTCTCATGCCCCGTGTCTCTCTCCTGTTACCCCCCAGCTCCCTCTCATGCCCCGTGTCTCCTTTCTGTTGCCCCCCACCCCGTCATGCCCCGTGTCTCCATGATGTTGCCCCCACCCCCCGCTCATGCCCCGTGTCTCCCTCGTGTACCCCCCCACCCCCGCTCATGCCCCATGTCTCCCTGATGTTGCCCCCCACCGCCCGCTCATGCCCCGTGTCTCCCTCCTGTTGCCCCCCACCCCCTGCTCATGCCCTGTGTGTCTCTCCTTTTACCCCCCACCCCCCTTTCATGCCCCGTGTCTCCCTTGTGTTCCCCCGCTCATGCCCTGTGTCTCCCTGCTGTTGCCCTCCACCCCCGCTCATGCCCCGTGTCTCTCTCCTGTTACCCCGCTCATGCCCAGTGTCTCCCTGCTGTTGCCCCTCACCCCCCGCTCATGCCCCATGTCTCCCTGCTGTTGTCCCCCACCT